>NW_027142393.1:0-60000 GCF_026170545.1 Melanerpes formicivorus
TCCTTATGGCAGTCATGATCTAAGCACCTCAATTCCATTTTCTTCCTTCTTTGGACCTCTTCTAACTCTACAAAGAACCAAACCCCTCTCCCTCTGATCCCATCTGGTTCTTAACAGTTACTGCCCAGAAGCTGAGGTGTGCTAAGATTGTTTTGGCACCAATGAAAGGTAAGGTCCTGGCTGTAAACCTTCTTCCATCTTAATCAAAGTATTGTGGATGAGTCCTAATCCTAAGCTGCCAGATGGGTCATGGTTTTCTTTTGAAGTTCCCAGATCAGATTTCTAGGCTTATCAAGAGTTTTTCAGGCTCCTGAAGAACAAATCTTGGCATCAATGTGGACTGCTCAGAAAAACCCTGAGAGTTTTAAAGCTTCTTGTACTCCATATTATCAATGAATCACCTAGTTACATCCCCCACCATGGGCAGACACCTTCCACTAGGCCAGATTTCTCAAGGCCCTGGCCAGCATGGCCTTGGACACCTCTAGGGAAGGGGCATTGAAAACTTCCCTGAGCAACCTGTTCCAGAGTCTCATCATCCTCACTGTCCAAAATTTCTTCCTAATCTCCCTTCTCCCAGCTCAAAGCCATTGCCCCTCATCACTACAAGCCCTTCTAAAAACTCCCTTCCCAGCTTTCTTGTAGCCCCCTTCAGGTAGAGAAAGGCTGCTCTAAGGTCTCCCTGGAGACTTCTCTTCTCCAGGCTGAACAGCCCCCAACTCTCTCAGCCTGTCCCCACAGGGGAAGATGCTCCAGCCTTCTGATCATCATGACCTCCTCTGGACCTGCTCCAGCATGTCCATGTCCTTCTGGTGTTGGGGGGCACCAGAACTGGCTGCAGTACATGAGATGGGGTCTCACCAGAGCAGAGCAGAGGGGCATAAATGGAATGGAATGGAATGGAATGGAATGGAATGGAATGGAATGGAATAGAATAGAATAGAATAGAATAGAATAGAATAGAATAGAATAGAATAGAATAGAATAGAATAGAATAGAATTAGCCAGGTTGGAAAAGACCTTTGAGATCATCAAGTCCAACCTATCACCCAACACCATCTCATCAACTAAACCATGGCACCAAGTGCCTCAGCCAGGCTCTTCCTAAACCCCTCCAGTGATGGTGACTCCACCACCTCCCTGGGCAGCACATTCCAACAGCAAATGACCTCCCTCATCCTGCTGGTCACATTTCTTTTGACAGAGCCCAGGATGCAGCTGCCTTCTGGGCTGCAAGTAACTATTACTGGCTCATGTTGAGTACTTTCATTGACTGCACCCCCAAGTCCTCCTCCTCAAGGCTGCTCTCAAGCCACTCCTCACCCAGCCTATATGTGTGCTATATTTTCCTCCTCGATTTTCCCCTTTACAGTATCACAGTACCACAGTATCACCAAGGTTGGAAGAGACCTCCAGGATCATCGAGTCCAACCTGTCACCACAGACCTCATGACTAGACCATGGCACCAAGTGCCACGTCCAATCCCCTCTTGAACACCTCCAGGGATGGTGACTCCACCACCTCCCTGGGCAGCACATTCCAATGATGAATGACTCGCTCAGTGAAGAACTTTCTCCTCACCTCCAGCCTAAACCTCCCCTGGCACAGCTTGAGACTGTGTCCTCTTGTTCTGGTGCTGGTTGCCTGGGAGAAGAGACCAACCCCCACCTGGCTACAACCACCTTTCAGGTAGATGTAGAGGGCAATGAGGTCACCCCTGAGCCTCCTCCAGGCTAAGCAACCCCAGCTCCCTCAGCCTCTCCTCACAGGGCTGTGCTCAAGGCCTCTCCCCAGCCTTGTTGCCCTTCTCTGGACACCTTCAAGTGTCTCGATGTCCTTCTTAAACTGAGGGGCCCAGAGCTGGACACAGGACTCAAGGAGTGGCCTAACCAGTGCAGAGTACAGGGGCACAATGACTTCCCTGCTCCTGCTGGCCACACTATTCCTGATGCAGGCCAGGATGCCGTTGGTCTTCTTGGCCACCTGGGCACACTGCTGGCTCATGTTCAGGCAGCTGTCAATCAGCACCCCCAGGTCCCTCTCTGTTTGGCAGCTCCCAGCCACTCCAACCCCAGCCTGTAGCTCTGCATGGGGTTGTTGTGGCCAAAGTGCAGCCCCTGGCACTTGGACTTGTTGAATGCCATCCCATTGGACTCTGCCCATCTGTCCAGTCGGTCGAGGTCCCTCTGCAGAGCCCTTCTGCCCTCTAACTGACCAACATCTGCCCCTAACTTGGTGTCATCTGCAAACTTGCTGATGACTGACTCAATCCCCTCATCCAGATCATCACTGAGGATGTTAAAGAGGATAGGGCCCAGCACTGATCCCTGGGGCACACCACTGGTGCCTGGCTGCCAGCTGGCTGTGGCACCATCCACCACCACTCTCTGGGCTCAGCCTCCAGCCAGTTCCTTTAGCCAGGCTCTTCAGAGTTGTGAAATCAACACTCTTCCCTTCACTCTGATTCATGTGTGGTTAACACCATAAATTCATCAGGCAGAAATCAATTAACATACCAGCTCCAGGTCAACTCCATTTCAGTGGAGGAACTTGGCCCAGCTTAGTATCTCAGACAGACTTCCTTCACCAAACAAGCACAAACACACTGCTGAGCTCAAATCCCAAAGCAGGCTGTGTAAACAGCTCGGCGTGGCTGCACTCCCTGGGGTTCAGAGCAATAAAGCTCTTGCAGCTCAGCAGTGGCTCCCCAAGATGACCACTGGAGAAAAAGCCTGCCACTCTGACATTTAGATCTGAAAGCTGATGCACTTAGGTCATAACATAATCACCTCCTCCTCCCTGGCTACCCCAACCTAACCTCTCCCTTTTACTCATCTCATTAGTAACCAGCTTTGTGTTTATAAAGCAATAGTAAACATAGTTGTCCACTGTCAAGGCAGAAAGTCAGAAGTGAAACAGCTCGGACCCAGGGGCTGAGTTTCATCCTTGTTATCTTAACAAACAGATAAAGACACTTGAAACTGCCCTCATAACAACCCCATGGGTGAGCCTCCTGCTGCAGTCAGGGGCACAAGGTTCAAGTGATCTTCTGGGATTCCTATCAAAACTTGGATTAGATTAGAATAGAATAGAATAGAATAGAATAGAATAGAATAGAATAGAGTAGAGTAGAGTAGAGTAGAGTAGAGTAGAGTAGAGTAGAGTAGAGTAGAGTAGACCGGGTTGGAAGAGACCTTCAAGACCATCGTGTCCAACCTATCATCCAACACCACCTAATCAACTAACCCATGGCACCAAGCACCCTGTCAAGTCTCCTCCTGAACACCTCCAGTGACAGTGATTCCACCACCTCCCCAGGCAGCCCATTCCAATGGGCAATCACTCTCTCTGTGTAAAACTTCCTCCTGACCTCCAGCCTGAACCTCCCCTGGCGCAGCCTGAGACTGTGTCCTCTTGATCTGGTGCTGGCTGCCTGGTAGAAGAGACCAACCCCCACCTGGCTACAACCTCCGTTCAGGGAGTTGGAGAGAGCAAGAAGGTCTCCCCTGAGCCTCCTCTTCTCCAGGCTAAGCAACCCCAGCTCCCTCAGCCTCTCCTCACAGGGCTGTGTTCCAAGCCCCTCACCAACTTAGTTGCCCTTCTCTGGACACCTTCCAGCAAGTCAACCTCCTTCCTAAACTGAGGGGCCCAGAACTGGACACAGGACTCAAGGTGTGGCCTAACCAGTGCAGTGTACAGGGGCAGAATGACCTCCCTGCTCCTGCTGGCCACACTCTTCCTGATGCAGGCCAGGATGCCATTGGCCCTCCTGGCCACCTGGGCACACTGCTGGCTCATGTTCAGCCTACCATCAACCAGCACCCCCAGGTCCCTCTCTGCCTGGCTGCTCTCAGCCACTCTGACCCCAGCCTGTAGCACTGCCTGGGGTTGCTGTGGCTAATGTGCAGAACCTGGCACTTGGATGTGTTCAATCTCCTGCCCTTGGCCTCTGCCCATCTGTCCAGCCTGTCGAGGTCCCTCTGCAGAGCCTCTCTACCCTCCAGCAGATCAACTCCTGCCCCCAGCTTGGTGTCGTCAGCAAATTTACTGATGATGGACTCAAGGTGATTGCTGTGCAAGCAGGGGGCAATCCAAACATTGCACAGCCAAAGCAAGCAGCCTGGACTGCAGACCTCCTCAAGTGTGCATGCAAAGCTCAAAGCCAGCTTCTGCTCTTTCTCCAACTCTTTGGCATATTTTGCGTTT
Organism: Melanerpes formicivorus; assembly: GCF_026170545.1. NCBI lineage: Eukaryota > Metazoa > Chordata > Aves > Piciformes > Picidae > Melanerpes > Melanerpes formicivorus. Next base: position 4,208 of record NW_027142393.1, read on the forward strand.
CAAAGCCCAACCAAATTCGCTATGACCCTTTGCTGCTACACAGCTCACAGATTGCATTGGGTTGGAAGGGACCCTCGAAGGTCATCTTGTCTGACCTCCCTACAAGGACACCTCCAATTAGAGCAGGCTGCCCAGAGCCACATCAAGTCTGATCTTGAATGTCTCCAGGGATGGGGCCTCAACCACAGCCCTGGGCAACCTGTTCCAGCATTTCACCACCTTCCTCGTGAAGACCTTCCTCCTAAAGTCCAACCTAAATCTGCCCTGCTCCAGTTTCAAACCATTGCCCCTCATCCTGTCACCACAGGCCCTTCTAAACAGTCCTTCCCCAGCCTTCCTGTAGGTCCCTTTCAGATACTGAAAGGCAGTTCTGAGGTCTCCCCAGCGCCTTCTCTTCTCCAGGCTGAACAACTCCAACTCTCTCAGCCTGTCTTCGTAGGGGAGGTTCTGCAGCCTGCTCCAGCAGGTCCACGTCTCTCTCGTGTTGGGAGCCCCATAGCTGAACACAGTACTGCAGGTGAAGTCTCACCAGAGCAAAGCAATGAGAGTTTGCTCTGAAGGTAGGAGTCCACATCTGCTAAGTGACAAAGCCACCTTCTACTCCTTCTCCAACTGTTTGGCATATTTGGAATTTCTGAGGCTTAATGTCTTGACCAGCTGGTGCTGGCAGACAGCTAAGCACAGACAAGCCCTTCAGCCAAGGGTACAAGTCTGTTTGCAATTTTGAGGGTGACACTGCAAAATTACTCAGCTTCAGGGAAACCTGAAAGCAAGATGATTCCTTTTTTCCCCTTTGTCTAGGACACAGGCACTGCCCAATATCTGTGTGTGACTGCAGTGCATCTGTTGTGAGTACCAAAAGAGTCTTGAATCCGGAGAGACAGCCACGGCCAGCTGCTTGGCTACGGTCTTGGGTGGATTGTGTGCTCCTGGATCCAAGAGCAAGATGTGTGTGGTGCTTTCCTTTCACCCCCCCATGCTGCACACACTTTGTACCTGCCACCTGACAGCTGCCATCACGAGAAGGCCACCCTGTCCTTCACAACAGTGAGTCATACCAGCTCTTTCGAGATCCATAAGAGACTCTTCTCCTCTTTTCCCTTACTCACCTACATGAAGAAAGATCATTCAGTAGCCAAATCCTTTTACCCTCCCCTTCAAAAAGAAGCCAGGGCTTCCTCTTCCTCAAAGTGCTTTGCTCTTCCTTGGTGAGGCAGCACCTTGAATACCCCTCAGTTTAAGAAGGACATCGAGACACTTGAATGTGTCCAGAGAAGGGCAACAAGGAGGGGTCTGGAGCACAGCCCTGGGAGGAGAGGCTGAGGGAGCTGGGGTTGCTTAGCCTGGAGAAGAGGAGGCTCAGGGGAGACCTTCTTGCTCTCTACAACTCCCTGAAGGGAGGTTGTAGCCAGGTGGGGGTTGGTCTCTTCTGCCAGGCAAGCAGCACCAGAACAAGAGGACACAGTCTCAAGCTGTGCCAGGGGAGGTTTAGGCTGGAGGTGAGGAGAAAGTTCTTCCCAGCAAGAGAGATTGGCCATTGGAATGTGCTGCCCAGGGAGGTGGTGGAGTCACCATCCCTGGAGGTGTTTAGGAAGAGCCTGGCTGAGGCACTTGGTGCCATGGTTTAGTTGATGAGATGGTGTTGGGTGATAGGTTGGACTTGATGATCTCTGAGGTCTTTTCCAACCTGGTTATTCTATTCTATTCTATTCTATTCTATTCTATTCTATTCTATTCTATTCTATTCTATTCTATTCTATTCTATTCTACTCTGTTCTGTTCTATGGTGAGCTCCTTCCAAGACAGTGGGCTCCCTCCAGGATGGTGGACTGCTGCTGTCCCAGGGAAAGTATTTTCCAGAGCTTTTCCAGATATTCCCTCTTGGAATGTGTCTCCTCCATCAGCCAAGGGTCTTGCCATCACTGGGTGTTTCCTGCCTCCTGCCACCACCCAGCAAAGAAGGATGACCTGTTGCTTCTGATGCAAATACACAGTCCCAGGGAACGTGGTTTAGACCTGAACAAACAAATAAACAAATAACCTCCCCCAGAGGCAGTGTGAGGGTGCCAAGCCTTAGTCATTTCACAGGAAAATCCTGACGCCAGACAAAAGGATCCCAGCCAAGAGAAGAGCTGGGTGACAAAGAGGAGAAATGCAAGGCAGATGATGGCTGTCCTGAAGCATTTGTGCCCTCCCTGAAGGTGCAGCACAAGCAGCCTGCCCCAGCTCAGCCACTCCATAACTGTGCTGGGATTTTCCCACTTTCTGTAGGACACTGCATATGGATGCTGCCTGTGCGCTGTTTATCGCTGCTGCCTCAGGGCTCTGAAGCCCAGGCCCCCTTACCTGAGGGGTGGTGGAGCCTCCTTGCTCATGGATGAAAAGCTGGATGTGAGCTGGCAATGTGTGCTGGCAGCTCAGAATCCCTGAATCCCAACCTGGTAAGGGATGGAAGGAACCTCTGGAGACCACCCAGTCCAACCACCCTGCCCAGGATCACAGTGGACAGGTAGATGTGGAATCCCTCCGGACAGAAAAACGCCACAAGCTCTCTGGCAGCCTGGTCCAGCCATAGCCCCAGCTGTGTCCTGGGCTGATCCCCAGCAGTGTGGGCAGCAGGGGCAGGGAGGGGATTCTGCCCCTCTGCTCTGCTCTGGTGAGACCCCATCTGCAGGGCTGGGGCCAGCTCTGGAGTCCTCAGCACAGCACAGACAGGGAGCTGATGGAGCAGGGCCAGAGGAGGCCACAGCAATGCTGGCAGGGCTGGAAGCCCTCTGCTGTGAGGCCAGGCTGAGAGAGTTGGGCTTGTTCAGCCTGGAGAAGAGAAGGCTGCAGGGAGACCTTGTGGTGGCCTTTCAGAGCTTCAAGGGCTAAGCAGAAAGCTGGGGACAGAGTTTTGAGCAGGACCTCTTGTGACAGGATGAATAGTAAAGGTTTGAACTGAAAGAGAGAGATTCAGACTGGAGAGAAGGGAGAAAATTTTGACAGTGAGGGTGTTGAGAGCCTGTCCCAGGTTGCCCAGGGAGGTGGGAGATGTCCCATCCCTGGACCCATTGCAGGTCAGGCTGTCTGGGGCTCTGAGCAACCTGCTCTAGTTACAGATGTCCCTGCCGAGTCCAGCAGGGTTGGACTGGATGACCTCTGCCGGTCCCATCCCACCCAGAGCAGTGGGTGGTGCGATGCCCTCCCGGGCTGAGGGCAGGCTCTGCGGGCTCTGCTGCCCTCCCACGCGGCGGAGCCGCGGCCCCGCTGCTCGGCGCTGCGGGAAGCGGTGCGGGGCCGGCACCACCTTCCCTTCCCCACCTCACGTCGAGGAAGAGGAGCGGCGTGCCCAGGGCAGACACACACGGCCCGGCCCCGGCGGCTCCTCCTCCGCCAGCGGGAAAGGGAAAGCGAAAGCGGCGGCCCGGGCAGGGAGGTGTCCTGGGGCCCGGCGGGGGCTGTTCCGGGAACCGGGCTGCGAGCTGGGAGCCGCGGGGCAGCGCCGGACGCGTCGCCGTGCCGAGACCGCGGCTGCCGTGAGTTGTGCGAGCCCCGCGCCGAGCTCAGCCCCACGCCGAGCTCAGCTCAGCCCCCCGCCTCTGCCTGCCGGTGGGTGCCCGGCCTCGCCGTGGCCCTCGGGCCGGTGCGACCTTCCCAGCCGGGCCGCAGTCACAGCGGCTCCCCCGCACAGCAGAGGCCGTCCCGGGGAGCTGAGGGGCTGGGGCGGGCGGCTGGGCTGCCAGAGCTGCGAGTGCGGCCAAGAGCCGTGGGTTTGGTCCCCTCAGAGCACAAGGGAAAGCGTAGGGGTGCGGACAGGACCCTTCTCTTACCGACTGACCGGGCTGTCCTGGAGAGGAGACAAAGCAGGCTGGTTCTCAGCTGTGCTCCTCTCTCTTTGCTGAATCAGGAGTGTCTAGAGAAGCGAGATTTTTGTTACTAAAGGCAAGCCAGAAAGGGATTCCTAGATCATTAACCGAGAATGGCCTCAGTTTCAAGTTAACTGTTAACAGCTATCATAGTATCACAGTATCAGTCAGGGATGGAAGGGACCACAAGGGTTTGGGTTGGAAGGGACCTTCAAGATCACCTAGTTCCAACCCCCTGCCATGGGCAGGGGCACCTCACACTGGACCACTTTGCTCAACCTCCCGTTGAACGCCTCCAGGACATGGCAGTGATCCTGATCCCCAGGAGAGGGGATCACAAATGTCCAGCTGGGTCATGATGCAACTCAGGTCCTGACAGGTGTTAAACAGCGCTCCTTAGAGAGTGTCTAACTTCTTGGTGTGAAGCCCTTGTGCACCCCAGCAGCATTTACTTGGGAACTTGGGCACTTTAGCATCTGTTTCTGGATCAGTGGCCCACAGACTTGTCTAAATTCCTTTTTATCTGCCTCCACCAAATGCTGTGGCAACACATTCTGCATTTAACGTTATCTGCTGTAGAGAGGAAGTGTTTTTGTTTGTGTTCAGCAGGCTTAAGGGTTATATCTCTTAAAGCAGAGAGCACAGAGGATGTCAAGGGTGTGTGTAGTGTAAAGGGAAGCAGAGGAGTTTTCAGGACAGTGACATCAAGTTGTGCAATGCAGAACTCCTCACATATGTTCTTAGTTCTTAAGCTTAGTGAGGAAGGAGGCTTCAGATACCCAAAATACATCACTTGAGCCTGTAAAATGATAGAGCATTTGTGTGTAAAAATTGCTTTAGAATAGAATAGAATAGAATAGAATAGAATAGAATAGAATAGAATAGAATAGAATGGAATGGAATGGAATGGAATGGAATAGAATAGAATAGAATAGAATAGAATAGAATAGAATAGAATAGAATAGAATAGAATAGAATAGAATAGAATAGACCAGGTTGGAAAAGACCTCAGAGATCATCAAGTCCAACCTATCACCCAACACCATCTCATCAACCCAACCATGGCACCAAGTGCCTCAGCCAGGCTCTTCCTAAACACCTCCAGGGATGGTGACTCCACCACCTCCCTGGGCAGCACATCCCAATGGCCAATCTCTCTTGCTGGGAAGAACTTCTTCCTAATATCCAGCCCAAAACTCACCTGGCACAGCTTGAGTCTGTGTCCTCTTGTTCTGGTGCTGCTTGCCTGGGAGAAGAGACCAACCCCCACCTGGCTACAACCTCCCTTCAGGGAGTTGTAGACAGCAAGAAAGTCTCCCCTGAGCCTCCTCTTCTGCAGGCTAAGCAACCCCAGCTCCCTCAGCCTCTCCTCACAGGGCTGTGCTCCAGACCCCTCCCCAGCTTTGTTGCCCTTCTCTGGACACCTTCCAGCAGCTCAACATCTTTCCTAACCTGAGGAGCCCAGAACTGGACACAGGACTCAAGGTGTGGCCTAACCAGTGCAGAGTTCAGGGCAGAATGACCTCCCTGCTCCTGCTGGCCACACTGTTCCTGATGCAGGCCAGGATGCCATTGGCCTTCTTGGCCACCTGGGCACACTCAGCACAGCTTCTGGTATTCTGCTGCTGCAGATAAAGAAGCCAATGCACACAATGTTGTGACTTCTTTCCCCTTTGTTTTCTCAGGTTGCAATGGATTTAACGAGTCCTCCACTACCTCTGGAAGAGAATGGGTTTGTAAGTACCTCCTGATGTGCTGCCTGGAAGGAACATCTGTCTCTGCCTCTGCCTCTGAGGCTTTGTGCTACTGGGAGAGTGCTTCTGAAATGTCTCATCTTTCTTCCAGCCTTCAATACTTTGGGAATTCCTCATTCCCACCTCCTCTATCCACAGGGAAAGTCCCAGTCCAAAGTGTCTGCTTCACAGATTCTGTCAGAGTGTTTCCTGTCCTGCCTTGCTTGCTCATCTGTCTCTTTGGAGGTTGCTTTGGCATTTCCTTTTTCCTGCTGCCTCCCTTGATTCAGTTCCCAGGGTGGGAATTTCCCTCTGATTTCTGCTGTTTTCCTTCTTATTTTTAACTTCTTTTCAGTTGAAAAAGGCTGCTTTAGGTGAATTTTCAGTAAAATAACCCCAACACCACACATCCTTTCTCAACACCCTAAGCAAAGGAATTTTTTAAGGCACTTTTATAAGCAGATGGGGATTTCCCTGTGGCTTCACAGGCATTTTCAACTGCCCAAAGTAGTGTGGGGGGGAAAGAAATCCTCTCTTTTTTATGGTGTTTGCAGGAAATACCCAGCATCAGCAGGAGTGCTACGCACTGGCCATTGGGTTCTACACATTGGCCACAGCAACCCCAGGCAGTGCTGCAGCCTGGGGGCAGAGTGGCTGGAGAATAGCCAGACAGAAAGGGACCTGGGAGTACTGGTTGATAGTAGGCTGAACATGAGCCTGCAGTGTGCCCAGGTGGCCAAGAAGGCCAATGGCATCCTGGCCTGCATCAGGAAGAGTGTGGCCAGCAGGAGCAGGGAGGTCATTCTGCCCCTGTACTCAGCACTGGTTAGGCCACACCTTGAGTGCTGTGTCCAGTTCTGGGCTCCTCAGTTTAGGAAAGATGTTGAGTTGCTGGAAGGTGTCCAGAGAAGGGCAACAAAGCTGGGGAGGGGTCTGGAGCACAGCCCTGTGAGGAGAGGCTGAGGGAGCTGGGGTTGCTTAGCCTGGAGAAGAGGAGGCTCAGGGGAGACCTCCTTGCTGTCTACAACTCCCTGAAGGGAGGTTGTAGCCAGGTGGGGGTTGGTCTCTTCTCCCAGGCAAGCAGCACCAGAACAAGAGGACACAGTCTCAAGCTGTGCCAGGGGAGGTTCAGGCTGGATGTTAGGAAGAAGTTCTTCCCAGCCAGAGAGATTGCCCATTGGGATGTGCTGCCCAGGGAGGTGGTGGAGTCACCATCACTGGAGGTGTTTAGGAAGAGCCTGGCTGAGGCACTTGGTGCCATGATTTAGTTGATGAGATGGTGTTGGGTGATAGGTTGGACTTGATGATCTCTGAGGTCTTTTCCAACCTGGTCTGGTCTATTCTATTCTATTCTATTCTATTCTATTCTATTCTATTCTATTCTATTCTATTCTATTCTATTCTATTCTGTTCTGTTCTGTTCTGTTCTGTTCTATTCCTATTCTATTCTAATTGACAAGATTACCTAATTTAGCTCTTCTGCATGCCTGCCATTCATGGGTCATGTTCAAGTTGTATGTAATCTTAAGCAGAAGGGAGGGATTCTTTCCACAGAACCCTTTGGATGTTTTTATCTTTTCCCTTCTGCAGCACATTGAAGCCATAGAAACAAAACAGAACAGAGAAGATTTTCTCTCCTCTTGGGCTTTATCCAGTTGTAGTTCTTCCCATGTTGGTGAACTTCTGCCCTGAAGTACTTACACTCTGAAATGCTTCTTTTATCACTTTCCTCCTGCTTGATGTTAGATTTCCTTGTCCGGTCTCCCTGAGCTTGGAAGTGTCCCATTTGGGAAGGGCTTTTTTTTTCTCATTAGGCCTGGATATTTTTTATGCATTCTCTTGGAGGAACTGCTGAGAAAGCAAATAAACAGTTGTGGGATTGAGAGGCTGAGTTCCATGTGGAGGAACACAGGGCCAACCTACTTTTACTATTATTTGTCACAGAATCCCAGCATGGTGAAGGTTGAAAGGGACCTCTGGGCATCATCCAGTCCAACCCCACTGCCAGAGCAGGGGCACCCACAGCAGCTTGTCCAGGATCACAATGGTCAGGTGGGTTTGGAAGCTCTCCAGAGAAGGAGACTCCACAACCTCTCTGGGCAGCCTGCTCCAGGCCTCCAGCACCCTCACACCAAACAACTTTCTCCTCATCTTCAGATGGAACCTCCTGGCTTCCTCTTTGTGCTGTCACTGGGCACCACTGACAAGAATATGACCCCATCCTCTTGCTCCTCACAGGTCCTTTATCTCTTGCTGAACATTGATCAGATCCCCTTTTGGGCTCAACAGCCCCAGGGCTCTCAGCCTTTCCTCCTGACAGGGATTCTCCAGGCTCTTCAGCATCTTTGGAGCCTCCACTGGACTCTATCCAGTAATTCCCTGTCTGTCTTGAACTGGGGAGCCCAAAACTGAACCCAGCAGCCTGACTAATGCAGAGAAAAGGGCAAAGAGAACCTTTCTTCCCCTGGTGGCCACACTCTTCTTATGCACCCCAGGACCCCATTGGCCTCCTTGGCCATGAGGACACACTGCTGGCTCATGAGGAACTTGTCCACCAGCACTCCCAGGTCCTTCTCCATGGAGCTGCTTTCCAGCAGGCCAACCCCTCACCTGTCCTGGTGTAAGGGTTTATTCCTCCCCTGGAGCAGGACTCTACACTTGTTTGTCTTGAATTTCATGAGGTTCCCCTCTGCTTTGCTCTCCAGCCTGTCCCTGTCTGGCTGAATGGCAGCACAGCCTGGCAGGGTGTGAGCCACTCCTCCCAGTTTGAGATCATCAGCAAAGTGGCTGAGGGCTCATTCTTTGCCTTCATACAGCTCTTTGATGCAGATGTTGAATAAGACTAGATCCAGTTCTCAGCCTTGGAGAAGCCACAGACCTCCAACTACACTCTGCACTGTTGATCACAACCGCTGAACTCTGTCCTTCAATAGGATGGGATGGGATGGGATGGGATGGGATGGGATGGGATGGGATGGGATGGGATGGGATGGAATAGAATAGAATAGAATAGAATAGAATAGAATAGAATAGAATAGAATAGAATAGAATAGAATAGAATAGAATAGAATAGAATAGTAGTTAACCAGGTTGGACAAGCACCTTGAGATCATCAAGTCCAACCTATCACCCAACACCATCTCATCAACTAAATCATGGCACCAAGTGCCTCAGCCAGGCAGAATAGAATGGAATGGAATGGAATGGAATGGAATGGAATGGAATGGAATGGAATGGAATGGAATGGCATAGCATTGAATAGAATAGAATGGAATAGAATAGAATGGAATAGTTCAGCCGGTTCTCAATCCACCTCACTGCCCACTCCTCTAACCCACACTTCCTAAGCTTCCCTATGAGAATGTTATAGAAGGGGCAAAACCTTGCTGTAATGGAGGTAGACAACATTCATTGCTCTGCCCTCCTCTGTCCATCCTGTCACACCATCATGAAGGCTATCAAGCCAATACCCTGTGGCTATTGCCAGTTGAGTAGTTAGCAAGTGACAGTTGCTGTCCAGCATCCCTTGGCTTAGCTTTGTGTCCTGTCTGGCCATTAAAATAGTTCACTGCTTTGGCCTGAGTGTCTGAATGGATTTGGAAAGGATTCTGTGGCACATGCTATGCTCTGGCATGCAGGTTCCAGCAGCTTTTAATTACAAAGCATAACTGATCTCTCAAAATGTTTGAGTCAACACATATTGTGCCCCCACATCATTGGAGGAAAACAGCTAACCAGGCTAAAGACTTTGGGCTTCATGTGAGGAGCATACATTGACAATGACCATGGCCATCCAGCTGCAGAGGGTTGGGGGTTTTATTCTGACACTCATTGGATGCTGCAGTGTCCTACTTACTGCCTAACAGAGTGTGAAACCTCTCCCTGCCTTTTCTTTGCAGACTGTGATACCCCCTGCTCCTTGTGACACATCAAAAGATGAGATGGAAGGACTTAAAGAAGAGCTGAAGAAATGGAAGGCAAGTTCTGTGAAGCACATAGAAATCATAGAATCATTAAGGTTGGAAAAGGCCTCTGTGACCATCTAGTCCAACATCCACCCTTTGACCCAACACCTCCATGACCACCAGACCATGTCCCAAAGTATCAACATCTGCTTGTTCTCTGAACAAGGGATGGTGACTCCCACCACTTCTCTGGGTAGAAATGAGCTGAAAGATCCTTAGAAGATCTCTAATCCATCTTTCTGAAACCAAATCAAGTCTCCCCCCAGACAGAACATGTTTAACTTGTTCTCAGGTCCTGGATGGTACATGCTGGGATTGGTCTCATGGATAACTACACTTATAAGACTAAGAAGCAGAGCCAGCAGGTCAAGAGAGGTGATTCTGCCCCTCTGCTCTGCTCTGGTGAGACCCCACCTGGAGCACTGTGTCCAGTTCTGGAGCCCCTAGCACAGGAAGGAGCTGGAAGTGCTGGAAGGTGTCCAGAGAAGGGCCATGAGGATGAGCAGAGGGCTGGAGCTGCTCTGCTATGAGGACAGACTGAGGGAGTTGGGGTTGTGCAGTTTGGAGAAGAGAAGGCTCTGAGGAGACCTCATTGTGGCCTTCCAGGATCTGAAGGGGGCTCCAAGAAAGCTGGGGAGGGACTTTTGAAGGTGCCAGGGAGTGATAGAACTGGGGGAATGGAACCAAACTAGAAATGGGTAGACTGAGATTGGATGTGAGGAAGAAGTTGTTCCCCATGAGGGTGGTGAGAGACTGGCACAGGTTGCCCAGGGAGGTGGTGGAAGCCTCATCCCTGGAGGTGTTTGCAGCCAGGCTGGATGTGGCTGTGAGCAACCTGCTGTAGTGTGAGGTGTCCCTGGCCATGGCAGGGGGGTTGGAACTGGCTGCTCCTTGAGGTCCTTTCCAAGCCTGACAATTCTGTGATACTAAGAGTATTTCTCCAAGCTGTTCAATATAAAGGACTTAAAGTTTTGTTTGTTTGTGTGGAAGGAAAAAAAAACCACCCAAACCATCTAAAAACCTTTGCCTTTTTGCTCTCCAGGAAAGAGTTCAACGAGCTGAGAAAGCAAAAGCTGACCTTATTCTCTCTAAAAAGCTTACTGATGAAGAGTATGCTAAGGAGCTGGCCAGGGTGAAGGACTGGGAAGAGAAAAAGCAGAAGGAGATTGTTATGTCTAGGGAGACCCATGAGGTAAGGAGAAGGCTTATCAGAAGGCTGGAGCACCTCTCCTATGAGGACAGACTGAAGGAGTTGGGGCTGTTCAGTCTGCAGAAGAGAAGGCTCCCAGTTGACCTCATTGTGGCCTTCCAGGATCTGCAGGGGGCTACAGGAAGGCTGGGGAAGGACTTCTCAGGATCTCAGGTAGTGCTAGGACTAGGGGAAATGGAATGAAGCTGGAGGTGGGGAGATTCAGGCTGGAGGTGAGGAGAAGGTTCTTCCCCATGAGAGTGGTGAAGCCCTGGAATGGGTTGTCCAGGGAGGTGGTCGAGGCCCCGTCCCTGGGGGTGTTTAAGCCCAGGCTGGATGAGGCTCTGGGCAGCCTGATCTAGTGTAGGGTGTCTCTGCCCATGGCAGGGGGGTTGGAACTAGCTGATCCTTGTGGTCCCTTCCAACCCTGACTGATACTATGATACTATGAAGGCGTGCTCATAGCTGTTAGTGTTTTGGGAGTTCAGGAGGTGCTGATGAGAGAAAATAGGAGGAGCTTCCCCATGAGAGTGGTGAAGCCCTGGAATGGGTTGTCCAGGGAGGTGGTTGGGGCCCTGTCCCTGGAGCCCAGGCTGGATGAGGCTCTGGCCAGCCTGATCTAGTGGCTGCCACGTAGGATAATTCAAGGCTGAAACAGCTCCTAATGCCTGCAGGTTCTGCTGAAAGTTGGGTTTTGGGGTCTCTGCACTTCATTTTCCCTCTCTTTCATGCTTTTGGGGGCTGCAGCAACAACTCAGACTGATCAACCAAGAGAATGCTGGCCTGAAGAGAGAGATTGAGCAGCTCCAAGAAGACCTTGTGAAATACACTTCGCTGCTGCCACAGAGCAATCAGGTAAAGGTGGAAGACATTCTGCAGTTTGCCTTTTGGAAGCTGGGGGCAGGTGCTCAGCAGTTGGAATTTGGCTGATTTCTGTGTCAAACACAGCTTGAAGTTTTCTTGTTTCCCTGGTGGAGGGTATGGAAGCACATGCAGGTAGGTGGGGTACTGAAAACAGGAGAGGAAGGGCAGGCAAGCAGAACATGCTTAGCTGGAATTCAAGATGCACACATCAGTGGTGTTTCAAGGGCTCTCACTTCCTATTTCTTGAGCAGGAAAATGGAGGGAAGGGAGTAAATCCCTTGTGCAGGCCATGGAGCATTAGTCTCAGCCTCCTTTCAGCTTCTCATGTTTGTGCTCTCTTTTGTGTTACTCCACCTCAGAAACCAATTCCAGCCAGCTGAATATTGTCCATACCAAGCAGGGTCCAAAGTGGTCAAAGTGCTGCAGATTGAGATGCTCAGCAATGGCAACTTTGGGCCACTTCAGCTGTTGGAAACTTGATTTCATTCCAAATTGGAACACAGCCCAACTATTTGGGGGCGTTCACAGTGAAATGAAAGGACTGCTCATTTTGTGTCTGCAGAGAGATTGAGCCACCAGCCATGTGCTCCCTTCTTTAATGCTCAGAAGATGAGCTTGAGCTGTCTGAAGGACATTTCTCAGTGCAGGAGATGTCAGTTAAGTCCAGCCTCCTAAGTTTCCTCTGCAGTCATTGGAGAGGGGAAGGCTTCACTGGAAGGAGAGTCAGTGTGACCAGGAGCCTCCACCCAAGGTCTGAGTTATCTTCAGGAAGAATCTCTCTCTTTCCATTGGCTGTAGAGGGCATGGCAAGACAGCAGGCTCCTAGATAAGATGCCAGTTTTAAGGGTAGGTGTCATTCCTCTGGTTATTTTATCTTGACATAAGCTGGTTTTCTTCCACACAGGGTTTTAACTTGAAATAGTTACATAAAGGGAAAGCAAAGAGTTACCTCAAACTCCCTCAAGTCCACCAAAGCAGCCTTTCTCAACCAGCTTCTCCATGAACAGTTTTGATCTATCCTAGGGATAAAATCCTTGGATACCCTTCCCTATTTTACCAAGGTGCCAACATACAAGGCTGGTGAGCAGCAGAATTCCCCTTCTGGTGGAGCTGTAATGCAATGAGGCAAAACTAAATGGCAGCAAGATGACTCTGCCACTTCCTGGAGGTGTTTAAGCCCAGGCTGGATGAGGCTCTGGGCAGCCTGATCTAGTGTGGGGTGTCCCTGCCCATGGCAGGGGGGGTTGGAACTAGATGATCCTTGTGGTCCCTTCCAACCCTGACTGATACTATGAAATGTGGCCAACATACAAGGCTGGTGAGCAGCAGAATTCCCCTTCTGGTGGAGCTGTGATGCAATGAATCAAAACTAAAAGGCAGCACCAATGCCCCTTGTGTTTGGCAAGTTTGGGATATCAAGTGTTCTCCTTCCTGCAGGTGGAAATCCCTGTGGACTGCAGTTGAAGTGAACTCCACTTACTAAGGTCAAGTTGAAAGTCAAAGTTAGTGATAAAACAAAAACCCCCAAAAGCCAAACCCCAAACCTCATTGGCAAATATCCCAGGAATAGAGAAGTACAAGTGGTTAGTTGAGTTAGAAAGGCTGTAGTTGCTTCACCAGATGTGATTTCAGCCTGCTGGAGTGCCAAACCTTCAAACCCCCCAGGCTCAATGGAAAACAACAATTCACTTGACTCTTCTGGGGGATAAAAAACAACCCTCCAGAAATTACCTTCTTTTCTCTCTCTCTTTTTTTATCCCCCCTCTTTTGATTCTAAAACCATTAAGATCAAGAAGAAGGTGGCAGAAGTTAAGATGAAATTCAGTCACATGGATGACAAGAAGGATGACTGTGTGGACATGAACACTCACTGTTACTTTACTGTAAAGACAAAAATCCCCTTCAGACTGGATCAAAACCAAGCACTGATCACCTTTCAGGATGAAGAAGGTATGATGTGCATTTTAAATATCAAATTAGCTACAAGAAGGACAAGGAGGGGGTGGAGCAGGTCCAGAGAAGGGCAGGAAAGCTGGTGGAGGGTCTGGAGAACAGGGCTGGTGAGGAGCAGCTGAGGGACCTGGGGGTGATCAGCCTGGAGAAGAGGAGGTTGAGGGGAGAGCTCATTGCTCATTACAGCTCCCTGAAAGGAGGTTGGAGTGAGGTGGGGCTTGGTCTCTTCTCCCAAGGAGCAAGTGTAGGACAAGATGGGGTACTAAGGGATGTGGGGTAGCACCAGATGATGGTTGGACTCATTGAACTTAGAGGTCTTCTCAACCAAAGCAGTTCTATAATTGTATGAGCAAAGAATAGAATAGAATAGAATAGAATAGAATAGAATAGAATAGAATAGAATAGAATAGAATAGACCAGACCAGGTTGGAAGAGACCTTCAAGATCATTGTGTCCAACCCATCAACCAATCCAACTCACCTAAACAACTAACCCATGGCACCAAGCACCCCAGCAAGTCTCCTCCTGAACACCTCCAGTGATGGTGACTCCACCACCTCCCCAGGCAGCCCATTCCAGTGGGCAATCACTCTTTCTGTGTAGAACTTCCTCCTAACCTCCAGCCTAAACCTCCCCTGGCACAGCTTGAGACTGTGTCCTCTTGTTCTGGTGCTGGCTGCCTGGGAGAAGAGACCAACCCCCACCTGGCTCCAACCTCCCTTCAGGGAGTTGTAGAGAGCAATAAGGTCACCCCTGAGTCTCCTCTTCTCCAGGCTAAGCAACCCCAGCTCCCTCAGCCTCTCCTCACAGGGCTGTGCTCCAGACCCCTCCCCAGCTTTGTTGCCCTTCTCTGGACACCTTCCAGCAAGTCAACATCCTTCCTAAACTGAGGGGCCCAGAACTGGACACAGGTCTCAAGGTGTGGCCTAACCAGTGCAGTGTACAGGGGCAGAATGACCTCCCTGCTTCTGCTGGCCACACTGTTCCTGATGCAGGCCAGGATGCCACTGGCCTTCTTGGCCACCTGGGCACACTGCTGGCTCATGTTCAGCCTGCCATCAACCAGCACCCCCAGGTCCCTCTCTACCTGGCTGCTCTCCAGCCACTCTGCCCCCAGCCTGTAGCACTGCCTGGGGTTGCTGTGGCCGATGTGCAGAACCTGGCACTTGGATGTGTTCAATCTCCTGCCCTTGGACTCTGCCCATCTGTCCAGCCTGGCAAGGTCCCTCTGCAGAGCTCTCCAACCCTCTAACAGATCAATTCCTGCCCCCAGCTTGATGTCATCTGCAGTTTACTGATGATGGACTCACTCCCCTCAGTTCCCCCTGTAGCTTGCCAGCTCTAGAGATACAGTGGATTTTACCTGGTGCTTCTGACCCCTGGGATTTTATGGAGACAGCCATGCTGGAGACATGGGTAGTGGGATCTGGGCTGCAAAGCTTCTATTTATTTCTCTCAGACTGGTGCCAAAGGAGATTCTGCTTAAGAGACTGGGGAATAGTTTGGGGTCGGTCATGGTTGAACAAAGCTTTGACTATCTGAAAACCTGTGATTTTTCCCTTAGTTGCCCAGATGCTGGTGAAAAAGGGTAAACACACTGTGATCCTGGACAACAAACCAGTGGATGTGACAGCACAGCCTGTCACACTTGACAAGGCAATCAGATTTGAGGTAACCAGCTGAAATATGGAGCTGTGCAGACACAAACTTGCAGTACTTAGAAAGCCTCCAGCTCGGTGCTTTGGGTGTGCTCAGTGCACAAAGGGCAGGAAAGAAAATTGTCTGTCTTTCAGCTCCATGTCACCATTTCTGGGAAGGAGATCAATGTTGCAGATATACCTGACCTGTCCATCCCTGATGACTGGATGAGAGATAAGCTGGAGCTCAATTTCTACAAGGCTGGAAAAGGAGCAGCAGGAGAGGTGGAAGATGTGGCATATGACAGGCAGTCTAGAACAGCTGCTATTACATTCTGCAAACCTGGAGGTACTGTGTCAGATGCTTTGTCAGCTAGGTGGACAGGCCTGCATGTCCTGTCCACCCCCTGTCCCATCCTGTGTTAACCACTGAATGCTGCCCACAGGCAGTGCAGTAGCTGAGGAGAAGCTGGGGGTTCACCCATCCAGCTCTTAAGTAAGTAAAGCAGGCACAGAATCACACAGAATCCACACATGGTGGGGGTTGGAAAGGCCCTCTGCACATCATCCAAGTCCAACCCCTCTGCTAAAGCAGGGGCACCCACAGCAGCTTGCTCTGTCACAATGGCCAGGTGGGGTTGGAAGCTCTCCAGAGAAGGAGACTCCACAACCTCTCTGGGCAGCCTGCTCCAGGCCTCCAGCACCCTCACACCAAACAACTTTCTCCTCACCTCCAGGATGAACCTCCTGGCTTCCAGTTTGTGCCCATTGCCCCTTGTCCTGTCCTTGGGCACCACTGACAAGAGTCTGGCCTCAGCCTCTTACCCCCACAAGTCCTTTAGCTCTTGCTGAGCATTGCTCAGATCCCCTCTGGGGCTGCTCTTCTCCAGGCTCCACAGCCCCAGGGCTCTCAGCCTTTCCTCCTCACAGAGATGCTCCAGGCCCCTCAGCAGCTTTGGAGCCTCTGCTGGACTCTGTACAGCAGTTCCCTGTCTCTCTTGAACTGGGGAGCCCAGAACTAGACCAAATATTCCAGATATGGTTGGACTAGGGCAGAGCAAAGGGCAAGGAGCACCTTCCTTGACCTGCTGGTCACACTCTTCCTAATGCACACTAGGTGACCATGATGGCAGACTGTGGGCTTACAGTGATCTTGTCCACCAGCGCTCCCAGGTCATTTTCTGCAGCATTTCATCACCCTCCTTTCTGCTCAGTCACGACCTGGCCTGCAGTTTGTGAGCTTTATTTCTGCCTTAACTTTGCCAAACCCTTCCTTTTTCTCTGCATTTCTAAACAGTTGCACTGCAAAAAAAGAAACTGAGGGGACTGTGTTTGATTTTAGCTCTTGTTTCATGTCAAAGTCTTTCAGATTGCCCAACTGTGTGCAATCCTGTGAAGATTGCTGGAGCCACAGCCACTCAGAGCAGCTGCTTTAGGTTTATTGCAGAAGCTTTTGTGGGGAGTTAATGATTTTGCTTGTTTGGAAATGCCAGACAAACTTGTTTGCTGAATGCATCTGAAGGCTCTGCAAGTATCATAGTATCAGTCAGGGTTGGAAGGGACCACAAGGATCATCTAGTTCCAACCCCCCTGCCATGGGCAGGCACACCCCACACTAGATCAGGCTGCCCAGAGCCTCATCCAGCCTGGGCTTAAACACCTCCAGGGACAGGGCCCCAACCACCTCCCTGGACAACCCATTCCAGGGCTTCACCACTCTCATGGGGAAGAACTTCCTCCTCACCTCCAGCCTGAATCTCCTCACCTCCAGCTTCATTCCATTCCCCCTAGTCCTATCACTCCCTGAGATCCTGAGCAGTCCCTCCCCAGCCTTCCTGTAGGCCCCCTTCAGATCCTGGAAGGCCACAATGAGGTCACCTTGGAGCCTTCTCTTCTCCAGACTGAACAGCCCCAACTCCTTCAGTCTGTCCTCATAGGAGAGGTGCTCCAGCCCTCTGCTCATCCTCCTGGCCCTTCTCTGGGAAGTGTGCTAGCACATCTAAATCCCTGGAAGAGAGAGAAATCTGTTCCTTGGTACACTTAAAAAGAGCATCTTGGGTTGCAGTGCTCTGACTCCTCTTCTGTCATTCTCCATTACAGCAGCTCAAAGCTTTGTGAGATGCACTGAATACCCCCTCCTCGTGAATGGAAGGTTCTTCTGGCTCTCTGTGTCCCCAAGCACCACCATGCACTCGGACAAATGTCAGGTGAGAGAATCCAGTCCAGGCTGACCCCCCCTAAAACAGAAGGAGGGAGGTGGAAAATGGGAGATGTGGGCAGAACTTTCTGTTTGGAGAACTACAGAAGCTTTGGGGAAAGCTTTTAGGAAACTCAGTAGCCAGCATGAGTCTGCAGTCTGCTGCTCTGATGATAATCTCCTGGTTTGCCATCTGAAATGCATCATTTAATTGAAAGGGGGGGGGGAATCTTTCCCTGATTGAATTATCTCATTACTCAGCATAATGGCTGTGCCAGACAGGGGTCAGATACTGAACTGCTTGTGAAGTAGGTCAGTTGTAGACACATCATCTTTGGAGTCACACAGCACTGTCCTGTTCACCCCTGATGGGATGTGTGTGGCACTCTCAGCAGAGCCTCTTGTTCTAGGAAAGGCTTGCTCCTTTTTTCATTCAGTCACCCCAAATGAGGACTTTTGTCCCCCAGCAACCCCAGTCTGCTTGCTCACTGGAGTCTCCTTTGCCTTTGTGTGACTAGATTGTGATCACCTCAGCACTGTGTATAGAATCAGGGCTATGGAATTAAAGCATCAGTGTGTCTATTCATGAGGTGGATGCAAGTGTCCTTTGCAGCCATGTGTCTGGGTTGGTGTGGATTTTGTGGGGTGATGCCATCTGGAGTCAGCAGAGATCCCCAGATGTAGCATGTGTGTGAGTGGAGGAGTGTAGGGCTAGCTGCTCATGGTTTGGAGAGGTTTGCTGGGCTAAAACCTGGCCCAGAGAGTGGTGGGGAATGGAGTTAACTCCAGCTGGTGGCTGATGGCCAGTGGTGTTCCCCAGGGCTCAGTGCTGGGGACAGCTCTCTTTCATGTCTTTAGCAGTGATGTGGATGAGGGAATTGAGGCTGTACTTCCAGCACCTGGTGTGTAATACCAGTCTGGTTTCTTTCCTCAACAGGTCTACCGTGGGGTTTCCAAGAAGACCCTTCTGTTGAGTGGAATTCCAGGGATAGATGAGGAGGATGAAGAAAGCATCCAGGACATGGTTGAAATCCATTTTCAGAGGCCCAGTAACGGCGGTGGGGAAATAGAAGCAATCAAATATGCACTGAATAGAGCAGCCTGGGTTTGTTTTGAGGAGGATAATTAGAATGCCCTGAGGGGAAATGTAAGTTGAATTCAGGAAGTTCTGCCTCTTCCTGCTTCCTCAGGGGCAGAGGTCACTCTGCAGCCATTGTGCTTTCGAGCTCTGAAGTCTGTGTGTGGAAAAGAACCTCTTGTCCTTCTCATCTATGGAACAGCAAAGGCCTTCCCTGGCAGTTCAGTCAGAATCACTACTTGCTGCTTCAGAGGTTCCTGATTAAAGCTTTTACCAGTACTTGACACTTCTAAGACCTTGCAAACTTTGGGCAGGTCTCCTGCTCCACAGTGGATTGTATTTACTCCCCCTTCTTCCTCTTTGCTTCCAAAAGTCCTATGTAACCTCCCTCAAAAAGTCTCCTTGCAGACCTGCTTTCACCCAGTGCCACAGCTGCAGGAGGTGGCTCTGGAGGAACTCCAGCCTTGCTGAGGTGGCTGTGTGCTCCCATACCTCAAATCCTTGATGACAGTTTCCCTGTCATTTCATAACATCTGCATTCTCACAAGTAGAAGAGAAAGTGGGAGAGTGTAAACCCACCACAGATTTACTCAAGAACCTGCACCTTAGAGTAAAGGTTATAACAGAAATGGTGCTTGGAGCTGCCAGAAAGCTGTTTCCTTCTCCTAGGGTCAGAGCCTCTGATATCTTCATAGCCAGCAACTCAATACAAAGTCCCCAAGTGCCCCCTTTGGTTTCCAGCTTGTCCTTCCAGTTCTCCTTCTAAACCAGCTCTGCAATAAAATAGACATGTCATGCAATGAGGAGTTATTTTCCAAGGTGGAGTGTTCTTCCCTTTCTGCTGTCTGCCTTTTTATTTGCTGCCCTGCTGGGGGCTGAAATGGTTTGGCAACAGTCATCCTCACTTGGAAGCAGCGTGGGTCTAACCTTGAAAATAAGTTATTTGCCAGCTTAGTGTGCAGGAAAAGGACAATGGACCAAACTGGCAGAAGAAGAGCACGACAAATAGCCCTCAGGTATATGTTATTAAGGGAGCCTGTTCACACACAGTATCACAGTATCACAGTATCACCCAGGTTGGAAAGGACCTCGAGGATCATCGAGTCCAACCTGACACCGCAGACCCCATGACTAGACCATGGCACCAAGTGCCACGTCCAATCTCCCCTTGAACGCCTCCAGGGTCGATGACTCAACCACCTCCCTGGGTAACCCATTCCAATGCCGAATGACTCGCTCGGTGAAGAACTTCCTCCTCACCTCGAGTCTGAACCTCCCCTGGCGCAGCTTGAGACTGTGTCCCCTTGTTCTGGTGCTGGTTGCCTGGGAGAAGAGGCCAACTCCCTCCTGGCTACAACCACCCTTCAGGTAGTTGTAGAGGGCAATAAGGTCACCCCTGAGCCTCCTCTTCTCCAGGCTAAACAATCCCAGCTCCCTCAGCCTCTCCTCATAGGGCTTGTGTTCAAGGCCTCTCCCCAGCCTTGTTGCCCTTCTCTGGACACGCTCAAGTGTCTCAATGTCCTTCTTAAACTGAGGAGCCCAGAACTGGACACAGTACTCAAGGTGCGGCCTAACCAGAGCAGAGTACAGGGGCACTATGACCTCCCTGCTCCTGCTGGCCACACTATTCCTAATGCAGGCCAGAATGCCATTGGCCCTCCTGGCCACCTGAGCACACTGCTGGCTCATATTCAGGTGGCTGTCGATCAGCACACCCAGGTCCCTCTCTGTCTGGGAGCTCTCCAGCCATTCCGACCCCAGCCTATAGCTCTGCATGGGATTGCCATAGCCAAAGTGCAGCACTCGGCACTTGGACTTGTTGAAAGCCATCCCATTGGACTCTGCCCATCTGTCCAGTCGGTCGAGGTCCCTCTGCAGAGCCTTTCCACCCTCTAACTGACTAACATCTGCCCCTAACTTTGTGTCATCTGCAAACTTGCTGATGACTGACTCTACCCCTTCATCCAGATCATCAACGAATATGTTGAAGAGGACAGGGCCCAGCACTGATCCCTGGGGGACGCCACTGGTGACTGGCCTCCAGCTGGATGTGGCACCGTTCACGACCACTCTCTGGGCCCGGCCCTCCAGCCAGTTCCTAACCCAGCACAGAGTGTAGTGGTCCAATCCACAGGCTGACAGCTTAGTCAGCAGTTTGCTGTGGGGGACGGTGTCAAAGGCCTTGCTGAAGTCTAGGTAGACCACATCCACAGGCCTCCCCACATCCACCAGGCGGGTCACCTGATCATAGAAAGAGATCAGGTTGGAGAGGCAGGATCTGCCCTTCCTGAATCCATGTTGGCTGGACCTGAGCCCTTGGCCATCCTTCAGGTGCGCAGTTATTGCTGCCAGGATAATCTGCTCCATCACTTTCCCTGGCACTGAGGTCAGGCTGACTGGCCTGTAGTTTCCAGGTTCCTCCATCCGACCCTTCTTGTGGATGGGGACCACGTTGGCCAGTTTCCAGTCATCTGGGACCTCACCAGTGAGCCAGGACTGGAGGAAAATGATGGAGAGTGGCCTAGCTAGCACATCCGCCAGCTCTCTCAGCACCCTAGGATGGATCCCATCTGGTCCCATGGACTTGTGGATATCCAAGTGGCTCAGCAGGTCCCGAACTAACTCCTCATGGATTTCCAGGGTATTACTCTGCTCCCCGACCCCAACGCCCAGCTCCGGAGACCACTCGTCCTGAACTCCTGCCTTGCTGTTAAACATTGAGGTAAAGAAGGTGTTCAGGACCTCAGCTTTATCCTCATCCTCAGTAACTGTGTTCCCCTCCAGGTCCACTAGGGAGTTCAGGTTCTTCCTGCCCTTCTTCTTATTGTTAATATATTTATAAAAATGCTTTTTATTATCTTTGACTGAGGTGACTGGTGGTTCTCTGTAAACAGCTTTATCAATGGTCTGGGTGAGGGCATCGAGACTCCCTCAGGGAATTTGTGGATGACAGGAAATTGAGTGGATCTGTTGGTCTGCTGGAGGCTCTGCAGAGGGATCTGCCCAGGCTGGATCCATGGGCCAAGGCCAACGGGATGAGGTTCAACAAGGCCAAGTGCTGGGTCCTGCACTTGGGTCACCACAACCCCACAAAGACTCCAGGTTTAGAGCAGAGTGGCTGGAAAGTGCTCAGCAGAGAAAGTCCTGGGGGTGCTGCCAGCTGAAGATGAGCCAGTGTGTGCCCAGGTGGCCGAGAAGGCCAAGACCATCCTGGCATGGATCAGCAATAGTGTAGTCAGCAGGGCCAGGGCAAGTATCATACTCCTGTACTGGGGAGGCCACACTGAGAGTACTGCATTCAGTTTTGGGCTGAGAAGGACATTGAGGTGCTGGAGTGTGCCTAGAGAAGGGCAACAAAGCTGTTGAAGGGTCTGGAGAACAAAGTTCTTTGAGGAGCAGCTGAGGAAACTGGAGTTGTTCAGCCTGGAGAAGACAAGGCTGAGAGGAAACCTTCTGGCTCTCTACAACTCCCTTAAAGGAGGCTGGAGCCAGGTGGGCTCAAGTCTCTTCTTCCAAGGAACAAGTGACAGGACAAGAGGAAATGGCCTCAAGCTACACACCCTGTCAAGCCCTGGAACAGGCAGCCCAGGATACTGGTGGAGTCCTCATCCCTGGAGGGGTTTCAAAGCTGGGGAGGATTTTGGAGCACAGCCCTGTGAGGAGAGGCTGAGGGAGCTGGGGTTGCTTAGCCTGGAGAAGAGGAGGCTCAGGGGAGACCTTCTTGCTCTTTGCAACTCCCTGAAGGGAGGTTGTAGCCAGGTGGGGGTTGGTCTCTTCTCCCAGGCACCCAGCACCAGAACAAGAGGACACAGTCTAAAGCTGTGCCAGGGGAGGTTCAGGCTGGAGGTGAGGAAGAAGTTCTTCCCAGCAAGAGAGATTGGCCATTGGAATGTGCTGCCCAGGGAGGTGGTGGAGTCACCATCCCTGGAGGTGTTTAGGAAGAGCCTGGATGAGGCACTTGGTGCCATGATTTAGTTGATCAGATGGTGCTGGGTGATGGGTTGGATCTCAAAGGTCTCTTCCAACCTGGTTAATCTCTTTCCCTTTCCCTTTCTCGCTCTCTCTCTCTCTTTTCCTCTTTCTCCCTTTCCCTTTCCCTTTCCCTTTCTCTTTCTCTTTCTCTTTCTCTTTCTCTTTCTCTTTCTCTTTCTCTTTCTCTTTCTCTTTCTCTTTCTCTTTCTCTTTCTCTTTCTCTTTCTCTTTCTCTTTCTCTTTCTCTTTCTCTTTCTTTCTTTCTCATTCTTTTCTCCTCCCCTCCCCTCCCCAGGGGGGCTGTGGAGGGAGTCTCCCTCTCTGTGGAGACACTCAAACCCCGCCTGGATGTGCTCCTGTGCGATCTGGTGTAGGTGCTCCTGCTCTGGCAGGGGGGGTGGACTGGGTGAGCTTTCCAGGTCCCTTCCAGCCCCTGACATCCTGTGACTCTGTGCTTATGTTTCTGTAGCAGGCAGCAGCTTTGCGCCTACCTGCTGGAGGGAAGTTCTCTTGGGCTGGAAGCTTGAAGAAGAGTTACTTGTCCTTGTGAGGCACCATTGCTGGATACTGGTGGTTACCTAGCTGGTTACCAGGGGTTAGCTGGCTCCCTGGGGGGTCTCTGGATGCTGGTGGTTACCTAGCTGGTTACCAGGGGTTAGCTGGCTCCCGGGGGGTCGCTGGGTGCTGGTGGTTACCTAGCTGGTTACCAGGGGTTAGCTGGCTCCTGGAGGGTCTGTGGATGCTGGTGGTTACCTAGCTGGTTACCAGGGGTTAGCTGGCTCCTGGAGGGTCTGTGGATGCTGGTGGTTACCTAGCTGGTTACCAGGGGTTAGCTGGCTCCTGGGGGGTCTCTGGGTGCTGGTGGTTACCTAGCTGGTTACCAGGGGCTAGCTGGCTCCTGGAGGGTCTATGGATACCAGGGCTTGGCCGGGCAGAGGAGCGTGCAAGGCGCCGAGGGTACTGCGCCTTCCGCGGAATCCAGGCTGTGCCTCCTCCCCGCGCTGCCCCTGGCTGCAGCCCGCAGGAGGGGGCGGTCCGGAGGAGGGGAGGGGAGGGGGCGGTCCGGAGGAGGGGAGGGGGCGGTCCGGAGGAGGGCCCGTGCCGCCGCTTCCCTTTCGGTTTCACTCCCGCGCCCTGGGCAGGCCGATCCTCGCCGCTGCTCGCCGAGCTGCCCCGCGGTAACGGGCGGCAGCGCTCGCCGGGACGCCGCCATGGCAAGTGCCTGGGGCGGGAAGGGCAGGGGGGGGGGGAGCGCCGGGGCCCGCGCGGGGCTGCGGGGGGAGGCCGGGGAGGGCTCGCGCTGCCCGCGGCCCGGCTGCCGCCTCCGGGCCTGCCCCCGGCCGCGCTGCACGCGGGGAGAGCCCCGCCCCGCGCCAGGGGGAGACGCCCATGGGCGCCTAAGCGTGCCAGCAGGGGGAGCCACCCGTGTGAGCCTCGGGGCGCCAACAGGGGCAAGGGAAGGCTCTGCGCGTGGGTCAGGGCAGCCCCCGGCGTCAGCCCAGGCTGGGGATGAAGGGCTGGAGAGCAGCCCTGCGGAGAAGGACTTGGGGTGCTGCTGGGTGCAAAGCTGGACAGGAGCTGGCACCCAGTGCTGCCAGCACAGCCCCAGCTGTGTCCTGAGCTCATCCCCAGCAGTGTGGGCAGCAGGGGCAGGGAGGGGATTGTGCCCCTCTGCTGTGCTCTGCTGAGACCCCACCTGCAGGGCTGGGGCAGCTCTGGAGTCCTCAGCACAGCACAGACAGGGAGCTGATGGAGCAGGGGCAGAGGAGGCCACAGCAATGCAGGCAGGGCTGGAAGCCCTCTGCTGTGAGGCCAGGCTGAGAGAGTTGGGCTTGTTCAGCCTGGAGAAGAGAAGGCTGCAGGGAGACCTTCTGGTGGCCTTTCATTAGGAGGAAGTTGGGGGTGGTGGAATACTGGTACTGGTTGTCCAGAGAAGTGTTTGAGGCCCCATCCTTGGAGACATTCAAAGTCAAACTTGATGTGGCCCTGAACAACCTGATCTAGTTGAAGATGTCCCCCGTGACTGCAGGGGGGGTTGGATGGACAAGAAGACCTTCGAGGGTCCCTTCCAGCTCAGTGCATTCTGTGTGATTCTGGAGCACAGCCCTGTGAGGAGAGGCTGAGGGAGCTGGGGTTGCTTAGCCTGGAGAAGAGGAGGCTCAGGGGAGACCTTCTTGCTCTCTACAACTGCCTGAAGGGAGGTTGTAGCCAGGCAGAGGTTGGTCTCTTCTCCCAGGCAACCAGCACCAGAACAAGAGGACACAGTCTCAGGCTGTGCCAGGGGAGGTTTAGGCTGGAGGTTAGGAAGAAATTCTGCACAGAGAGAGTGATTGCCCATCGGAATGTGCTGCCCAGGGAGGTGGTGGAGTCACCATCCCTGGAGGTGTTCAGGAGGAGACTTGGTAGGGTGCTTGGTTGCATGGTTTAGTTGATTAGGTGGTGTTGGATGATAGGTTGGACACGATGATCTTGAAGGTCTCTTCCAACCTGGTCCATTCCATTCCATTCCATTCCATTCCATTCCATTCCATTCCATTCCATTCCATTCCATTCCATTCCATTCCATCTATTGTGGTAGAATCATTCCAAGTCAGGTTGGCTGGAGCTCAGAGGAACCTGAGCAACCCAGCTGCAGCTGTCATTGCTGACTGCAGAGATGTTGGACTAAATGGCCTTTAGAAGTTCCTCCCAGCACAAACCATTCCATGATTCTACGCTTTCTGCCTTGCAACAGCCACTGAACACAGCCCACTCTCAGAACAGAGACCACTCACAGAACACAGCCCACTCTCAGAACAGAGACCACTCAGAACACAGCCCACTCTCAGAACAGAGACCACTCACAGAACACAGCCCACTCTTAGAACAGAGACCACTCACAGAACACAGCCCACTCTTAGAGACCACTCACAGAACACATCCCACTCTCAGAACAGAGACCACTCAGAGAACACAGCCCACTCTTAGAACAGAGACCACTCACAGAACACAGCCCACTCTTAGAACAGAGACCACTCACAGAACACAGCCCACTCTTAGAACAGAGACCACTCAGAGAACACAGCCCACTCTCAGAACAGAGACCACTCACAGAACACAGCCCACTCTTAGAACAGAGACCACTCAGAGAACACAGCCCACTCTCAGAACAGAGACCACTCACAGAGCACAGCCCACTCTTAGAACAGAGACCACTCAGAGAACACAGCCCACTCTCAGAACAGAGACCACTCATAGAACACAGCCCACTCTCAGAACAGAGACCACTCAGAGAACACAGCCCACTCTCAGAACAGAGACCACTCAGAGAACACAGCCCACTCTTAGAACAGAGACCACTCAGAGAACACAGCCCACTCTCAGAACAGAGACCACTCAGAGAACACAGCCCACTCTCAGAACAGAGACCACTCAGAGAACACAGCCCACTCTTAGAACAGAGACCACTCAGAGAACACAGCCCACTCTTAGAGCAGAGACCACTCACAGAACACAGCCCACTCTTAGAGCAGAGACCACTCACAGAACACAGCCCACCCTTAGAACAGAGACCACTCACAGAACACAGCCCACTCTCAGAACAGAGACCACTCACAGAACACAGCCCACTCATGGGATGGGTTTGTGGGTTTGGTTGGGTTTTTATCCTAACCCCAATAGCAGGCACTGGAGTGTTGTTCCCAAATACCAGCTGGCAAGGTGTGAGAGGCTGCCTGGCAGCTGAGTGCTGCCGCTCGTGCAGGGGCTGCAGGGGCTGTGTGAAGCGTCAGAACACCCTGCCTAAAGCCCTGCCAATCATGGGAGCACTCTGTTTGCATTCTCTTCATGTTGTCTCATCGCTGCAGAAACTTGCTTTCACGTGAACCTTACCACCAAAATGATTGCCTAATGTAACTACAGCTCCTGGCTCTTGTGAAATGTGATGGGTGATAAAATAAGGCCTCCTGTCTCTGTGAATTAAAAGCCTGCATGGTTGCACAGTCTCACTGAATCTCTCTCCTTGCAGCCCTCAGAAGCACTGGGGTGGTGGTCCACACACACCACTGAGGCTTTTGCTCCTCCAGCAGCATGTTCTGCAGGCTTGATAAGCTCTCTCCTTGCTGCCTTCAGAAGCACTGGGGTGGTGGTGCACACACATCAGTGAAGCTTTTGCTCCCCCAGCAGCATGTTCTGCAGGCTTGATAATCTCTTTCCTTGGTGCCTTCAGAAGCACTGGGGTGGTGGTGCACACACATCAGTGAAGCTTTTGCTCCCCCAGCAGCATGTTCTGCAGGCTTGATAAGCTCTCTCCTTGCTGCCTTCAGAAGCACTGGGGTGGTGGTGCACACACATCAGTGAAGCTTTTGCTCCCCCAGCAGCATGTTCTGCAGGCTTGATAATCTCTTTCCTTGGTGCCTTCAGAAGCACTGGGGTGGTGGTGCACACACATCAGTGAAGCTTTTGCTCCCCCAGCAGCATGTTCTGCAGGCTTGATAAGCTCTCTCCTTGCTGCCTTCAGAAGCACTGGGGTGGTGGTGCACACACATCAGTGAAGCTTTTGCTCCCCCAGCAGCATGTTCTGCAGGCTTGATAAGCTCTCTCCTTGCAGCCCTCAGAAGCACTGTGGTGGTGGTGGTGCACACACATCAGCGAAGCTTTTGCTCCCCCAGCAGCATGTTCTGCAGGCTTGATAAGCTCTCTCCTTGCAGCACTGTGGTGGTGGTGGTGCACACACATCAGTGAAGCTTTTGCTCCCCCAGCAGCATGTTCTGCAGGCTTGATAAGCTCTCTCCTTGCAGCCCTCAGAAGCACTGTGGTGGTGGTGGTCCACACACACCAGTGAGGCTTTTGCTCCCCCAGCAGCATGTTCTGCAGGCTTGATAAGCTCTCTCCTTGCTGCCTTCAGAAGCACTGTGGTGGTAGTGGTGCACACACATCAGTGAAGCATTTGCTCCCCCAGCAGCATGTTCTGCAGGCTTGATAACTGCTGTGCTGGTCCTAATCTTTTATTCAGGCCAGGACCAGAAGGAACTTTGTAAGACAAGTCTAAGGAATTTAGGCAGAATGTAGATGGAAGTCTAAAGAATTTGGATGGAGTGACTCCTCACCTGGAGCACTGCATCCAGTTCTGGTGCCCCAAACACAATAAAGACACTGAGCTGCTGGAGCAGGTCCAGAGGAGGCCACAAAGATGATCAGAGGGCTGGAGCACCTCCCGTATGAGGACAGGCTGAGAGAGCTGGGGCTGTTCAGTCTGGAAAAGAGAAGGCTCCAGGGAGACCTTACAGGGACCTTCCAGTACTTCAAAGGGGCTACAAGAAAGTTGGGGGGAGACTTTTTACAACACCAGAGGAGGCCACAGAAATGATCAGAGGGCTAGGACACCTCCCGTATGAGGACAGGCTGAGAGAGCTGGGGCTGTGCAGTCTGGAGAAGAGAAGGCTCCCAGGTGACCTCATTGTGGCCTTCCAGGATCTGAAGGGGGCTACAGGAAGGCTGGGGAGGGACTGCTCAGGATCTCAGGTAGTGATAGGACTAGGGGGAATGGAATGAAGCTGGAGGTGGGGAGATTCAGGCTGGGGGTGAGGAGGAAGTTCTTCCCCATGAGAGTGGTGAAGCCCTGGAATGGGTTGTCCAGGGAGGTGGTTGAGGCCCCATCCCTGCAGGTGTTTAAGCCCAGGCTGGATGAGGCTCTGGGCAGCCTGATGTAGTGTGGGGTGTCCCTGCCCCCTGCCTCAGTGGTGGGGGACACTACAGGAGTGGGGGTCACTACAGGGTTTGGGGGCACCTCAGTGGTGGAGTTCACCTCAGTGGTGGAGTTCACCTCAGTGGTGGGGGTCACTTTTGGGGTAGAGGTCACTTTTGGGGTGGGGGTCACCTCAGGGGAGGGAGTCACCTCAGTGATGGGGGTCACCTCATTGGAGGGGGTCACCTCAGTCATGGGGGTCACTTCAGTGGAGGGTTCACTTCAGGGTGGGGATTACCTCAGTGGTGGAGGCCACTTCAGTGGTGGGGTCACCTCAGGGGAGGGAGTCACTCCAGGGTGGGGGTCACCTCATTGGAGGGGGTCGCTCCAGGGTGGGGGTCACTCCAGGGTGGGGGTCACCTCATTGGAGGGGGTCACTCCAGGGTGGGGGTCACTTCAGGGGTGGGGGCCAGCACTGCTCCTCACATTGAGAGTGTGCCTCGTCTGTGTGTGCAGGCAGCAGCGAGAGAAGCTCGGCGGGCAGCCAGGAAGGTTGTCATTGCTGGTGTTCCTGATGGCCTGCTGCAGGAGGATGTCATGGCTGACATACTCACCATTCATTTCCAGAAGGCAAGGAACAATGGTGGAGATGTGGAAGAGGTGGAGTACCCAACAAGGCTGAAAGGAGTTGCCTACATCACTTTTGAAGATCAGAAAGGTATTTAGGTTGATGTGTTGTAGTCAGGAGAACCATCCCCAGAAGAACTAGAAGCACAGTTTGGGTTGGAAGGGACCATAAAGATCACCTAGCTCCAGCCTCACAACCCTGGGCAGGGACAGCTCCTACTAGACCCAAGTTGCTCAAGGCCCCATCCAACTCATGAAGGTGGTTGGAGCCTCCATGACTTCTCTGGGCAACCTGTTCCAGTGCCTTACCTACCCAAGGGGTGAAGAGTTTCTTCCTAGTGTCTCATCTAAATCCAGTCTCTTCCAGTTTGAAGCCATTAACCCTTGTTCTGTCGCTCCATGCCTTTGTCACAGAAGCACAGAATTGGCAGGGTTGGAAGGGGCCCCAAGGCTCAGCCAGTTCCAAGCCCCCTGCCATGGCCCCCAGGGACACCTCACACTACAGCAGCTTGCTCACAGCCACATCCAGCCTGGCCTTCAAAACATCCAGGGATGGGACTTCCACTGCCTCCCTGGGCAACCTGTGCCAGGCTCTCACCACCCTCATGGGGAAGAGCTTCTTCCTAGGGTCCAATCTTAATCTTCCCTCCTCTAGCTTGGATCCATTCCCCCCAGTCCTGTCACTCCCTGACACCCTAAAAAGTTCCCTCCCCAGCTTTCTTGGAGCCCCCTTCAGATCCTGGAAGACCACGATAAGGTCTCTCACTACCCAACACCCTAAAAATTCCCCCTCCAGCTTTCTGTAGCCCCCTTCAAACACTGGAGCTGAATTGATCCCTCAGGCTGAGCAACCCCAGCTCTCTCAGCCTGTCCCCATAGGTGAGGTGCTCCAGCCCTCAGTCATCTTAGTGGTTTCCTCTGGACTTGCTCTGCCAGTTCCACATCCTTATGTTAAGCCTAAACCCTAATGACTTTGAATTGTTTACTGTTAGGAGGCTGTTAGGGAGCTGGGAGACTTAACACCTCTCTCCCAGTTAAAAGTTTGGGGCTCTTCTGTTTATTGAAGCCATGACTCTGAGCATGCTTTGTGCAGAGCCTTGTGTTTGGGGTGAGGAATAAATTGACACCCTGCACAACATGAGTTTGCAGCAAGGCCTTTGCAAATGAATCTCTTGCTAATTAACATTCTGAGAAGGCTGGCT
The DNA here is from genome assembly GCF_026170545.1 of Melanerpes formicivorus. Lineage (NCBI taxonomy): Eukaryota > Metazoa > Chordata > Aves > Piciformes > Picidae > Melanerpes > Melanerpes formicivorus. The sequence continues at coordinate 34,138 of NW_027142393.1, forward strand.
GTCTCTCCCTCTCTCCCTGAACACTCACAGAATCACTGAGTGGGAAGGGTTAGAAGGGACCTCTGGAGATCACTGAGTCCAACCCCCCTGTCAAAGCAGGGTCACCTAGAGAAGGTCACTCAGAAGCACATCCAGGTGGGCTTTGAATGTCTCTGGAGATGGAGACTCCACCACCTCTCTGGGCAGCCTGCTCCAGGGCTCTGTCACCTTTAAATTAAAGAAGCTCCTCCTCATCTTTAGGTTGAACTTCTTAGAGAATCATAGAGTCAATAAGGTTGGAAGAGACCTCAAAGATCATCCAGTCCAACCTGTCACCCAAGAACTCGTGACTAACTAAACCATGCCTCCAAGTGCCACATCCAGTCCCCTCTTGAACACCTCCAGGGATGGTGACTCCACCACCTCCCTGGACAGCACATTGCAATGGCCAATTACTCTTTCTGGGAAAGAACTTTCTCCTTACCTCCAGCCTAAACCTCCCCTGGCACAGCTTGAGACTGTGTCCTCTTGTTCTGGTGCTGCTTGCCTGGGAGAAGAGACCAAGGCCTACCTGGCTACAACCTCCCTTCAGGTAGCTGTAGAGAGCAAGAAGGTCTCCCCTGAGCCTCCTCCATCCCTGGAGGTGTTCAGGAAACCTGTGGCCATGGCACTTTGGGACAGGGTTTGATGGCCATGGTGACCAACGACCTAATGATCTTAGAGGTCTTGTCCAACCTTAATGGCTCTGTGAAGGTTCTGTGAAAAGTGTTGTGCCATCAGGCTGTGCAATGAGTGCCTCTGCCTTTGTCTTCAGTTGTAGAGAGTGTTCTGAAGAAGGATGACCATCAGCTGGAGGACAGGAGGCTCTCCAGACACTACCCCCTGAGAGTAACGCCTTACTGTGAGGATGTAAGCATGTTCTTCCTCCCTCCCCTTGGGCTTCCATTGCTCTGTTAACCCATCACTCACCTTCTCCCCTTCCAATTTCCAGGTCTTCAGCTCTGTCACCTCTGTCCTCAATATGTCTGTTTTCAAAGAGCAGTTTGTGTTGGAAGAGCTGCTCCAAGAAATCCAAAGGAAGAGCACAGCACTGAGCTTTGGCCCTCTGCAGCCCGACGGGCACGTTTCAGTTCAGGGGTCATTCCCAGACATCAAATTGCTGAGAGACTTTCTCCTACTCAAAGCAAAATGCCTTTCAGAGGAGGACAGAAGAGGAGAGAGTAAGTCCCACCAGAGTCCAAGGAGGATGCTGCAAGACACCCAGGCTAAGAGAGAGCTGAGTAGCTCTGTGCCTGATGCAGGTGGGGAAGCCCAAGTGGTTGTCCTTGACACAGATGTGTACCACTACATGAAGTCCTTCTCCCCCAGCACACTCCAAGGAGATGCTGGTGTTGTCATTTCTGACATCACTGACTGTGATACCACTACCCTGTGCATTAGGAGTGCTGGACATGGGGCTGGTGTTGGACAGATCTCCAGAGTCAGAGAGCAGATTGAAGATCTCTCTGCCAAACTTTACAGGGCTTTACGTAAGGAAAGGATCTACCTGAAGGAGTACACCAGAGAGGAAAAGGAGAGGTACCACAGGCTGTGTGGCCATCTGAAACCCCACTTCCCTCATGTTTTGGTGGTTGAGCGTGAAGCTCACATTGATGTCATAGGAGAACAGGCTGAGCTACTCCGGTTTACAAGGGAGCTGAGCAGTAAGCTTCAGAGCTGGTAGGCAGTCAGCCTTGATGCTCCTGATGTGATGCTTCTCATGCAGACTGCAGTGCTGCAGCCTGCACTCCTCTCTGTGTGGCTCTCCCACTTGCAGGGCTGGGAAGTCCATTCTCCCCCAGATATCAAATAAAGTTCAGAACAAGAAACAAATGATCCTGGAGTCTGATGAAATGACACAATCACAGCGTGGGCTGGGCCAGAAGGGACCTCCAAAGCTCACCCAGTCTGACCTCCCTGCACTCAGCAGGGACATCCCCAACCAGATCAGGTTGCCCAGGGCTTCATCAAGTCTCACCTTGAATAACTCCAGGGAAGAGGTGATTCTCCCCTTGTACACTGCACTGGTTAGGCCACACCTTGAGTCCTGTGTCCAGTTCTGGGCCCCTCAGGTTAGGAAGGAGGTTGACTTGCTGGAAGGTGTCCAGAGAAGGGCAACAAAGTTGGGGAGGGGCTTGGAGCACAGCCCTGTGAGGAGAGGCTGAGGGAGCTGGGGTTGCTTAGCCTGGAGAAGAGGAGGCTCAGGGGTGACCTTCTTGCTCTCTCCAACTCCCTGAAGGGAGGTTGTAGCCAGGTGGGTGTTGGTCTCTTCTTCCAGGCACCAGAACAAGAGGACACAGTCTCAGGCTGTGCCAGGGGAGGTTTAGGCTGGATGTTAGGAGGAAGTTCTACACAGAGAGAGTGATTGCCCATTGGAATGGGCTGCCTGGGGATGTGGTGGAGTCACCATCACTGGAGGTGTTCAGGAGGAGACTTGATGGGGTGCTTGGTGCCATGGGTTAGTTGTTTAGGTGGGTTGGATTGGTTGATGGGTTGGATGTGATGATCTTGAAGGGCTCTTCCAACCTGGTTTATTCTATCTATCTAACCTCCCTGGGCAACCTGTTCTGGGCCCCTTCCACCTAGCTGCAGCTACCTTTTCCCTGTTGTGAGCTGCATTTTGAGCAGATTCACAGGATCCCAGGATGTTAGGGGTTGGAAGGGACCTGAGCACTCTTGCAGGAATGCAATTGTTCCTTATCTCCAACCTAAACCTCCCCTGGCACAATTTCAGGCCGTTTCCTCTCCTATCAGCTGATGGTAGGGAGAAGAGACAAACCCTCCCCTGCCTCCAGCCTCCTTTCAGGGAGTTGTAGAGAGCTGTGAGGTCTCCACTCAGCCCTTCTTCTGCTCCTTGTGGAGCTCAGACAGCTCTTCAGGGCTGTTTTGAGTACTGCCCACAGAGCTTAAGGAAGTTTTTCAACCTCACAAAGAGAAAATCCTCCCTGGAGGATAATCCCTTAATGAAATTAGTGCTTTTTTGCCTGGTGTCCAGATTGCTCTTCCCTCTGCTCTAGACTGGAGGTGAGAAAGAAATTCTTTGCAGTGAGGGTGGTGAGACACTGCAACAGGTTGCCCAGGGAGGTCGTGGATGCCCCCTCCCTGGAGAGGTTTAACACCTTGAGCAACCTGGGCTAGTGTGAGGTGTCCCTGCCCATGGCCCAAAGTGCCATAGCCACAGGTTGCTTGAACACCTCCAGGCATGGTGACTCCACCACCTCCCTGGGCTACCTTTCATCTGGGGTAATGCTTCTGAGTCTCCAGTATGGCCAGATGAAGCCTAAAAATGGTCCTAAAGGAGGAGTTAGCCTCTAGTAATGCTGTTTAACAAAAGGACACAGCCTCAGGTTGCACCAGGGGAGGTTCAGGGTCTGGGTGATCCCTGAGGTCACTTCCACCCCAAACCATTCTATGATTCTCTTTCCTGAAGTGCCTGAGGGTTTTTATTCTGATTCACAGCATGAGTATTTCTCCCTCACCTCAAGACAGTCTGAGGGCTAGGCTGACAAAGCAGTGGCCCTGCTGTCAGGTTAACTCCTGACTGCTTTACTCCTGTCCACGTTGCTCCTGCAGTCGGGCTTGACTGCGCCACAAGCTTGCAGCGCTGCTCCAGGCGTCACTCAGGCCTCAGCTGCCTGGCAAGCCTTTTTCACTCAGACCCCTTCAGCTCCTGAAAGCCTCCCAGCTGAATCACAGGCGTTTGCTTGTTGAATCCTGGCTCAGCTGTAAGAGCTGCTCTTCAGATTCCCTCCCCGAGCTCCCCTTTGCCCCCGCGGCCTTGGCAGCGGCTCTGCAGCCCTTCTGCCTGGCATTGTCTCATTGTTTGCCTGGTGCTTCCCCATCTGCTGTCCCCTGCTTTCACACCCAGGATGTCATTGCTGCAGACAAAAAGAGCTTTGCCTTCCTTGTTTTGTTTATGGAGTGCTCAGTAAATGGGGAGCTGGCTCGGGGGTGGATTGGTTGAAGGGGAGCTGTTGTTGTGCTCCAGGCTTTATCTTCCTTTCCATTGTCAAGCTACTTTTTCAGCTGAGATTTGCAGCAGCCAGAAACATCCCTCCTCTGCAGTGCCACAGAGTTGTTTGGGTTGGAAAAAACCTTCAACATCATCAAGTCCAACCACGAATTTAACACCACCATCATGGCCGTTAAACCATGGCCCACAGTGCCATGGCCACAGGTTGCTTGAACACCTCTGGGCATGGTGACTCCACCACCTCCCTGGGCAGCCTGACATCCAATCTCAATCTCCCCATTGCTACTTTTGCTCCATTCCCCCCAGTCCTATCACTCCCTGACATCCTCAGAAGTCCCTCCCCAGCTTTCTTGCAGCCCCCTTCAGATCCTGGAAGGCCACAACGAGGTCTCCTCAGAGCCTTCTCTTCTCCAGACTGAACAGCTACTAGATCAGGTTGCCCAGATCCTTGTTGAGCCTCACCTTGAGTATCTCCAGGGATGGGTCCCCAACTGGAAGGACACAATGAGGTCACCTGGGAGACTTCTCTTCTGCAGACTGAACAACCCCAACTCCTTCAGTCTGTCCTCACAGCAGAGCAGCTCCAGCCCTCTGCTCATCCTTGTGGCCCTTCTCTGGACACCTTCCAGCACCTCCAGATCCCTCTTGTACTAGGGGCTCCAGAACTGGATGCAGTACTCCAGGTGGGGTCTCACCAGAGCAGAGTAGAGAGGGAGAATCACCTCCCTTGCCCTGCTGGCCATGCTTCTCTTCACACAGCCCTTGATCTCTTGATCAAGGTGCTCCCTGGCTGGGGGGGAGCAGAATGTTGAGCTCCACATGCACCCTGCACAGCCTGCTGCTCATAGCTCGATGAGGGACGAGTTGTGACTGTCAGCCATGGCTTGCACCTTGGAGCAAACCCACCCAGCTCCTGCAGGAGTGGGGCCAAGTAGCAGCACTGCCATCTGTACCTCCCCCCCTCAGCACACCACGCACTTCCTGCTCCACAGGGACAGGCATGGGAGGGGGAGGGAAGGGTTCCACCTGGACAGAGATAATGGAGCTTTGCTCTTTACAGTCTTTCATTCTCCCCCTCTACACCACTCTCATGAGACCCCACATGGAGCTCTGTGTCCAGTTCTGGAGCTCCTGTTACAAGAAGGAGCTGGAGGTGCTGGAAGGTGTCCAGAGAAGGGCCATGAGGATGAGCAGAGGGCTGGAGCTGCTCTGCTGTGAGGACAGACTGAAGGAGTTGGGGCTGTGCAGTCTGGAGAAGAGAAGGCTCTGAGGAGACCTCATTGTGGCCTTCCAGAATCTGAAGGGGGCTCCAAGAAAGCTGGGGAGGGACTTTTGAGGGTGTCAGGGAGTGATAGGAGTGGGGGGAATGGAAGAAAACTAGCAATGGGTAGATTGAGATTGGATGTGAGGAAGAAGTTGTTCCCCAGGAGGGTGGTGAGAGACTGGGACAGGTTGCCCAGGGAGGTGGTGGCAGCCTCATCCCTGGAGGTTTTGAAGGCCAGGCTGGAAGTGGCTCTGGGCAACCTGATCTAGTAGAAGATGCCCACTGCAGGGGGCTTGGAACTGGCTGATCCTTGAGGTCCCTTCCAACCCTGATGATTCTGTGATGTTTGCTGTCAAGTTGAAGGGTACCACAATATGGAGGTGGTCCATACCAGATCAGGTCTTCACTGACAGCTACTGATGTCATCTGCTTTCTGGGCTGGCCTTGAGGGGATGAGCAGGGGCTACCTTTCCCAGTAGGTTGCAGCAGCTGGACTTTGTCCCATCTGACTTCTCCTGCCATAAACACGGGGAGCACAAGAGGGAGCCAGATGCTTTGGAGCTGGAATGCCAAAGGCTGCTGGGGTCCTGCGGGGATGCACTGGGCAGAGGGATGCTAGGAGCAGGTCCTGCTCTGTCCCTTAGCTGGTGAAAGTGGAGCTCAGGTCAGGTTTGCCTGGAGCAGAGGTGAGAGGTGAAATACTGGAACATGTTGCCCGGGGATGTGGTTGAGGCCCCATCCCCGGAGGCACTCAAGGTCAGATTTGATGTGGCCCTGGGCCGGCTGATCTAGTTGGGAGGTGTCCCTGCTGGACTGCAAGATCACTTTTGAGGGTCCCTTCCAACCCAATGCAATCTGTGAGTGTTGGGAGTTGTCCCTTCTAGCCTTTCATCACTGATGAGATGCTCTTACAGCACATTCTTCCAAGGCTCCACCAAAAGAGGCAAGGAAACCAAGCACTTACTGATTCCACACTGACATTATGGATGGCCAAGATGACCACAAGCCTGAGCACTGCTTCAGCACTTGTGCAAAATGATTCTTTCAGCCCACAGAGCCCTGAACCAGGAGAGCACAACATGGCAACAGGCACTTGCAGCTCAGAAAGCCAATCAGAGCCTGGGCTGCAGCAAGAGAAGCAGAGCCAGCAGGTGGAGGGAGGTGATTCTCCCCCTCTGCTCCACTCTGCTGAGAGCCCACCTGGAGCACTGTGTGCAGTTCTGGAGCCCCTAGCACAGGAAGGATCTGGAGGTGCTGGAAGGTGTCCAGAGAAGGGCCATGAGGATGAGCAGAGGGCTGGAGCTGCTCTGCTCTGAGGACAGACTGAGGGAGTTGGGGCTGTTCAGTCTGGAGAAGAGAAGGCTCCGAGGAGACCTCATTGTGGCCTTCCAGGATCTGAAGGGGGCTCCAAGAAAGCTGGGGAGGGACTTTGGAGGGTGTCAGGGAGTGACAGGACTGGGGGGAATGGAATAGAACTAGAAATGGATAGATTGAGATTGGCTGTGAGAAAGAAGTTGTTCCCCATGAGGGTGGTGAGAGCCTGGCACAGGTTGCCCAGGGAGGTGGTGGAAGCCTCCTGCCTGGAGGTGTTTGCAGCCAGGCTGGATGTGGCTGTGAGCAACCTGCTGTAGTGTGAGGTGTCCCTGGCCATGGCAGGGGGCTTGGAACTGGCTGATCCTTGAGGTCCCTTCCAACTCTGACAATTCTGTGTGCACCTGAGCTGTGGGAGTGACCACCCTGTTACCACTGTGTTGAGGCAGGAGTGAGTTAAGCAGAAGGTGAAAGCCAGTGGTTCTGCTCTCTGGGGATGATGCTTCCCACTAAGCCTCAGCCCTCAGAGGTGAGGACTTGCCATGCAAAGCTGTGCTTAAATCCTGGCTTACCTGCTCTTGAGCTCCTGGTCTCCTCCAGATCTCACCTAGAGATACAGCAAATGAAAGGCATCTTGGTGCTGAAGTGGGTCCAGAGAAGGGCAGCAAAGCTGGTGGGGGGTCTGGAGAGCAGGGCTGGTGAGCAGCAGCTGAGAGAACTGGGGGTGTTCAGCCTGGAGAAAAGGAGACTGAAAGGAGACCTCATTGCTCTCTACAGCTCCCTGAGAGGAGGCTGCAGCCAGGTGGGGGTTGGTCTCTTCTCCCAAGCAGCAAATGAAAGGACAAGAAGAAAGAGCCTGAAGCTGCACTAGGGGAGGTTTAGGTTGGGCATTGGGAACCATTTCCTCCCCAGAAGACTTGCCAAGGCCTGCAAGAGGCTGCCCAGGGCAGTAGTGGTTTCCCCACCCCTGGAGGGATCAAATAGCTGTGTAGATGTGGTTCTGAAGGTGGTGGTTTAGAGGTGACCTGGCAGTGCTGGATTAATGGTTGGACCTGATAATCTTAAAGGCATTTCCTAGCCTAACCAACTCTGTGACTCTAAGTATGGAGGCTTTGGAGGAGAGACACCCCCAGCATGAGGCCACCACTGCACTGAGGAATTCAATGCTGCCTGCACATTCAGGATGACCCATCCCATATCCTCCTGGGCCTGAAGTCAGTGGGCAGTGCTGGCAGCCACCCTGGCTCTTGGTTTTCAGTCAAGACACACTAAAAAAAGAAAACCCCAGCCCAGAGCCAAACCTCACAGAAAGCACCCATTCCATCTGACCAGGAATTGTGACAGTTGTTTCCTACCACAAATCACACAGAACCCCAGAGTGGTGGCAGGGACCTCTGCAGATCACTGAGTCCAACCCCCCTGCCCAGTCAGGGTCACTTCAAGAGGGTCACACAAGAACACATCCAGGACAGTCTTGAATGCCTCCACAGATGGGCACTCCAGCACCTCTCTGGGCAGCCTGCTCCAGGGTTCTGGCACCCTTAAATTCAAGGAGCTCCTCCTCCTCATGTTTAGTTGGAGCTTCTTATGGTCAGTTTTGTGCCCCTTGCCCCTTGTGCTGTCACTGGGCACCACTGAAGAAAGCCTGGCCCCATCCTCCTGCCCCCCACCATTTAAATAGTCATCAGCACTGATGAGATCCTTCCTCATTCTGCTCTCTTCCAGGCATTCTATGTCCCAATTCTCTCAGCCTTTCCTCCTCACAGAGATGTTCCAGTGCCCTCAGCATCTTTGTAGCCCTTTGTTGCAGCCCTCTCCAGCAAGCTCCTTGTCCTTGATCTGGGAAGCCCAGAGCTGGACACAGTACTCCAGCTGTGGCCTCACCAGTGCAGAGTAGGGAGCAGATGTGTCCTGTCTGACTTGTGTGTGGGGACTTACTTTGTAGAAAGTCACCATTTTGACCATCAGAGAGTGGTCCAGCCTGGAAGTGACCTCCAAAGGTCATCCAGTCTGACCTCCCTGTACTCAGCAGGGACATCCTCACCTAGATCAGGTTGCCCAGGGCCCTGGTGAGCCTCACCTTGAATATCCCCAGGGAAGGGGCTTCAGCCTCCTCCCTGGGCAACCTGTTCCAGTGTTCCACCATCTGGGTGCTTCTGTTTATTAGCAGGTAGCTCTGGTGCAGACACAAAGAGTTTGTCACCACTGGAAGGGCTTCATGCACACAGTAAACACTGTGGCAATGGCTTTGAGCTGGCAGAGGGGAGATTTAGACTGGAGATTAGGAAGAAATTCCTTGCAGTGGGGGTGGTGAGACCCTGGAACAGGTTGCCCAGGGAGGTTGTGGATGCCCCCTCCCTGGAGGTGTTTGACACCCTGAGCAAGCTGGGCTAGTGTGAGGTATCCCTGCCCATGGCAGAGGGGCTGGAACTGGATGATCTTTGCAAGCCCCTTCCTACCCAACCCATTGTGTGATGCTCAGCTGCAGGAATGCTTCCCCCATGAGTTCAGGGGGGGGCTGACATTTCACTCAGGCGTGCTTTCCATCTCCCAAACTTCCTGAATAACACATTGAGAGGCTTCAGCATCCTCCCTGCCCTGCCAAGCCAAATGAGAGAGAAGCACCGGTACTGCAGGCTCATTAATGCTGAGCACTGACAGGCCTGGAGGGGCTGCGATGTTATTTACACAGGGTAGAGCCAGCTTTAGGGAAGCAGGGTGGTATTTACATACAGAAGTGATGTGCCTTCAGGAGTCTGTGTGTGCGTGTGGGAGGGCTCTCATTTAGATGCAAAAGGGACAGAAACTGGGAGCAGAGTCTGACACAGACAGGTTTTCACCTGTGCTCCCCAAAACACACTTAAAAACACAATCAGAAGTGCTGGGTTTGGTAGCAGCTGGAGTGTGTCACACTAAAAGGAGGCAGATTGGGAGTAGATACAAGGAAGAAACTTTTTACCACCAGGGTGGTGGACTGCTTGGACAGGTTGCCCAGAGAGGTAGTAGAAAGGCAGTAGGAACCCCATCCCTGCAAACATTCAAGGTCAGGTTGGACTGAGATTGAGCAGAGGGCTGGAGCACCTCTTCTACACAGACAGGCTGAGAGAGTTGGGGCTGTTCAGCCTGGAGAAGAGAAGGCTCTGGGGTGACCTTAGAGCTGCATCTCAGTATCTGAAGGGGACCTACAGGAAGGCTGGGGAGGGACTGTTTAGAAGGGGCTGTGGGATAGGATGAGGGGCAACAGTTTGAAACTGGAGCAGGGGAAACCTAGGATAGACATTAGGAGGAATTTCTTTACCATGAGGGTGATGGGATGCTGGAACAGGTTGCCCAGGGATGGACTTGAGCCTCCATCCCTGGAGACATTCAAGATCAGAACCAACGTGGCTTTGGGCAGCCTGATCTAGTTGGAGGTGTCCCTGCTGACTGCAGGGGAGTTAGGCAAGATGAGATTTGAGGTTGGACATTAGGAGGAAGTTCTTCACAATGAGGGTGGTGAAATACTGGAACAGGTTGCCCGGAGAGGTGGTTGAGACTCCATCCCTGGAGACATGCAAGGTCAGACTTGATGTGGCCCTGAGTAAACTGATCTAGTTGGAGATGACCCTGCTGCTTCAGGGCAGTTGGACTAGATGACCTTCAAAGGTCCCTTCCAACCTATCCTACTCTCTAATTCTGCCTTTTCCCCCCAGCTGGAGCTGTTAGGAGTTCAGCTCCATCAGCATCTCCCTGCTAGCAAACAAGGATGAATCAGCTGCGGAGGACAGAGGGAAGAGAACTTGGAGATGGAAGGATTAAGAAAACCCACAAAATAGCAGTGTTTGTAACAACCACACTTGCCAGCCCTCCCCCCAAATCCTGAAGTCAACCCCCAGATGACTGTGTTTATCTCACTGTTGGCTCAATGCTGCTTGCAGAGCTATCCCCCCGCCTCCCATCACTGCTCCTCAATATTCCAAACCACCGCGGCCCAGCCTGCCCACACCACCCACCTCCCCTCAGTCCCTCTCCCCAGCCAATAAGGTCTGGGCTTCACCACCCCAGAGTCATCCTCCCATCCTCCAAGGGAGCTGATGATTAATGGAAGCCAGCTGCTTGGCTCCCTCTCCTCCTTCCCACACCACTTTGCATTCCTGTTAAAGCGCTCGCGCCGCGCCAGGGCCACGCTTGGCTGTCTCCAGCGCGGCAGAGATGCTGCAGAAGCAGGGCCAGCATTCACACCACCCCTCCTCTGCCTGGCCTGCAGCTCTTTGGGTACCAGACATTTGTCTGGGGAGTGTCAGAGCTGCAGAAGAATCACAGAATGGGTTGGGTTGGGAGGGACCTCAGAGACCACCTAGTTCCCAACCACTGTCGCAGGCAGGGACACCTCCGACTAGACCTGGTTGCCCAAGGCCTCATCAGCCCATGATCACTTTCCAGGGCTGGAGCCTCCACAACTCCTCTGGGCAACCTGTTCCAGTGCCTCACCACCCTCCTGGGGAAGAATTTCTTCCTAGTGTTTAATCTAAATGGAGCTTCTCCCAGGCTGAAGCCACTGACCCTTGGCCTGTCACTCCATGCCTTTGTCAAAAGTCCCTCTCCAGCTCTTCTGTAGTCCCTTTAGAATCCTGGAATGGTCTTCCAGGGTCTCCCCCAAGCTTTCTCTTCTCCAGGCTGAACTGCTCCACCTCTCTCAGCCTATCTTCACAGGAGAGGTGCTCCAGCTCTCAATGATCCTTGTGGCCTCCTCTAGACCTGCTCCAACAGTTCCATCTGCTGGGGACAGCAGGACTGGATGCAAGTGGGGTCTCACCAGAGCAAAGGAGAGCAGAGGGGCAGAATCACCTCCCCCATCCTGCTGGTCACACCTCTTTTGATGCAGCCCAGGTTCCCCCAGCACTGCCAGACAAACAGAACTCAGTGGAAACCTGGGCTGAGCAGCAGCAGAAGAGTTAAGCAAACTCTGTGCTCTTCCCCAGGGGAGAGCCTATTGTAGCTTGTAAAGGCTTGCTGTCTAATCCAGGTGGTGATTAAACCAGCTTCTCCCCCACAAGCCACTGTGACATGGAGAGGCTGACAATTTCCTGGAGAAAACAGCTGTTTTCACTAATGAGCCTCAAGATCAGCAAAACTCAGATGCCTGAGCCCAGCTGTAGCCCCAGCTCTGGCACGTGAGCCCCAGAAGTCCCTTTGATAGCTCTCGCTGGTGTTTCTCACAGGTTCTTGTTTCTCCTACTGTTATCATGCTTAACATGCACAGGGCCTGCTCATCAGGCTGGGAAGTTCCTCCTTTCAGATATTTATCAGGTGGGTTGGTGCTAACTGAACCAGGTAAGGATGGCACTGGGCTCTGGGCAACCTGATCTGGTGGAGGATGTCCCTGCTGCTTGCAGGGGGGTTGGGATGGATGACCTTTGGAGGTCCCTTCCAACCCAAACCATTCTCTGAGTCTATGATTCCATGATCCCACAAGCCCTGTGAGGAGAGGCTGAGGGAGCTGGGGCTGCTTAGCCTGGAGAAGAGGAGGCTCAGGGGAGAGCTTCTTGCTCTCTCCAACTCCCTGAAGGGAGGTTGTAGCCAGGTGGGGGTTGCCTGATGGCACAACACTTTTCACAGAACCTTCACAGAACCAGGAAGGTTGGAAAAGACCTCTAAGATCATTAGGTCGTTGGTCACCATGGCCATCAAACTCTGTCCCAAAATGCCATGGCCACAGGTTTCCTGAACACCTCCAGGGATGGAGGAGGCTCAGGGGAGACCTTGCTCTCTACAGCTACCTGAAGGGAGGTTGTAGCCAGATGGGGGTTGGTCTCTTCTCCCAGGCAAGCAGCACCAGAACAAGGGGACACAGTCTCAAGCTGTGCCAGGGGAGGTTTAGACTGGAGGTGAGGAGAAAGTTCTTCCCAGAAAGAGTAATTGACCATTGGGATGTGCTGCCCAGGGAGGTGGTGGAGTCACCATCCCTGGAAGTGTTCAAGAGGGGCTTGGATGTGGCACTTGGAACCATGGTTCAGTTGTCAGGAGGTGTTAGGTGTTAGGTAATAGGTTGGACTTGATGATCTCTGAGGTCTTTTCCCACCTGGTGGATTGATTCTATGACTCTTGATTCTATGATTCTGTGACACATGCAATGGGTTCTATCAGGAGAGGACAAAACAGGGCAAGCTAACCATAGTGGGGAAGAGAATAGCACAGGACAGAGTGCTGCTGAGTTTCTGTCATGAAGTTTAATGATTTAATTTGGTTTTTTTCTTGATTTCTTTCTTCCCCCCCCACCCCCATGAGATGAATTAATTTTTACAGGCCTGGGAGCCTGGGGAGTGGTTTCATTGCCATTTGTTCTCAAATTGCTTTGCAAAGGACCAGCACTCTTTAATAGGGGAGCTGGGCAAAAGAGAATCACAGAATTGGTCAGGTTGCAAAAGACCTCCTGAGATCATTGAGTCCCACACCAGCTGCCCAGGGCAGGGGGGTTGGAACTAGATGATCCTTGTGGTCCCTTCCAACCCTGACTGATACTGTGATACTATGGCCACTAAACCATGTCCCCAGGTGCCATGTCCACACCCTTCTTGACTACCTTCAGGCATGGTGACTCCACCAGGTCCCTGGGCAGCCTGTCCCAATCCCTGACCACTCTTACAGGAAAGAAATTGTTCTGCATGTCCAACCTAAACCTCTCTTGGTGCAGCTTGAGGTCATTTCTTCTCCTGACACTAAGGAGAAGAGACCAACCCCCACCTCACTCCAGCCTCCTTTCAGGGAGCTGTAGAGAGGAATGAGGTCTCCCCTCAGCCTCCTCTTCCCCAGGCTGAACACCCCCAGCTCCCTCAGCTGCTCCTCACCAGCCCTGTTCTCCAGACCCTTCCCCATCTTTGTTGCCCTTCTCTGGACCCACTCCAACCCTCAATGTCCTTCTTGGAGTGAGAGGCCCAAAACTGACCCCAGGGTTAAGGTGCAGCCTCACCAGTGCAGAGGAACCCTCACTTCCCTACTCCTGCTGGCTGCACCATTGCTGATCCAGGCCAGGTTGCTGGTGGCCTTCTTGGCCACCTGGGCACACTGCTGGCTCATCCTCAGCTGGCTGACAAACCTTTATTTTAGAATAAACCAGACCAGGTTGGAAGAGACCTTCAAGATCATCGTGTCCAACCCATCAAACAATCCAACCCACCCAAACAACTAACCCATGGCACCAAGCACCCCAGCAAGTCTCCTCCTGAACACCTCCAATGATGGTGACTCCACCACCTCCCCAGGCAGCCCATTCCAATGGGCAATCACTCTCTCTGTGTAGAACTTCCTCCTAACCTCCAGCCTAAACCTCCCCTGGCACAGCTTGAGACTGTGTCCTCTTGTGCTGGTGCTGGCTGCCTGGGAGAAGAGACCAACCCCCACCTGGCTACAATCCCCCTTCAGGGAGTTGTAGAGAGCAATAAGGTCACCCCTGAGCCTCCTCTTCTCCAGGCTAAGCAACCCCAGCTCCCTCAGCCTCTCCTCACAGGGCTGTGCTCCAAACCCCTCCCCAGCTTTGTTGCCCTTCTCTGGACACCTTCCAGCAAGTCAACCTCCTTCCTAAACTGAGGGGCCCAGAACTGGACACAGGACTCGAGGTGTGGCCTAACCAGTGCAGTGTACAGGGGCAGAATGACCTCCCTGCTCCTGCTGGCCACACTGTTCCTGATGCAGGCAACCAGCACCCCTGGGTCCTGTTCCACCAGGCAGCTTCCAGCCCCTCTGCCCCTAGCCTGGAGCCTTCCCAGGGCTGCTGTGCCTCAGGTGCAGGACCATACACATTCCATATGTGACCCTATTTCCACAGAGTACCAAAGGCAGGGCTATTTTCTTCTGGCCAAGATTCCACCAGAGCTGGATAGATCAGGCCTGCTTTTGGCCCCCTTTGGGAGCATGTGCCAGGCAAAGCTTGTGCTCACTGTTAGAAAGGAGGATTTTCAGTCTCTAGCCTGCTGCCTGCAGTCTCCAGGGCCATCAGTCTGTACCCCTGACAAAAAAGTGAATGAAAGGCACATCATAATCACTTACACATTCCTGCAGCTGACAGCTTCAATATTAAGACATCTACCTGCTCTCAAATCATTCAGCTAGATGTGTTTGTGGCACCTTAGGCTTAGGAGGCTTTGCCTTGCCGAAGCAGTACAGCTCTTCCGTTCACTTTGGGCTCCTGCAACAGCAGGATTTGGTTCCCCTCCCAGGCAAAAGGTTTCCTGCAGCCTCCTGCTGCGATGGTTTGGTTCCACCTGCCCTGAACTTTTAATCCTATGCCTGTCAGCCTCCGGAGATCTCCTCCAGGAGAATCCAGCTCATTAAGATGACATTGGAGGCAATGCATCTCTTTATTTGTCCTGTGAATAGTAAGCACTATGCAAAGTGGGTGCTAATGTCTCTGTGTTTTCATAACTGGCCCAGGCTTGGCATTTCTTTCTTCTTCTTTTATGGGTTGAAGAATCCAGGCAAAGAGGGCAAATGCTTGCCCCAAGGCTGCACCCTCGAGAGCAGAACAAAAACCTGACAGTCACAGGCTCACAGGATGCCAGGGGTTGGAAGGGTCCTCAGGAAGTCATCGAGTCCAACCCCCCTGGGAGAGCAGGACTATGAACTCTGCAGGCTGTGCAAGGGTCTCTGTGACCCCTCCACCTCACCCAGCTTCATTTCAAACACCACAGCAGAGGTTTCATCATCTCCAGATGGTTTGATCACCCTTTTAAGGAAGGGGTGGGGGAAAGCTTAGTTTTGGGCAGTAGTTTTGGACTGCCCTGTCCCAAAGGGCAGTGCTAAGGCTCCGGGCCATCTCATTTCACCTAGAAAGGTTGGGCCAGGTGATTCTTGAAGTCCCTTCCAACCTGGCAGTTGTGATTCTATGAAAGGCTTGGAGGAGATAAGGATTCAGGGGTTGGAGGTGAGTGGTAGGGAGAGCTGGCACACTGCTGGGCAGGGTGAAGCTGGAGGAGTGAGAGGCAGCTCTTCAGCACCAAAGCCTGGCAGGAGGTTTGGGGCAAGGCTCCTGCATGTTCTCACAGGCTCACAGGATGTTAGGGGTTGGAAGGGACCTCCAAAGATCATCGAGTGCAACCCCCCTGCCAGAGCAGGAGCATAGAATCCAGCACAGGTCAGACAGGAACACATCCAGTTGGGGCTGGAAAGACTCCAGAGAAGGAGACTCCACAACCCCTCTGGGCAGCCTGCTCCAGGGCTCTGTGACCCTCCCAGTGAAGAAGTTCCTCCTCCTGTTGAGGTGGAAGCTCCTGTGCTGGAGTTTGTAATCACACATTAAGGTCAGGCCAGAGAAATATTAACACTTTGTCAGGCTGAGGCATTCAGGAAGCACAGGACAAGGGACCTCAGCTGACTTGATGTTCCTAAAGCTCTTTGTGTTGAGCTGTCTGCTGGCTGAGGGCTGTGTTTCATTGAATCATGGAATGACTTGGTTTGGAAGGGAGCTTTCAGTGTCATCCATTCCAACCACTCTGCAGTCAGCAGGGACATCTACAACCAGAGCAGGTTGCTCAGAGTGCCAGACAGCCTGACCTGCAATGAGTCCAGGAATAGTGCTGAGAGAGTTGGGGTTGTTCAGCCTGGAGGAGAGAAGGCTCCAGGAGACCTTCTGGTGGCCTTGCAGTGCTTCAAGGGCTGAGCAGAAAGTTGGGGACAGACTTTTGAGCAGGGCCTGCTGTGACAGGACAAGGAGGGATGATTTGAACTGGAAGAGAGAGACTGGGACTGGAGAGAAGGGAGAAATGTTTGACACTGAGGGTGGTGAGATTCTGTCCCATGCTGCCCAGAGGGGTGATAGATGTCCCACCCCTGGAACCACTGCAGGACAGGTTGTCTGTGGCTCTGAGCAACCTGCTCTTGAATGGTAGAATCATTAAGGTTGGAAAAGATCTTTAAGATCACTGAGCCCAAGTGTAACCCAACTAGGATGACCACTAGTTGCAGGTGTCCCTGCTGAGTGCAGGGGGGTTTGGACTAAATGACCTTAAAAGGTCCCCTCCAACCAAACCTATGCTGTGATTTTGTGATTAATTAGATGTCAGCTAATGATGTGACCAATGGGCTCTCACCCTTGGCCCCTTCCCCACTGGTGGTGCTGTAGGACTTTGCAGGTGGGATTGAGGAAGATGGATAGATACTGCTGGGGACAGTATGTCCCCTAGCTATCATTCTTGGGGCCCTTCCCAACATCATATCCAAGGGCTTCAGCACTCCCTGTGCCTGCTGAAAGTCAGCTCCTGCATAAAGCTACAAAGTAGGGCTGCTTTTTTTGCCCCCCCCATCAAGATGTGCTAACCCCAACATCAATAACACTTCCCAGGTTTCTTTGCTGCCATGCTCCTTCCTTTCATCCTTGGCAGCAAGCAGCTCATTAAAGAAATCAAAGCAGGTTTTAGGGGGCTGCCTTCATCCTGTCAGCTGCACTTCACGTGGCAGGTCCTCACCCAGATGCTGCAGATACCCTGCAGACAACAGGGAATGAGTATCACAGTGTAACTAACTAACTGAGGTTGGAAGAGACCTCGAGGAGCATCGAGTCCAACCTGAGGCTGCAGACTTCGTCCCTGTGAAGATGCACTTCAGCTGAAGAACTTCAGGAGTGGGGTTTCCAGCAGGTCCCATGGCTATGCTCAGGTACAACCAACTCACTTGTTTCCCCTGTTTGTCAGGAGATGTGTCAGGTTCTGCTCCTCCTCTACTCTGCCCTAGGGAGGTCACATTTGGAGTCCTGGGTCCAGTTCTGGGCTCCCCAGTTCAAGAGAGACAAGAGAGAATCCAGAGGAGGCTGCAATGATGCTGAGGGGCCTGGAGCAACACTGTGAGGAGGAAAGGCTGAGTGCTGTGGAGCCTGGAGGAGAGCAGCCCCAGAGGGGATCTGAGCAATGCTCAGCAAGAGCTGAAGGACCTGTGGGGGGCAAGAGGCTGGGGTCAGACTTTTGTCAGTGGTTCCCAGGGGCAGGACAAGGGGTAGTGGGCACAAAGTGGAAGCCAGGAGGTTCCACCTGAAGATACAGAGAAAGTTGTTTGGTGTGAGGGTGCTGGAGGCCTGGAGCAGGCTGCCCAGAGAGGTTGTGGAGTCTCCTTCTCTGGAGAGCTTCCAAACCTGCCTGGCCACTGTAATGCTGAGCAAGCTGCTGTGGGTGCCCCTGGTGTAGCAGAGTGACTGGACTGGATGATGTGCAGAGTCTCTTCCACCCCCTTCCCCCATGCTGGGATTCTGTGACACCCATGTGGATTGCCTGCACTGCTAAGGAGGTTGGTTAGTGGCTTGTAAGAGCCTTCCTCATCAGGGTGAGAGCCACGTGGGCTGCAGAAGAGGTCCTTGGTAGCAGCAGTGAAGGCAAACACTTCTTGCTGGTCCTCATCTGGAGGTCCTGTGCAGGAAGCCCAGGTCTGTGGGGTGATCTCAGAGACCAGATGTTCTGTGGCATGTGCTGCAGCAGAGAGGCACAAGGGGAGGTGCTTCCCTTCTCACTGGTTTGGGTTCATTGTCCTGCAAGGTTGATTTTCCTCTCTGGTGCTTACCTTTAGCTGTTAACCACAGCCAGACATTTGGCAGCCATGAAACCTTTTCTGCTCACACAAAGATTTGCTGATCCTGAGGGTCTTTTCCAAACCTCAATGTTTCTGTGCTTCAGTGAAAGACCATTAATGGTCCACCCGGAGGCCTTTTCCATGTTAACAAGTCATTTGCTCAGGTGAGCACAGCCTCAGCTCAGCCCTACTGTGGGAATCAAGATGGTCCAAAGAGCTCTAATAGCTACCAGTGCTGCTTGAGAAGGGAAGGGAAGGGAAGGGAAGGGAAGGGAAGGGAAGGGAAGGGAAGGGAAGGGAAGGGAAGGGAAGGGAAGGGAAGGGAAGGGAAGGGAAGGGAAGGGAAGGGAAGGGAAGGGAAGGGAAGGGAAGGGAAGGGAAGGGAAGGGAAGGGAAGGGAAGGGAAGGGAAGGGAAGGGAAGGGAAGGGAAGGGAAGGGAAGGGAAGAGACCAGGCCAGGTTGGAAAAGACCTCAGAGAACATCAAGTCCAACCTATCACCCAACACCATCTCATCAACCCAACCATGGCACCAAGTGCCTCAGCCAGGCTCTTCCTAAACACCTCCAGGGATGGTGACTCCACCACCTCCCTGGACAGCACATCCCAATGGCCAATCTCTGTGAAGAATTTCTTCCTAACCTCCAGCCTACACCTCCCCTGGCACAGCTTGAGACTGTGTCCTCTTGTTCTGGTGCTGGATAGCTGAGCATGGCTGATTCCAGAGAACATGGTGAGTGGCAGCAACAGAGAGGCTTCGGCTTGTTGCACCTCTACCTCGTTGGAGGTGAGAGTTGGTCTCTTCTAAGGAACAAGTGATAGGATAAGAGGAAACTGCCTCAGAGAATTCTTTGGGTTGGAAAAGACCTCCAAGTTCATCCAGTCCAACCATCAACCCACCACCACCATGGCCATGAAACCATGTCCCCAGGAGCCATGGCCACAGGTTGCTTGAACACCTCCAGGGATGGGGACTCCACCACCTCCCTGGGCAGCCTGTTCCAGTGCCTGACCACTCCTGCAGCGAAGAAATTGTTCCTCATCTCCAACCTAAACCTCCCCTGGCACAATTTCAGGCCATGTCCTCTCATTCATTCACCTGATAGTAGGGTGAAAAGACCAACCCCCACCTCCACTCTATCCTCCTTCCAGGGAGCTGCAGAGAGCGATGAGGTCTCCCCTCAGCCTCCTCCAGACTAAACACCCCCAGTTCCCTCAGCTGCTCCTCACCAGAGCTGCTCTCCAGGCCCTTCCCCTGCTTTGCTGCCCTTCTCTGGAAATGTTTCATGTTGCACCAGGGGAGGCTGAGGTTGGAGATGAGGAACAATTTCATCCCCAAAAGGGCTGCCCAGGGCAGTGGTAGAGTCCCCATCCCTGGAGGGGTTCCAGAGCTTTGTAACTGTGGTGCTGAGGGCCATGCTTTAGTGGTGTCCTGGCAGTGCTGGTTGGACTTGATGATCTTAAAGGAGTCTTCTAAGCACAGTGATTCTATGACTCTGTGGCACCATAGGCTCACCCACCAGCCTCCTGCAGAGGACTGGCTGCCACCTGGCTTTTCCCAGCTCTGAGGGAATGCTCTTCTGAGCCATGGGGTGAGGAGCCAGCCCTGCCCTGGTGCTTCCATCCATCAGCCCTTATGGCCCTGGGACTCCCAGTTTGCCTGGAAGACCCAGGGAGTGCAGTTGGCACAGCACCCTGTGGGAGTAGGAAACCATGGCAACGCTGTTTCCAGCATTTCCAGGCTGTTTAGTTTGCCCTAAACATTTTGCAGGCTTTTTTTCCCCCTCCTTTGGCTATTTGTGTGGGGTTTTATGTGGATTTGAACAGGGTGGCCTAAGCCAGAGTTTTTGTCCCTCCCTGCACTTGCCCCTTAGAGGCAGCCTCGTGATGTAGAGTGTTGGAAGTTTCTTGCTTCAAACCCTTAGGCAGGCAAAGAATTTGGCTTGCTGGAGCATCACATCACGTGCATGGCATTGTTGTACCCTGTGAAACTGGGCCAAAAAAGCTCAGCCTAGGGCCTGCCTGGTGGTAAGGGTGAGGAGAGCTTCACTTTTAAGGGAGCCTCCAGGTTCGAATGAGAGCAAATGGCCTCAGGCTGCACCAGGGGAGGCTTAGAGAGAACAATTTCTTTGCTGTGAGAGTGGTCAGGCACTGAAACAGGCTGCCCAGGGAGGTGGTGGAGTCACCAAGCCTGGAGGGGTTCAAGAAAGGCTTGGATGTGGCACTTGGAGCCATGGTTTAGTTGTCAGGAGGTGTTGGGTATCAGGTAGTAGGTTGGACCTGATGATCTCTGAGATCTTTTCCAACGTGGCTGATTGTATGATTCTATGAATCCCATTAGTGGGAAGAGCTAGAAAGCTCAGGCAGCAGGCAGGAGAGATGTTTTCTACCCTCTGCAGTATCACAGAATCACCAAGGTTGGAAGAGACCTCAAAGATCATCAAGTCCAACCTGTCACCACAGACCTCATGACTAGAGCATGGCACCAAGTGCCACATCCAATCCCCTCTTGAACACCTCCAGGGATGGGGACTCCACTACCTCCCTGGGCAGCACATCCCAATGGCTAACAACTCTCTCTGGGAAGAACTTTCTCCTCACCTCCAGCCTAAACTTCCCCTGGCACAGCTTGAGACTGTGTCCTCTTGTTCTGGTGCTGGTTGCCTGGGACAAGAGACCAACCCCCTCCTGGCCACAACCACCTTTCAGGTAGTTGTAGAGGGCAATGAGGTCTCCCCTGAGCCTCCTCTTCTCCAGGCTAAGCAACCCCAGCTCCCTCAGCCTCTCCTCACAGGGCTGTGCTCAAGGCCTCTCCCCAGCCTTGTTGCCCTTCTCTGGACACCTTCAAGTCTCTCAATGTCCTTCTTAAACTGAGGAGCGCTGAGCTAGACACAGGACTCAAGGTGTGGCCTAACCAGTGCTGAGCACAGGGCACAATGACTTCCCTGCTCCTGCTGGCCACACTGTTCCTAATGCAGGCCAGGATGCCATTGGCCTTCTTGGCCACCTGGGCACACTGCTGGCTCATGTTCAGGCAGCTGTCAATCAGCACCCCCAGGTCCCTCTCTGTTTGGCAGCTCTCAGCCACTCTGACCCCAGCCTGTAGCTCTGCATGGGATTGCCGTAGCCAAAGTGCAGCCCCTGGCACTTGGACTTGTTGAATGCCATCCCATTGGACTCTGCCCATCTGTCCAGTCGGTCAAGGTCCCTCTGCAGAGCCTTTCTACCCTCTAACTGACCAACATCTGCTCCTAACTTGGTGTCATCTGCAAACTTGCTGATGACTGACTCGACCCCCTCATCCAGATCATCAGTGAAGATGTTAAAGAGCACAGGGCCCAGCACTGATCCCTGGGGCACACCACTGCTGCCTGGCTGCCAGCTGGCTGTGGCACCATTCACCACCACTCTCTGGGCTCAGCCTCCAGCCAGTTCCTAACCCAGCACAGAGTGTAGTGGTCCAAGCCATAGGCTGACAGCTTAGCCAGCAGTTTGCTGTGGGGGACGGTGTCAAAGGCCTTGCTGAAGTCCAGGCAGACCACATCCACAGCCTGCCCACGTCCACCAGACAGTCACCTGATCATAGAAGGAGATCAGGTTGGAGAGGACACAGTCTCAGGCTGTGCCAGGGGAGGTTCAGGCTGGAGGTTAGGAGGAAGTTCTACACAGAGGGAGTGATTGCCCATTGGAATGGGCTGCCTGGGGAGGTGGTGGAGTCACCATCACTGGAGGTGTTCAGGAGGAGACTTGCTGGGGTGCTTGGTGCCATGGGTTAGTTGTTTGGGTGGGTTGGATTGGTTGATGGGTTGGACACGATGATCTTGAAGGTCTCTTCCAACCTGGTTTGGTTTATTCTAAATAAAGGCAGGACCTGCCCTTCCTAAATCCATGCTGGCTGGGCCTGAGCCCTTGGCCATCCTTCAGGTGCGCAGTTATTGCCCCCAGGATAATCTGCTCCATCACTTTCCCTGGCACTGAGGTCAGGCTGCCAGGCCTGGAGTTTCCAGGTTCCTCCATCCCACCCTTCTTGTGGATGGGGACCTACCTTCTGCAGAGGGCACTCTACCTTGGGGGAAAAAAGCCCCAACCCCAAAGCAGCCCACACCCAAGCCAGCCCATTTCACTTCAAATGCAATGCCTCTCCCCCATCCCTAATTCTCCCATTTCCAAGCACATTAGCTGCAGGATCTGCTGGGTTTGCTGGAGAGATGCCATCAGGTAGCAGTCTGAGTGTCAGACATAAAAGCTTAATAAGTGCCACGCTTTACATTCTCATTTTTTTTTCCTTGGGTGCAATCAAATAGAAGAAAAAAAACCCTTCCACTCACTTACAATTACCAGAGGTAATTTCAACACAGCTGTCAAGTGCTGCTCCTGGAAATGGAAGGGTGGGTTTTTTTTTTTTCATGGGCTTTTTGGTTCTTTTTCTTTTTTCCTCTTCCCTCTTCCTAATGTGCTTTTTACTGAGCTTGAGGGAAATCATTCCTGATGTCATTTCTTTCCATGCATGTGCTCTGGGGGAGAGCTGGAAGCTTTGGTGTTCTGCTGAGGAGGGGTTCCTCTGCTTGTGCCTAGGAGGTGTGCTGCTAGGGAGCAGAGAAGCAGCCAGGGCTTTGGGGTGGAAGGGACTTGTCCAGAACTTGTCCAGGGAGGTGGTTGAGGCCCTGTCCCTGGAGGTGTTTAAGGCCAGGCTGGCTGAGGCTGTGGCCAGCCTGATCTAGTGTGGGGTGTCCCTGCCCATGGCAGGGGGGTTGGAACTAGGTGATCCTTGTGGTCCCTTCCAACCCTGACTGATTCTATGATACTATGACTTTTGAAGGCCATCTGGGCCAAACAAACCCCCTGCCTGAAGCCAGGAGCCAGCAGGAGCAGGGAAGTCAGTGTGCCCTGTACTACCTGGGGGTAGTGGTTGATAGTAGGCTGAACATGAGCCAGCAGTGTGCCCAGGTGGCCAAGAAGGCCAATGGCATCCTGGCCTGCATCAGGAACAGTGTGGCCAGCAGGAGCAGGGAGGTCATTCTGCCCCTGTACACTGCACTGGTTAGGCCACACCTTGAGTCCTGTGTCCAGTTCTGGGCTCCTCAGTTTAAGAAGGACATTGAGACTCTTAAATTTGTCCAGAGAAGGGCAACAAAGCTGGGGAGGAGTATGGAGCACAGCCCTGTGAGGAGAGGCTGAGGGAGCTGGGGTTGCTTAGCCTGGAGAAGAAGAGGCTCAGGGGAGACCTTCTTGCTCTCTCCCACTCCCTAAAGGGAGGTTGTAGCCAGGTGGGGGTTGGTCTCTTCTCCCAGGCAAGCAGCACCAGAACAAGAGGACACAGTCTCAAGCTGGGCCAGGGGAAGTTTAGGCTGGAGGTGAGGAGAAAGTTCTTCCCAGCAAGAGAGATTGGCCATTGGAATGTGCTGCCCAGGGAGGTGGTGGAGTCCCCATCCCTGGAGGTGTTCAAGAGGGGATTGGATGTGGCACTTGGTGCTATGGTCTAGTCATAAGGTGCTGTGGTGACAGGCTGGACTTGATGATCTTTGAGGTCTCTTCCAACCTTGGTGATTCTGTGATGCTGAGACTGATAAATTCAGTTGAATGCTCATTTTCCCCCACTGAGGTGTCACCTCAAGGAGCCTGAAATGGTCCCACATGGGTGGTGTGGAGCACCCCCCAAAGAGCACCCCCCAAAACTGACTTCTGAAAGGCAGGGAGGTCTCAGTGGGACCTGTGCTGTAATCCCTCAAACACCTTGGTGGGATGTTGTGGAGGAAGGGCTGAACCCCCTTTGCACCTCCAGAAGAAAAGAATTCAACTCCAAGTGTCAGCTCTTTCAGCTCCTGATTGTTCAAGCAGGGCAAGAAGTTAGCAGTGCTCTGCTGAGGAGGAGGAGAAAATGTCATTTCCATGTTAAGAGGCTGCAGTTGAGGCTGGAAAGCTCACTCAGCCCTGACAAAAGAGGTGCTTAACCCAAAGTACCCCTCCTGCTTAAGTGCTTCGCTGGATTGGGGCCTTATCAGTATTGACTTTTAAGCCTGATGATGAGCCAATCTGAGAGGCACTCTGCTGCCATCCTGGCCCTCGAAAAAGACCTTTCTCTTGAAGGGCCAAGGCTTTTGGAGAAGCTGATGGCCTTTTAAAGCCCACCCTTGAACTCTGCAGGCTGTGCAAGGGCCCCTCTGACACCCCCCACTCCCCCCAGCTTCATTTCAAACACCACAGCAGAGGTTTCATCATCTCCAGATGGTTTGATCACCCTTTTAAGGAAGGGGTGGGGGAAAGCTTAGCTTTGGGCAGTAGTTTTGGACTGCCCTGTCCCAAAGGGCAGTGTTAAGGCTCTGAGCCATCTCATTTCACCTAGAAAGGTTGGGCCAGGTGATCCTTGAAGTGCCTTCCAACCTGGCAGTTGTGATTCTATGAAAGGCTTGGAGGAGATAAGGATTCAGGGGTTGGAGGTGAGTGGTAGGGAGAGCTGGCACACTGCTGGGCAGGGTGAAGCTGGAGGAGTGAGAGGCAGCTCTTCAACACCAAAGCCTGGCAGGAGGTTTGGGGCAAGGCTCCTGCATGTTCTCACAGGCTCACAGGATGTTAGGGGTTGGAAGGGACAGGAGCATAGAATCCAGCACAGGTCACACAGGAACACATCCAGTTGGGGCTGGAAAGCCTCCAGAGAAGGAGACTCCACAACCCCTCTGGGCAGCCTGCTCCAGTGCTCTGTGACCCTCCCAGTGAAGAAGTTCCTCCTCCTGTTGAAGTGGAACCTCCTGTGTTGTAGTGGAACCTCAGCACCACAAGCCAAGCCAGGAACAGGGAAGGAGAAAAAGGGTGAAGGATGGTCCAGGGGGTCCCTGTATTTGTGTTGGGGGTGCCCCAGGTCCCTTCTCATGGTGTCAATGTCTCTGCATGCTGTAAGAAACCACCCACAGTGTGGCTTGGGGCACCTGGAAGCTGTGGATAGTGCACATGTGGTCCATCAGGGAGCCTTAAGGAGAAGGTGCAGCCAGACCTTCAAGGGCTGAAACCTCAGCAAGCACATTTAGGGTACTGTGTAGCCTGTGGAAACCATGGAGATGGGAGGTCAGAACACAACATCTTTGTGCTCTGCAGCTTTCCAGAGCCAGCTGATCCCTCTGCTGGGCTGTCATTGAAGGTTTCTTGGCCACCTGTCCCAAGAACTTGCATTCCAGCTCAGTTGTGACAAATAAATTGCTCTAAAGGGCAAAGTATTTGCTTAAGCTTTGGTAATATTGCTCCACACATCCTCTAATTCCCTCCCAAGCATCTGTGCTAGCATTCATCTTCCCTTTTCATCCAAGCAGCACGTGGTTATCCCAAGCCAAGGAGCTCAGCAACCCATGAAATCACACCTGGAGGCCTTGAGCAACCTGATCTAGTGCAAGGTGTCCCTGCCCAAGGCAAGGGGTTTGGAACGGGATGATCTTTAAGGTCCCTTCCAACCCAAACCATTCCATGAATCTATGATCATTCATGGGTTTCTATCTCCTTTTCCTTCCCCTGCCCCTTGCAATAGGAGCACCAATGATGGGAGTTGTCCTTTCTCAGCCATGCAGGAGAGCACTGGGGTGCAGCTCCAATGCTCAGATTCAGCTTTCACCACCCTTGGCATGAGCCAGGGTCTCCTTCTCCAGAAGCTTCTTATCATCCTTCTCCAGAGAAGGGCAACGAGGCAGGGGAGGGGTCTGGAGCACAGCCCTGTGAGGAGAGGCTGAGGGAGCTGGGGTTGCTTAGCCTGGAGAAGAGGAGGCTCAGGGGAGACCTTCTTGCTC
>NW_027142393.1:65000-195293 GCF_026170545.1 Melanerpes formicivorus
CCTGGCACAGCTTGAGACTGAAGGGTATAGTTTCATAGTTTCATAGTTTCATTCAGGGTTGGAAGGGACCACAAGGATCATCTAGTTCCAACCCCCCTGCCATGGGCAGGGACACCCCACACTAGATCAGGCTGGACAGAGCCTCATCCAGCCTGCTCTTAAACACCCCCCAGGGACGGGGCCTCAACCACTTCCCTGGACAACACATTCCAGGGTTTCACTACTCTCATGGGGAAGAACTTCCTCCTCACCTCCAGCCTGAATCTCCCCACCTCCAGCTTCATTCCATTCCCCCTAGTCCTAGTATCTGAAGGGTTGGGTGTCAAGAAGTGGCTCCAAAGGTGCTGAGGGGAATGAATCATCTCTGTGAGACCAGCAGGTTGAGGGAGTTTCTCCTCCCCCTCTACTCTGCCTTAGTCAGGCCACAGCTGGATTCCTGGGTCCAGTTCTGAGCTCCCCAGTTCAAGAGAGACAGGGAACTGCTGGAGAGAGTCCAGTGGAGGCTTCAAAGCTGCTGAGGGGCCTGGAGCATCTCTGTGGGGAGGAAAGGCTGAGAGCCCTGGGGCTGTGGAGCCTGGAGAAGAGCAGCCCCAGAGGGGATCTGAGCAATGCTCAGCAAGAGCTAAAGGAGCTGTGTGTGGGAGGCA
The DNA here is from genome assembly GCF_026170545.1 of Melanerpes formicivorus. Classification (NCBI taxonomy): domain Eukaryota; kingdom Metazoa; phylum Chordata; class Aves; order Piciformes; family Picidae; genus Melanerpes; species Melanerpes formicivorus. The sequence goes on from NW_027142393.1 coordinate 65,648, forward strand.
AGAGGCTGGGGCCAGACTCTTGTCAGTGGTGCTTAGAGACAGGATGAGGAGCAACTGTCACAAACTGGAAGCCAGGAGGTTGCAGCTGAAGTTGAGGAGAAAATTGTTTGGTGTGAGGGTGCTGGAGGCCTGGAGCAGGCTGCCCAGAGAGGTTGTGGAGTCTCCTGTGGAGAATCTCAAGACCCATCTTGATATGTTCTTGTGTGACCTGCCCCAGCTGATCCTGCTTTGGCAGAGTGTTGGACTCAATGGACTCCAGAGGTCCCTTCCAGTTCCTACCATTCTGGGATTTTGTTGGGCTTAAAATAAGAGATCCTCAGAAAATGGAATATTCTGATCTGCAATTTTGGTTAATGGACAATAAAAAGCTTTGAGAACTACAAATAGGGCAATGGGAGAAGACAAATAAATGTACTTGGAGAAGCCCTGGGGAATGAAAAGAAGGAAGAAAGGTGGAAGGGATTGGGGAAAGGGCAATAAGAGGCATCAGAGAGCAGATGGAGCTGAGGATCACTCTAATGAGATTAATGGTGATTAGCCAATTGAGCAGAAATCTCATTTATTGGGCACTGACCTTTGAGCTGGGGTGGTTGGAGGTTAAAGCAGAAGATAATTGTCTTAGAGGCTTTGCCTGGCAGCTGGGTGATGTGTAAGGATGGGATCCCTCCATCACTTCTGGCTTTCTGGCATCCCAGGAGGGACAATGTGGAGCAGGGATGACTTTAAGTTTCCTTCAAACCAAACTCTTCTAGCCCTAACTCTCTGCACAAGAGTAGATTAGCACAGGGAGGTTGTGGCTGCCCCCTCCCTGGAGGTGTTCAAGACCAGGCTGGATGAGGCCTTGAGCAACCTGGGCTGCTGGAAGGTGTCCCTGCCCATGGCAGGGGGGTTACACCTAGATGATGTTTGAGGTCCCTTCCAACCCAAACCATTCCATGAATCTGTGATTGCAGTGATGGAGAGGTGAAGTGAGTGGAAGAAAATCTACTTGGATGTTTGGACTCCAGAGCACCCTTGTGTTTGTTCACCCTTGCATTTGTTGCATTTGTCCTCCAGCACCCTCACACCAAACAATTTTCTCCTCATCTTCAGCTGCAACCTCCTGGGTTCCAGTTTGTGCCAGTTGCTCCTCATCCTGTCTCTAAGCACTACTGACAAGAGTCTGGCCCCAGCCTCTTGCCCCCCACAGCTCCTTTAGCTCTTGCTGAGCATTGCTCAGATCCCCTCTGGGGCTGCTCTTCTCCAGGCTCCACAGCCCCAGGGCTCTCAGCCTTTCCTCCCCACAGAGATGCTCCAGGCCCCTCAGCATCTTTGCAGCCCATTTTGTTCCCTTCCTTTTGACAGCTAATTGGAGCAATGAAGAGCAGGGAAACCAAAACAACACTTTTCTACCCAGAGCTTTGCTGCTGGCCCCCTTCAGTGTATTCTTCTCTTCCTGCAACACCTTGCTGCTGATTTTCCTCAACTAAAATAGGATGGAGTGTGCCTTGTCTTGGTCACCAGTGCTTGCTCTTCTCTTTATGGAGCTTTCTCCAACTCTTGACCTAGTTCTCTTTCCATCAGGGGCGTGCAGGCACCCCAAGCCTTCTTCTGTACAAATGCAGTTGCTGAGCAACCAGGCAGCCTCCCTACAGCACAATTTTGGCACAGAATCTGTGATTTGTGTGAAAAATCAGACAGAAAGGCAGAAAACCAAGTTAGGTGGGAGTGTTGATCTTCATGAGGGTAGGGAAGCTCTACAGAGGGACTTGGATTGATTGGATCCATGGCCAAGGTTACCAGGATGAGCTTCAACAAGGCCAAGGGCCAGGTCCTGCACTTGGGGCACAACAACCCCAAGCAATGCTCCAGGCTTGGGGCAGTGTGGCTGGAAAGCTGCTGGCTGAAAGGGACCTGGGGGCTCTAAGGGACAAGCAGCTGAATAGGAGCCAGCAGTGTGCCCAGGAGGCCAAGGAAGCCAAAGGCCTCCTGGCTGGGATCAGCAAGGCTGTGTCCAGCAGGAGCAGGGAGGGGATTGTCCCCTGGCACTCAGCTCTGGGCAGGCCACACCTGCAGTATTGTGTCCAGCTTTGGGCAGCTCAGTGCAGGAGAGATGTGGAGGTGCTGCAGCCAGGGCAGAGGAGGGCAAGGAAGCTGGGAAGGGCCTGGAGAAGAAATCTGATGAAGAGTGACTGAAGGAGCTGGGGATGGTTAGTGTGGAAAGGAGGAGGCTGAGGGCAGACCTCCTGGCTCTCTACAACTACCTGAAAGGAGGTTGTGGTGAAGCTGCTGCTGGTCTCTTCTCACAGGTAATTAGTGGTAGAACAAGAGGGAATGGCCTCAAGCTGTGACTGGGTAGGTTTAGACTGGACAGTAGGAAACATTTTCTCATGGCAAGAGTGGTCAGGGATTGGAAATGTGCTGCCCAGGGAGGTGGTGGAGTCCCCAAGCCTGGCTGTGTTTGAAGGTGGTTTGGCTGTGGTGCTTGGGGCTATGGTTTAGGGGTGACCCTTGCAGAGCAGGGTTCTTGGTGGGGCTTGGTGATCCTGAGGGGGCTTTTCCAAGCTGAGTGTTTCTGTGATTCTGTGAAGAATGCCTGCTCTGCTCTAGAATATGTGTGGCAGGAGGTTGGAGCATGGATGGGCATTGCAGAGTCCAGCCCAAGGCTTGGCATGAACTTCCCAACTCCCTTCTGGGATGATATCAGAATACAGAATTAACCAGGCTGGAAAAGACCTTTGAGATCCAACCTATGACCCAACACCATCTCATCAACTCAACCTTGGCACCAAGTGCCTCAGCCAGGCTCTTCCTAAACACCTCCAGGGATGGTGACTCCACCACCTCCCTGGGCAGCACATTCCAATGGCCAATCTCTCTTGCTGGGAAGAACTTCTTCCTCACATCCCCTGAATGGAGGTTAGATCCTGATTTCTTGTGTTCAAGGTGAAGCAGTGATGCTGTCCACGCAGCTGGTGGCACCATGCATGCACATGCCTCACAGCCAAGGAGGGCAGTGTGGGCTCCCCCCTGCTGCTCTGCAGGGTGAAGGGTTCAGTTGTGGCTCTTTACAAGCCCTTGTTCCACCTGAGCCATAAATTGCTGCAGGGGTAAACTTTCTGGGAAGGAATGTGCAAGCTGTTAAAGCTTTGGGGGACGTAAACCTGAGTGAAATCCAAGCTGTTGGCTCCTGAGAAGGTGGTTTGCTGCCTGTGAAGGTGCCACAATGAGAAGAGCAGTTCCCTTCTGGTGACAGGTGACATGGCATGAGAAGAAGAAAGATTAAACAGACCACAGAAGCTAAAAGTGTTGGTGTTTGTGTGCTGGAGGAGTGTGAACAACACAGACAGGAGGGAGTGCTCTTGGCATGGGATCCCAGAATCACAGAATTGCTTCAGCTGGAAAAGACCTGCAGGATCGAGAGGACCTGTGGAGGTCCCTCCCAACCCAGATCTTTCTGTGATTTGGTGATCCTATGACCAGCCAGTCCAACCAGCCTGCAAAGGAGGGGCAAATGTTTTAGAGTCACAGAATCATTTGGGTTGGAAGAGAGCTTAAAGATCATGGAGTCCATCATCAGTAAGTTAGCAGAGGACACCAAGTTAGGAGCAGGAGTTAGCTGATCTGTTAGAGGGTAGGAGAGCTCTGCAGAGGGACCTTCACAGGCTGGGCAGATGGGCAGAGTCCAACTGTATGACATATAACAAGTCCAAGTGCTGGGTGCTGCACTTTGGCCACAACAACCCCAGGCAGTGCTACAGGCTGGGGGCAGAGTGGCTGAGAGCAGCCAGGCAGAAGGATCAGCCAGTTCCAACCCCCCTGCCATGGGCAGGGACACCTCACACTGCAGCAGGTTGCTCATAGCCACATCCAGCCTGGCTGCAAACACCTCCAGGCAGGAGGCTTCCACCACCTCCCTGGGCAACCTGTGCCAGGCTCTCACCATCCTCATGGGGAACAACTTCTTCCTCACATCCAATCTCAATCTACCCATTGCTAGTTTGGTTCCATTCTCCCCACTCCTATCACTCCCTGACACCCTCAAAAGTCCCTCCCCAGCTTTCTTGGAGCCCCCTTTCAGATTCTGGAAGACCACAATGAGCTCTCCTGGGAGCCTTCTCTTCTCCAGACTGAACAGCCCCAACTCCCTCAGTCTGTCCTCACAGCAGAGCAGCTCCAGCCCTCTGCTCATCCTCGTGGCCCTTCTCTGGACACCTTCCAGCACCTCCAGATCCTTTCTGTGCTAGGGGCTCCAGAACTGGACACAGAGCTCCAGGTGGGGTCTCACCAGAGCAGAGGGGGAGAACCACCTCCCTTGACCTGCTGGCTTTGCTTCTCTTGGTGCATAGAAATCACAGAATCATAGAAATCACAGAACCATGGAAATGTTTTGGTTGCAAAAAGACCTCCAAGGTCAGGAAGAAAAAACCCACATCTGCTCACTGTGCTCTTCACTTGAATGAGAATGCATTTTGCCCTCCTAACAGCAGACACGGCCTCTACAGGTGGAAAGCCCTGGGAGGAATGAACCCCCTCATCCTATGGTTGTCAGTGGGGCCAGAACCTGCCCTTTCTCTGAAGTTCATGGTTGATGTTTGGAAATGGCTCTTGAGCTGCAGGAAGCTTCCAAACGTGCCCAATGTCCACCTCCTGCAAGCCTGCCCAGCACCCACCTCCTGCAGACCTCCTGCTTGTGGCCTTCTGGGAGCTCCATCTCCTTCTGAGCTGTTTCACCTGCCAGCTTAAATGGCTGCAAACATCACAGGCCAGGAGTGCACATCAATCCTTCTCTGAATTTCTCATAGTCTAATTAGTATGGGGATAATTGGAGGAGGGGGAGGACCTCCTTGCTGTGCCAGGGGAGGGGAGCAGAGCTGGGCCCAAGCTCCTGTGCATGCAAAACCTGCTTGGGGAGCTTGGGATGCTCTAAATTAAAACACTGCTGAGTTGTTCCAAAAGCCTCTGCTGAGAGGCTCCCAGCTCTCAAGAAAATGTTTAACTATTAATTGGGATGTGGCCACCAGTGCAGGTGTCTTCCTCCTCTCTCTTCCCATGCCTCTCTCCTGAGGTTGTTTGGCTTTCCCTCTGCTTTTTTTTTCCCTGACTCACTGAGTGTTTCATACTGAGTGATTCAGCTGTGCAGAGTCAGCTGGGAGGTCTGCAGGAGCTGTGCCTGAGCATGGAGAGAGACTCCAGAGTCTGGGAAAGGGGAGACCTTCTTCCCAAGTCTTGTCTGGTTCTTCACCTCTCTGCAGAGTGATGAACATTCTGGCTCTGGCCAGCCTGATCTAGTGTGGGGTGTCCCTGCCCATGGCAGGGGGTTGGAACTAGATGATCCTTGTGGTCCCTTCCAGCCCTGACTGATAGTATGATACTATGAACACCTAGAGCTGTGCCCTGGGCATGCTTCTGGTGACCACAGGGAAAAGAGAAGTGTTGTGCTTGCATCTAATGGAGCTGATTCTCTGTGCAAAGTAATTGGAATCATAGAGTGGTTTGGGTTGGAAGGCAGCTTTAAAGATCATCCAGTCCAACCCCCTTCCCACCCCCCCCAATCTGCAACTAGATCAGGTTGTTCAGAGCCCCACAGATCCATAGAATGCTTTGGGTTGGAAGGAATCTTCAAGATCACCTAGTTCCAAGCCCCTGTCATGGGCAGGGGACACCTCTCAGCTAGCCCAGGTTGCTCAAGGCCTCATCCAACCTGGCCTTGAACACCTCCAGGGAGGGGACATCCACAACCTCCCTATGCAACCTGTTCCAGTGTCTCCCCACCCTCACTGCAAAGAATTTCTTCCTAATCTCCAATCTGAATCTCCCTTCCTCCAGCTTAAAACCATTATCTCTTGTCCTATGACAACCTGACCTGGAGTAGTTCCAGGGGTGGGGGCACCTACCACTTCTCTGGGCAAGCTGGGCCAGGGTCTCAGCACCCTCACTGGAAAAAATGCCTTCCTTCCATCCAGCATCAACCTGACCCTGCTGTGTGGATTAGATGTTGGTGTTTTCCTCCTAAAAGAGATGTCACCTCCACTGAGTGCCAGTGTATCCACTCATCAAATGTTAGCATTGTAGAGCCAGAAGATCCTGTGCACCCCTGCAGGCCTTGGAGGTGTTCAGGAGGAGACTTGAGGGGTGCTTGGTGCCATGGGTTAGTTGTTTAGGTGGGTTGGATTGGTTGATGGGTTGGACAGGATGATCTTGAAGGTCTCTTCCAACCTGGTTTATTCTATGTATTCTGTGTACTTCCCATCCACCCACACCAGCTCCCTGCACTTTGGGTCAACACCCTGTGGTGTCACCATCCAAGCAGTCACCACCAGCAGTCCATTGCAACCAGCCTCCTTTTGAAGTCTGAGACCTGAGGAGCTACAAGGATGGTGCCACAGCTTGGGAGAGTCAGGTAATGGTTGGACTTGATGATCTTAGAGGTCTTTTCCAAACAAATTCTATGGTCTTTCCCAAGCCAACCAGAGCCTGGGCTGCATCAAGAGCAGCAAAGCCAGCAGGTGGAGGGAGGTGATTCTCCCCCTCTGCTCCACTCTGCTGAGACCCCACCTGGAGCACTGTGTCCAGTTCTGGAGGCCCTAGCACAGGAAGGATCTGGAGATGCTGGAAGGTGTCCAGAGAAGGGCCATGAGGATGAGCAGAGGGCTGGAGCTGCTCTGCTGTGAGGTCAGACTGAGGGAGTTGTGGCTGTTCAGTCTGGAGAAGAGAAGGCTCCCAGGAGACCTCATTGTGGCCTTCCAGGATGTGAAGGGGGCTCCAAGAAAGCTGGGGAGGGACTTTTGAGGGTGTCAGGGAGGGATAGGACTGGGGGTAATGGAACAAAACTAGCAATGGGTAGATTGAGATTGGATGTGGGGAAGTTGTTCCCCAGGAGGGTGGTGAGAGCCTGGCACAGGTTGCCCAGGGAGGTGGTGGAAGCCTCATGCCTGGAGGCGTTTGCAGCCAGGCTGGATGTGGCTGTGAGCAACCTGCTGTAGTGTGAGGTGTCCCTGGCCATGGCAGGGGGCTTGATCCTTGAGGTCCCTTCCACACCTGACAATTCTATGATTCAAAATGTTTCTACACAGAGATGATGCATGGGCCTCATGTCCTCCAGCTCAGGTGAATGCTGATGTGCGTCCTGCCCCAAGAACCTCTCCTCCTGGTGCTGCTCATGGAGTGATTGGAGTAATCTCTCAAGGGAAGCAGTGGATTTCCCTACTTTGGTCAGTGTCAAGACTCAGCTTGACAGGGTGCTGGTCCATCTGATTTCAGTGACACTGTCACCTAGAAAAGCAGGACCAAATGATCCTTGGGGCCCTTTCCAACCTGGCCTTCTGTGGTTCTATGAGAAATGTCTCCAAGCACCTTTCTGAGCCCCAGGTGTGCTCGCACCAGCTCCACACTCCTGACACCAGATAGGCTGCTGAGAGGCCTTCCTGCTCCACTTGTGTGCAAGGCCCAGGAGAGCAGCTTGAAGTGTGGCTTAACTCCTGGGAGGGGGGGCTGGGGAGCAGCCCTTTGGTTCAAACACATGGATGGGGAGCACCTCACCTCTGACCTTGAGGGAAGGAGGAGGACAACACTTCCCCTCCATGCAAAGGATTATCCCTGAGGCATTTACCAACCTTGCTGTTCCTGGGGCTGTTTTGGGGTTGTTTGGGTTTTGCACAATGTTCACTTTTATTCCTTTTTATTAATTATTTTTTTCCCCCTGCCCCCCTGAAATGTTAATTATCTGCAAACCACTTTCTGCAGGAGTTGTTTCAGCCCTGAGAAAAAGCTGCACAGCCTCCGCTCCAGGCTGATATTTGAGCGTGCTCCAGTCCCGCACGGAGCCAGAGCGTACCCAGGGAGAGATGGATTCCAGATGTTTGCAGCTGTCACGTGGGAAGGGTTGAGTTTGGAAGTAATAAGAGTTCCCTGAGTATCTGATTTTGGCAGCCACCTCCACTTTTGTCTAAGGAGAAGCTGCAGAGGAAGTTAGAAAGTCCAAGACAAAGGAGTATTTTTAGCTAGCTCAGCTGTGAGACCGCAGAGAGAGGCAGGGTCGGAGGGGAGCAACTGGGACGTGCTCACGGTGCTGCTGGTCAAGGCAGGAAAGAAATGTGCCTTTGCCTTGCACCCTCTCCCAGCAGCATTTCATGGAATCATGGGGATCCTGGGTTTGGTTGGAAAAGACCTTTAAGATCATCAAATGCAGCCGGTCTCTAATTCTACCCAAGCTGGTGCTCTTGAACATCCTTATTGATGACCTGGATGAGGGCATTGAGTCCATCAGCAGTAAGTTTGCTGGTGGCACCAAGCTGGGGGCAGGAGTTGATCTGCTGGAGGGTAGAGAGGCTCTGCAGAGGGACCTCGACAGGCTGGACAGATGGGCAGAGGCCAAGGGCAGGAGATTGAACACATCCAAGTGCCAGGTGCTGCACATTGGCCACAACAACCCCAGGCAGTGCTACAGGCTGGGGTCAGAGTGGCTGAGAGCAGCCAGGCAGAGAGGGACCTGAGGGTACTGGTTGATGGTAGGATGAACATGAGCCTGCAGTGTGCCCAGGCAGCCAAGAGGGCCAATGGCATCCTGGCCTGCATCAGGAACAGTGTGGCCAGCAGGAGCAGGGAGGTCATTCTGCCCCTGTACACTGCACTGGTTAGGCCACACCTTGAGTCCTGTGTCCAGTTCTGGGCCCCTCAGTTTAGGAAGGAGGTTGACTTGCTGGAAGGTGTCCAGAGAAGGGCAACAAAGCTGGGGAGGGGTTTGGAACACAGCCCTGTGAGGAGTGGCTGAGGGAGCAGGGAGCTGGGGTTGCTTAGCCTGGAAAAGAGAAGACTCAGGGGTCACCTTATCACGCTCTACAACTACCTGAAGGGAGGTTGTAGCCAGGTGGGGGTTGGTCTCTTCTCCCAGGCAATCAGCACCAGGAGGACACAGTCTCAGGCTGCACCAGGGGAGGTTTAGGCTGGAGGTTAGGAGGAAGTTCTATACAGAGAGAGTGATTGCCCATTGGAATGTGCTGCCTGGGGAGGTGGTGGAGTCACCATCACTGGAGGTGCTCAGGAGGAGACTTGCTGGGGTGCTTGGTGCCATGGGTTAGTTGTTTAGGTGGGTTGGATTGGTTGATGGGTTGGAGATAATGATCTTGAAGGTCTCCTCCAACCTGATCTATTCTATTCTATTCTATTCTATTCTATTCTATTCTAAACTTTGTCCCTCAGCACCACAATCTCTGTGGCCCTGAAACACCTCCAGGGATGGGGATTCAACCACCTCCCTGGGCAGCCAGCTCCAGTGTTTGAAAACCCTTGCAGTGAAGAAGTTTCTTCTCCTACCCAACCTAAACCTGCCCTGGTGCAACTTGAGGCCATTTCCTCTTGTCCTATTTCACCTGGAGTTGTACACAGACCAGCCCTAGGACAAGTTCACTGCCCATGAGTTTGCCTCACCTCGGCCTGGTCTTGTCTGTAAGTGCACCAAGACCACCAGAAGGACCCTGCCATGATTCTCAGCTCTGTCTCAGCTCTTTCTTGTTAGCTGATTTGTTATTTTGCTTATCAGTGAACTGATCTCTTCTGAGAATGGGACTTGTCCAGCCCAGGTCCCATTCATGAGATGAAAACCAACTCATTTGCAGGCCTTCACTGGGGATGTGCTGGTTGCTCTACAGCTCAGTGTGCAGCACTTCCCAAGCCAACATAGGATCACAGGATCATTTTGCTAGGAAAAGACCTTTAAGATCATCAAGTCCAACCATTAACCCAGCACTCTCCTATGAGGACAGACTGAGGGAGTTGGGGCTGCTCAATCTGGAGAAGAGAAGGCTCCCAGGAGACCTCACTGTGGCCTTCCAGGATCTGAAGGGGGCTCCAAGAAGGCTGGGGAGGGACTTTTGAGGGTGTCAGGGAGTGATAGGACTGGGGGGAATGGAACCAAACTAGCAATGGGTAGATTGAGATTGGATGTGAGGAAGAAGTTGTTCCCCATGAGGGTGGTGAGAGCCTGGCACAGGTTGCCCAGGGAGGTGGTGGAAGCCTCCTGCCTGGAGGTGTTTGCAGCCAGGCTGGATGTGGCTGTGAGCAACCTGCTGTAGTGTGAGGTGTCCCTGGCCATGGCAGGGGGGTTGGAACTGGCTGATCATGGCACTTGGTGCCATGGCTTAGTTGTCAGGAGGTCTTGGGTGACAGGTTGGGCTTGATGATCCCTGAGGTCTTTTCCAACCTTGTTGATTCTATGAGTCTAGTCTATGATCCTTGAGGTCCCTTCCAACCTCAACAATCCTATGTTTCTGTGACTCTCTGTCTCCAAACTGCTGTTTCCCACAGGCAGGAAGCCTGGCTGGAGTAGATGCCAGAGCAAGCCCATGAGCTGTGATGGAAATGATTCAGTTGGAGCCGTTTCAGAGGCAAGCCACAGGGATGACAGAGGAGCTGGCCTGATAATGAGAGGCACTGGGAACTCAATTTGTTTTCCTTAACGAAAAGAAGGTTAAGAGAGGCTCTGCTGGCAGCCTCTAATTACTTCTGGAATTTAAATGTGATAATGGAGGGCTCCCTGGCCAGGCAGATGAAAGTACCCACAACCTGCTGCCTGCCAGATTGAAATGCAGGTTGGAATTAAAAGCACATTTTCAGCAGTGGAGGTTATTAAGCACTGAAACAAGCAGTGAGAAATCCTTGGGTTTGAAGAGGTGAGGGTTTTTTTTTCCCTCCTCCTCTACCCCCCCACTTCTTCTTTCTAAACCCAGAGCTTTAGTTCAAATAGAGAAGTCCCCAGGCATGTTTTACACAGCAGTTCAGAGCAGATAATCATTATGGCTTCTTCTAACCTTATAAAGTATTAATATGCTGTGGCCCTGCTGCCCTCCTTTTCTACTCTACTCAGCAACCAATAATATTTTGCTTTTCCTCTTCTCATTAAACACACACATTTCTACAAGGGGGTGGTGATGAGTGAGGATCAACAGGAGCAGAGCCAGCAGGGCCAGGGAGGTGATTCTCCCCCTCCACTCCGCTCTGCTGAGACCCTGCCTGGAGCACTGCATCCAGTTCTGGAGCCCCTAGCACAGGAAGGAGCTGGAGGTGCTGGAAGGTGTCCAGAGAAGGGCCATGAGGATGGGCAGAGGGCTGGAGCTGCTCTGCTCTGAGGACAGACTGAGGGAGTTGGGGCTGTTCAGTCTGGAGAAGGAAAGACTCCCAGGAGACCTCATTGTGGCCTTCCAGGATCTGAAGGGGGCTCCAAGCACTGGGGCCATGTCTCTCAAATGTCTTTATCAATGAGAAGGCTCTGAGGAGACCTCACTGTGGCTGTCCAGTGTCTGAAGGGGGCTCCAAGAAAGCTGGGGAGGGACTTTTGAGGGTGTCAGGGAGTGATAGGACTGGGGGAATAGAGAAAAACTAGCAATGGGTAGATTGAGATTGGATGTGAGGAAGAAGTTGTTCCCCATGAGGGTGGTGAGAGCCTGGCACAGGTTGCCCAGGGAGGTGGTGGAAGCCTCATGCCTGGAGGTGTCTGCAGCCAGGCTGGATGTGGCTGTGAGCAACCTGCTGTAGTGTGAGGTGTCCCTTACCATGGCAGGGGGCTTGGAACTGGCTGAGCCTTGAGATCTCTTCCAGCCCTGACAATTCTGTGATTCTAGAATGAATTAAGGACCCTATCCTACAACAGCCTGGCTGAACGTGGTGGGAACCATCTGCAGCCAAATGTGGCTGCCCCCTGCCCCCCTGTATAATCCTTGCTGACATTGGAGGTATTTAGAATTGTTTGGGGTTTGTCACAGAAATGTGGAATTATTTAGGTTGGAAAAGACCTCCAAGATTGTTGAGTCCAACCATCAACCTTCCCCTCAGCCCTGGTGAGGCCACACCTGGAATACTGCATCCAGTTCTGGGCTCCCCAGTTCAAGAGGGACAGGGATCTGCTGGAGAGAGTCCAACAGAGAGCTGCAAGGATGCTGAAGGGACTGCAGCACTGCCCTGTGAGGAGAGGCTGAGAGCCCTGGGGCTGATTGGTCTGGAGAATAAAAGACTGAGAGGGGATTTAATCAATGGTTATCAATAGCTGAGGGCTGGGGGTCAGGAGGCAGGGGACAGGCTCTGCTCACTTGCACCCTGGGATAGGACAAGGGGCAATGGATAGAAACTCCAGCACAGGAGGTTCCACCTCAACATGAGGAAGAACTTCTTCACTGTGAGTGTCACAGCACTGGAGCAGGCTGCCCAGAGGGGTTGTGGAGTCTCCTTCTGTGGAGCCTTTCCAGCCCCATCTGGATGTGTTCCTGTGTGACCTGTGCTGGATTCTATGCTCCTGCTCTGGGAGGGGGGTTGGACTCATTGATCTTTGAAAGTCCCTTCCAACTCCTAACATCCTGTGAGCCTATGAAGCTGTGACCCCCATGGCCTTTAAAGCATGTCCCAGGTCCACACATTTCTTGAACACCTCCAGGGACAGTGGTTTTCCCACCTGGATATTGAAAGGGGATGCTGCCATCAGCATGTTGACTTGGTGGGACAGTCAGGGATTGGCAGATTGTGGGTGCTACTCACTCTACCAGGAGCCAGCTTGGCTGGAGCCTTGAGCAAGAGCTGGAGGAGCTGGCAGGAGGACTAACTGCTCATCAGGTGTGATCATGGCTGAAGGGGCAAACTCTGCCAGGGATTTACTCAGAACCATTTTGGTTGGAAGACACCTTTGAGATCATGGACTCCAACCATTAACCTAGCACTGCCAGGTCACCACTAAACCATGGCCCTCAGCATGGCTTTGAGATGCCTTCAGGGATGAGGACTCCACCACTGCCATGGGGAGCCTGGTCCAGAGTGACAGCCCTGTTGGGGAAGAAATTCTTCTTCATGTCCAACCTAAACATCTCCTGGTACAACTTGAGGCCATTTCCTCTTGTCCTATCACTTGTTCCTTGGGAGTAGAGACCAACTCCCACCTGGCTCCAGCCTCTTTGCAGGGATTTGTTCAGTGCCAGAAGTTTCCCTTCAGCCTTCTCTTCTCCAGACTAAACACCCCCAGTTCCCTCAGCTGCTCCTCACCAGCCCTGTTCTCCTGACCCTTCCCCAGGAGTTGTTGCCACTGGGAAAAGACAAGGCTTGGCTTCAAGTTGCCCTCCACACTTCTGGAGGCCACGTGTTCCAAACCACTTGGGGAGGGCTGGATCTGTAAATTAAGGGAGGGGAAAGCTTTCTGTCTGCTGTGATAGGGAGGAAAGGCACCAGCAGCCAGCCTGAGGCTCCTGCCTGGTTGTCATAGAGACCCTGACACAGCAGCTCTCTGGAGGAGCTCTAGGGATGTAGGTAAGGCTGGGAGCTGCTTGGGAAGGTGGAAGCTCAGTTTCGTGGCAGATGGTGCCATTAAAGCCCCAAAGTGCCTGTGAGTGAGGAAAGGGAGGTGTGAAAGTGAAAGAGCAGCCTCTCCACTTAGCTTTGATATTGATTCTTAGATTCACAGAATGAGTTGAGTTGGAAGGGGCCTTAAAGATCATCCAGTTCCAACTCCTCTGCCATGGGCAGGGACACCTCCCACTAGCCCAGGCTGCTCAAGGCCCCATCCAGCCTGGCCTTGAACACCTCCAGAGAAGGTTCATCCATGATCACCATGGGTGAACCATTTCAGTGTCTCACCACCCTCACTGTAAGATTTTCTTCCTCATCTCCAGCCTAAGTCTCCCCTCTTCCAGCTTCAATCCATTGCTCCTCATTCTATCACTACTGCTACCTGTCAAAAAGTCCCTCCCCAGCTTTCTTGTAGCACTCTTCAGGTACTGGGAGGCTGCTCTAAGGTCTCCCTGGAACATTCTTTTCTCCAGGCTGAACAGCCCACACTTTGCCAGCCTGTCCCCATTGGGGGGGCTCTCCAGCCCTCTGATCATTTGCATGACCCTCCTCTGGTTCCTCTCCAACAGTTCTATGTTCTTGCCATGCCTGGGGCACCAGAACTGGACAAAGTACTCCAGGTGGGTGACAGAAGCTGGATTTCAATAGCAACTCCTGACACAGGAACCTTAAGGAGCTGGGAACCTTTTGTCCCACTCATGCTGGGCTGCTGTGGATTTGGGCCAAATAAAGATGAGGCCTTTTTATTTGTGTAAGAAAATTAATGAGGGTTGGAAAAGGGGAAATTTGACATCAAACCTGCTCAGAAAACTTGCTCCCTGGTATGGGGGGTGCTATAAAATGCAGGAAGGATGCAGCCAGCATCATTCCTTCTGCAGGAGCACATCAGGTGTAATTCTGGTGTTCCCCTCCTCTTCTGTTCTGCCCTGGTGAGGCCACAACTAGAGCACTGGATCCAGTTCCGGGCTCATTCAAGAGAGACAGGGAACTGCTGGAGAGAGTTCAGTGGATGTTACAAAGATGCTGAGGGGCCTGGAGCATCTCTGAGAGGAGGAAAGGCTGAGAGCCCTGGGGCTGTGGGGCCTGGAGAAGAGCAGCCCCAGAGGGGATCTGAGCAATGCTCAGCGAGAGACAAAGGAGCTGTGGGGGGCAAGAGGCTGGGGCCAGACTCTTGTCAGTGGTGCCCAGGGACAGGACAAGGGGCAAGGGGCACAAACTGGGAGCCAGGAGGTTGCAGCTGAAGATACAGAGCAAGTTGTTTGGTGTGAGGGTGCTGGAGGCCTGGAGCAGGCTGCCCAGAGAGGTTGTAGAGTCTCCTTCTCTGAAGAGCTTCCAAACCCCCCTGGCCACTGTAATGCTGAGCAAGCTGCTGTGGGTGCCCCTGCTTTAGCAAACCCTTCTATGCTGTCTCTCCACCACAACTTGGGCATTAGGGGGTCAGAACTAGAATTTTAGGTTCCCTTCCAACTAAACCATTCTCTGATTATGGCTTGAGAGACTTCTCTGCTCCTCACAGGGAAAACAAGAGACTTTTAAATTTCAGAGAAACAACAAGGTTGGAAAAGACCTCAGAGATCATCAAGTCCAAACTGTCACCCAACACCTCCTGACAACTAAGCCATGGCTCCAAGTGTCACATCCAGGCTCTTCCTAAACACCTCCAGGGATGGTGACTCCACCACCTCCCTGGGCAGCACATCCCAATGGCCAATCTCTCTTGCTGGGAAGAACTTTCTCCTCACCTCCAGCCTAAACCTCCCCTGGCACAGCTTGAGACTGTGTCCTCTTGTTCTGCTGCTGGTTGCCTGGGAGAAGAAAGAAAAAACAAGAAAAAAAGATTTATTCAAATTCTGTTCTAAATGATGCAGATATTCAGCCAGTGATTTATTGAAGTATCTGACACCAAATAAAGTACCTGCAGGAAGGAGGTTGGATGCCTTGAGCTTGATGATAATGCCTTGGTGAGCTGCTCAAAGCTCCTCATGAGCTGAAGCACATCACAGTATTGAGAGATTACATATTGGTTCTAGCAGAGTTTATCATCATTTATTAGGGGGAGGCAGAGAAAGCAGCTCTTCCCTGCTCATAATTGATTCATGATAAATAATGTATTAAGAAATGCTCCTCTGATTTAAAGCCCAGGCTGCTTATCTGAGCTGAATTCTGGAGCATTTGAAGGCTGTAAAAGCCAAGGCAGTCTTCTGCATTCACCAACCACAGAGGGCAGGTGGAAGCCCTGCCAGAAGTGATGGGTTTGTGAGCTAGCCAAGGGAAATGAGGGTTGTGGGAAGGAGAGGGGAGAGCTGCAAAAAAAACAGAGCAGGGGTTCTGGTTTGTATCATTAAGAATCACAGAATTGTCAGGGTGGGAAGGGACCTCAAGGAGCAGCCAGTTCCAAGCCCCCTGCCATGGCCAGGGACACCTCACACTACAGCAGGTTGCTCACAGCCACATCCAGCCTGGCTGCAAACACCTCCAGGCAGGAGGCTTCCACCACCTCCCTGGGCAACCTGTGCCAGGCTCTCACCACCCTCATGGGGAACAACTTCTTCCTCACATCCAATCTCAATCTAGTTTTGCTCCATTCCCCCCACTCCTATCACTCCCTGACACCCTCCAAAGTCCCTCCCCAGCTTTCTTGGAGCCCCCTTCAGATCCTGGAAGGCCACAATGAGGTCTCCTCAGAGCCTTCTCTTCTCCAGACTGAACAGCCCCAGCTCCTTCAGTCTATCCTCATAGCAGAGCAGCTCCAGCCCTCTGCTCATCCTCATGGCCCTTCTCTGGACACCTTCCAGCACCTCCAGATCCTTCCTGTGCTAGGGCCTCCAGAACTGGACACAGTGCTCCAGGTGGGGTTTCAGCAGAGTGGAGTAGAGGGGAAGAATCACCTCCCTCCACCTGCTGGCTATGCTGCTCTTGCTGCAGCCCAGGATGTGATTTGCTTTCTGGGCTGCAAGCGCTCACTGCTGGCTCCTGTTGAGCTTCTCATCCACCAAAAAATGTGGCTTGAATCCTGGGTTCAACTTTAGGTCACTCACATCAAGAAGAACATTGCACATGCCAATCAGATCCTGGACTGCATCAGGAGAAGTGTGGCCAGCAGGTCGAGGGAGGTGATCCTCCCCCTCTGCTCAGCTCTGCTGAGACCCCACCTGGAGTACTGCCTCCAGTTCTGGAGCCCCTAGCACAAGAGGGATGTGGAGGTGCTGGAAGGTGTCCAGAGAAGGGCCATGAGGATGAGCAGAGGGCTGGAGCTGCTCTGCTATGAGGACAGACTGAGGGAGTTGGGGCTGTTCAGTCTGGAGAAGAGAAGGCTCCGAGGTGACCTCATTGTGGCCTTCCAGGATCTGAAGGGAGCTACAGGAAGGCTGGGGAGGGACTGCTCAGGATCTCAGGCAGTGATAGGACTAGGGGGGATGGAATGAAGCTGGAGGTGGGGAGATTCAGGCTGGAGGTGAGGAGGAAGTTCTTCCCCATGAGAGTGGTGAAGCCCTGCAATGGGTTGTGCAGGGAGGTGGTTGGGGCGCTGTCCCTGGAGGTGTTTAAGCCCAGGCTGGCTGAGGCTCTGGGCAGCCTGATCTAGTGTGGGGTGTCCCTGGCCATGGCAGGGGGGTTGGAACTAGATGATCCTTGTGGTCCCTTCTAACCCTGACTGATACTATGAGGGAAAAGTGCTTTGCTCTGAGGGTGCTGAAACACTGAAACAGGTTGCCCAGGATGGTGGAGGCTCTGTCCCTGGAGGCATTCAAGGGCTCCTGAGCCACCTGATCTGATTGGGGATGCCCCTGCTGATGGTAGGGGAATTGGTCTAGAGGACCTCTAAAGGTCTGCAATGCCCTGATTCTATGACTGAGGTGGTGGAACAGCTCCAGAGAAGTACAATGGATCTGGTGAAGGTTCCAGAGCACAAGTCTTGTGAGGAGCAGCTGAGGTTGTTCAGCCTGGAAAAGAGGAGGCTGAGGGGAGACCTCATTGCTCTCTACAACTCCCTGAAAGTAGGTTTGAGCCACTTAGAGATTGGTCTCTTTTCACAAGAGCTAGAACAGAGCAAATGACCTCAGTTTGCACTAGGTAAGGTTTAGATGAGGCATGAGGAACAGTCTCTCCCCCCAAAGGGTTGTCAAGCCCTGGTCCAGACCTCCCCATCTCTGGAGGGGTTCCAAAGCCATGGAGACGTGGTGCTGAGGGCCATGGTCCAGTGATGAACTGGCAGTGGTGGGTGAATGGTTGGACTTGATTATCTCAAAGGACTCTTCCACCCAAAGGAATTCAGTGCTTCTTTATGGCTTGCCAGCAAAAAGTACTCACTGGAATGAGCCCCTTGAGAACTGCCCATCCTCTCTTCACAGCCATACAAGGGTTTTCCATAGCTGAGGCTCAAGCACCTCTATCTTCTCCACTTCAAGGCACACATGGTAAACTTCTTTGGTGTGAGGGTGCTGAAGCCCAGGAGCAGGCTGCCCAGAGAGGCTTTGGAGTCTCCTTCTCTGGAGACTTTCAAGTCCCATCTGGACATGTTCTTGTGAGACCTGCACTAGATGACCCTGCTTTGGCAGGATCCCTCCACCACTACCCACCTTCACCCTCCCAAAGCAGCTCCTGCTCCTTCTGCATCTTCCTCCCCCTTGCCTAAGCAGCTCCTGCTCCCTCTGCACCATTTTTGCACCCATCCCAGAGCCAGGGGCAAGAGCCTCAGCCAGCCAAGACACCACCCAGAGAGACTCAGCCCCAGCCAGCACCCGTGGAGGAGAGTGGAGCAGCAATCAATATTGGAGCAGCAATCAATGTTGGCCCTAACAACCGGGGGGCCACCAGGCCCCCCGGCCTTTGTAGTCACCACCACCATCACCCAGTGTGCACCATGGGCACTCACCAGAGATGAGAGGAGGATCCTCAGCCCAGATGGGCTCAGCTTAGGGCTGCTGCCCTGCCTGGAGGGGGATTAAATAGGGCAGTGGGTGGGGAGGGTAAAGTGTCCACAGCTGGGGTGGGAGGAGACTGCACTGGAGCCCAGGTGCTCTGGGTTTGAAGGGAACATGGAGTGGAAAAGGGGCAGATATGATGGGAAAGGGAAAGTGGACATGAAAGAAGGGGATCTGAAATGACCTTTCTTTCCCATCAGTCTTTCCTAATGCACAAGGTGCAGCTCATGGTTTGCTTTGCCTCCATGCAAAAGGAACAAAGCCACCAATGCTTCACAAACCAAAGCACAGTGGTGGCTACTACAGCCAAATCTGCCCAGCATTATCATTCTTGCTTGGGGGGAAAACCTGTGCTTTTCAGATCAGAATAACAAGTTTTATCAACAACAATAATAACTAGTTCTGCAAGAGTGAATTTTGTCCCTGGGTACCAGCAGACACCACCAGGATGCTGAAGGGACTGGAGCATATGCACTGTGAGGAGAGGCTGAGAGCCCTGGGGCTCTTTAGTCTGCAGAGGAGAAGACAGGGAGGGGATTTAATCAATGTTTATCAATATCTGAAGGCTGGGGGTCAAGAGGGAGGGGCCAGGCTCTGCTCACTTGCACCCTGGGATAGGATGAGGGGCAATGGATAGAAACTCCAGCACAGGAGGTTCCACCTCAACATGAGGAGGAACTTCTGCACTGTGAGGGTCACAGAGCACTGGAGCAGGCTGCCCAGAGGGGTTGTGGAATCTCCTTCTGTGGAGACTTTCCAGCCCCATCTGGATGTGTTCCTGTGTGACCTGCCCTTGGTGATCCTGCTGTGGCAGGGGGGTTGGAGTTGATGGTCTCTGGAGGTTCTTCCAACCTCTACCATTCTATGATTCTATGTCCCACATTTCTGTTACCAGGATAAAGCAGAAATGAAGGAGGGAAGGTGAGAAAGCACATTGCACTTCTCCAGGCACTTCCTGCAAGCAGCCTTCTCATAGAGGCTGATCCTCCCCACATTACAGAGCTCAGGGTATGTCAGCACATACTTTGTCAGCAGAGATTATGAGTCAGCTCTGGCCCTGCATTTCCAAAGCAACTTTTCAGGCATTTATTAAAAGGAAAAAACCCAACCAAACAACAATAATAATAACCCTCCCCCTTAGTGAAGGAAGCACAGGCTCTCAGCAAGCTGCAGGAGCAGATGGAGTCACTTAATGCTCTAAACTGTTGGCCTGGTGACAGGTAGGATGTGGTGTTGGAGCAGAAACATCCATCTGCTGCATGCATGCCTTCACAGGTTCACAGAATGGTTTGGGTTGGAAGGGACCTTCAAGATCATCCACTTCCAACCCCCCTGTCATGGGCAGGGACACCTCACACTACAGCAGGTTGCTTAAGGCCTCATTCAACCTGGCCTTGAACACCTCTAGGGAAGGCACATCCATGACCTCCCTGGGCAACCTGTTCCAGTGTCTCACCACCCTCACTGTGAAGAATTTCTTCCTAATGCCTTCATGGCAAGGAGATGCTGATGCTGAAGAAGAGGTCACAGCACAGGCATGAAACTGGGGACCAGAGAACATTCAGAGAGTCACAGAATGTTAGGGCTCAGAAGGGACCTCTGGACTTTGCCAAGTGTAACCCCCCCTGCCAAAGTAGGATGAACAAAACCACTCCTGGGGGCTGAGTGCATTGAAAGAGTAAAGGCTGCAGGATGTGGGCCACAGGGGTGAAGAGCAAACTACATCAAGTAGCAGGACTGGGTGACACTTTAATAACAAATGAGGTTCAACAAGGCCAAGGGCAAGGTCCTGTCAGAGCAGTCCCCAGTAACAATCCAGCCTGTGGATGAAGGGCTGGAGAGCAGCCCTGTGGAGAAGGACTTGGGGCTGCTGCTGGGTGCAAAGCTGGACAGGAGCTGGCACCCAGTGCTGCCAGCACAGCCCCAGCTCTGTCCTGGGCTGATCCCCAGCAGTGTGGGCAGCAGGGGCAGGGAGGGGATTCTGCCCCTCTGCTGTGCTCTGCTGAGACCCCACCTGCAGGGCTGGGGCCAGCTCTGGAGTCCTCAGCACAGCACAGACAGGGAGCTGTTGGAGCAGGGCCAGAGGAGGTCACAGCAATGCTGGCAGGGCTGGAAGCCCTCTGCTGTGAGGCCAGGCTGAGAGAGTTTGGGTTCAGCCTGGAGAAGAGAAGGCTGCCCTTCTTTGGACCTGCTCCAGCCCCTCAATGTCCTTCTTGTGAGGGGCCCAGAACTGAACACAACACTCAAGGCAGTGTTGATTCCCTTCCTGGGGCAGCTGAACTCCCAAATTCTCAGCCTGGTCCTCAGACGCACACTAACCCCAGGCTGAAAGGTCAGGCATGGCAAGACAATGCAGTTTAGGTGGCACTGGTTTGGGCTGAACATTTGTTACTGCAGATGTATAGAACCATGGAATCAAAGAGTTCTTTAGGCTGGAAAAGACCTTTAAGATCATTAAGTCCAGACACTAACAACTGTACCAGTTCCACTGCTAAACCATGGCCCTCAGCACCACATCTCTAGGGCTTTGCAATCCTTCCAGGGATGGGGACTCCACCACTGCCCTGGGCAGCCTGGGCCAGGGCTTGATAACTCTTTTTGGGAAGGAATTGTTCCTCATGTCCAACCTAAACCTCCCCTGGGGCATCTTGAAGCCCTTTCCTCTTGTCCTATCATCTTTTCCTTGGGAGAAGAGACCAACCCCCACCTGGCTCCAGCCTCCTTTCAGGGAGCTGCAGAGAGCAATGAGGTCTCTCCTCAGCCTCCTCTTCTCCAGGCTGAACAACCCCAGTTCCCTCAGCTGCTCCTCACCAGCCCTGCTCTCCAGACCCTTTTCCAGCTTTGCTGCCCTTCTCTGGCCACACTCCAGCCCCTCAATGTCCTTCTTGGAGTGAGTGGCCCAAATCTGAACCCAGGATTTGAATTGCAGCCTCCCCAGTGCTGAGCACAGGGGAACAATCCCTGCCCTGGCCCTGATGGCCAAAGTATTGCTGATCCAGGATGCTGGTGACCTTCTTGGCCATCTCAGCAGATGCTGATTCTTCTTCAGCCACTGCCAGCCAACATCCCCAGGTCCTCTCCACCAGGCAGTTGCCAGGCACTGTGCCCCAAGCCTGGAGCCTTCATGGGGCTGTTGTGACCCAAGTGCAGCACCCAGCAGTTGGCCTTGTTGAACCTCACCCCCTTGGCCCTGGCCCATGGATCCAGCCTGGGCAGCTCAAGTTATACTGGGTTAGTGTAGGAATAAGTTGATGTTTCTGCCAGCATTGTTTCCTTATCAGGAAGCAAAGCCAGGCAGCAGAGATGATTATCACTTAACTTCCATCTCCTTTATTAATTTATAATGGGTAATTTGGGATGCACCAGCACTTATTGCCAAAGCCCAGAAACACACAATTCCCTCCTAGCCACTAAATCACTGCTCCTGGGATAATTAAGGGAGTAGGAGCATTTATCAAGCTTTTACTGAATTCATGATCCCTCCCTGAGGTCTCTTCTCCTGCTTGCACGTCTCTGGGTGATGGAGAAATTTGACCTTGTGGTATGGCTTTCCCCAGGGCAGGGCTGGGGGGGATCTGGTTCAGCCCCTCACTGCTGCCTTGGAGCAGCTAAGCCACAGGGTACTGCTTCACTTACCTCTACTGAATCCCAGAATGCCAGCATGCTGGGGCTGGAAGGGACCCCTGGAGATCATCCAGTGTACCCCCCCTGCTATGCCAGGGGCACCCACAGCAGCTTGCCCAGCAGCACAATGGCCAGGGGGGGTTGGAAGCTCTCCAGAGGAGACTCCACAACCTCTCTGGGCAGCCTGCTCCAGGCCTCCAGCACCCTCACACCAAACAACTTTCTCCTCCTCTTCAGATGGAACCTCCTGGGTTCCAGTCTGTGCCCACTGCCCCTTGTCCTGTCCCTGGGCACCACTGACAAGAGTCTGGCCCCAGCCTCTTGCCCCCCACAGGTCCTTTAGCTCTTGCTGAGCATTGCTCAGATCCCCTCTGGGGCTGCTCTTCTGCAGGCTCCACAGCCCCAGGGCTCTCAGCCTTTCCTCCTCACAGAGATGCTCCAGGCCCCTCAGTGTCTTCATAGCCCCTTCAGGACTCAGAGAGGTGGAAGATGCTCCATCCCTGAAACCCTTGCAGGTCAGGCTGTTTGGGCCTCTGAGCAACCTGCTCCAGTTGCAGATGTCCCTGCTGAGTGTGGGGCTGGACTAGATGACCTTTAAAGATTGCCTCCCAATCCAAACTAGTCTGGGATTCCATGATTCATCAGAGGAAAGCCCTGATGGGACCCGACAGTGCTTGACCGTCCCTCCCCAGCCCACAGCTCCAGTGCCAGCAGCTCCTAACCACAATCAGCTCCTTTTGAGGTCTTCCCTATGGATTAAAATAGCTCCAAGAAGCCAATAAGGGAAATCTGATCTCCAAACCCAGGACCTGATGGTGCAATTTCCATTGGAAATGAGCTCCTGGGGGGGTGGCTGGCTGGCAAAGCCACCTCCCTGGGGACACTCCGGGCTGTTTGTTCCTGTAATGTTCTTACTATCGATTGAAGGCCAAACAAGAGTTGGTTAATTATGTGTGGCTGGGCTTTGCTTTGTTTTCTCTCTACTAATGGCTGGGGCTGTCCTGACTCCACACTTTAATGGCTTTCAGATGCCAGAGGTCTTATTGGAAGCTCAAGCCCCCGACGGAGACCACCCCCAGCAGCAGCAGCAGCAGCAGCAGCAGCAGCAGACAAACTTGTCGCTGCTTTGAGGTTGCAAACGGCAAAGCAAAAGACACCTCTTCCTCTCTCCCAAACCCCCGGGGCTCGTACTGGGAAGCTGGGAAGAGCTTCAGAGTGGAGTTTCTAGCAAGTGAGCTTTTGTCCTGCCGTAGCTGTGGAAGGCTGAAGAACTGCAGCGGTGCCTGCGCAGGTACCTCAGTAAATAACGAGCCATATCGTATTGCCACAGCTGTAGGCTGCCAGATGGCTCTGCTTTCTTAAGCTTAAAGGAACTTCCTTCCTCTGCTAAAGGGAAAAGCCAACTCTGTCAAGTCCTATAAACTCATCCTTGCGGGAGCAGACACGTCCCAGAGACCTGGCTTTGAACCTGGAGGAGAAGAGAATTCTCAGGGATGGGGAGGGTGAGCCCCGAGCAGGGTCAGGCAAGTGCGTGGGAAGGGGCCGGCTCCCTTTGCAGGAGAGGACGGGGAGGGCTGCCTGCAGGCACCACAGCTACCCCGAGGATCAGGATGGGGCATTGCCTCAGGCTTTCAAGAGGATTAATATCAAAGCTGTGGTCATAGAACCATGGAATCCCAGAGTCCTTTTGGATGGAAGAGTCTTGTAAGGTCATCCAGAGTGACCGCTAGCCCAGCACTGCCAGGTCACCACTAAACCACGGCCCTCAGCACCACATCGAACCGGCTCTGAAACACCTCCAGGGATGGGGACTCCACCACTGCCCTGGGCAGCCTAGGCCTGGCCTTGACAACCCTTTTGAGGAAGAAATTGTTCCTCATGTCCAATCTTAACCTCCCCTGGTACAGCTTGAGGCCATTTCCTCTTGTCCTGTTGCTTGTTCCTTTGGGGAAGAGACCAAGCCCCACCTAGCTCCAGCCCTTCTTTCAGGGAGTTGCAGAGAGCAATGAGGTCTCCCCTCAGCCTCCTTCTCTCCAGGCTGAACACCCCCAGTTCCCTCAGCTGCTCCTCACCAGTCCTGTTCTCTAGAGTCTTCACCAGCTTCACTGATCTTTGAATCACAGAATCAATAAGGTTGGAAAAGACCTCAGAGATCATCAAGTCCAACCTGTCACCCAACGCCTCCTGACTAACTAAACAAGTGCCACATCCAATCCCCTCTTGAACACCTCCAGGGATGGTGACTCCACCACCTCCCTGGGCAGCACATCCCAGTGGCCAATCTCTCTTGCTGGGATGAATTTCCTCCTCACCTCCAGCCTAAACCTCCCAGTAGGTAGATTGAGATTGGATGTGAGGAAGAAGTTGTTCCCCATGAGGGTGGTGAGACTCTGGCGCAGGTTGCCCAGGGAGGTGGCAGAAGTCTCATCCCTGGAGGTGATGTGAGCAGCCTGCTGTAGTGTGAGGTGTCCCTGCCCATGGCAGGGGGTTGGAGGTAGCTGATCCTTGAGGTCCCTTCCAACCCTGACAATTCTATGCTTCTACCTCCGATTTTAGCTTTGCTGCCAGATGTGATTTTCAGGCAGGAGTCTGTCTGACATCTCCTGGGGCCACTCTGACAGTGACTGGAGGTCCACACCACTGGGCCACAGATCAGCCAGCAAGCAGCAATGCCCCAGCACATCCCCCATGGCTTCTCCAAGCCCCAGGGAGAAGAGCCAAGGTTATGTTTAAAGCACAGGAGCCAAAGTCCTCCCTTAATGATGCATTCCATGTTCTGTCTGAGGACAAAAGGAACTGAAAAAGATCCCAGAATCCCAGCATGGGGGAGGTTAGAAGGAACCTCTGGAGATCACCTAGTCCAGTCCCTCCCTGCTCAAGCAGGGTCACCCACAGCAGGCTGCTTTACTACAGGAGGGGCACAAACAGAGAAGCCCAGTGGGCTGTGCTGGAGAAGTGGGATGGCCAAACAAGGGGGAGAGAAGGAGGGCAAAGCTTTGCCAGTTCGTTGCTTTTAGTCCTTCAGATGCTCTTTAGGGATCTGAGGTGAAGCCAAAGCCACTTGGGTTTTACATGGTGGCCTCTCCACCCCCATTCCCAGCAGCCAGCAACAATTCAGGGAAGTGAAAAGGCCATGGGGGCTCAGACAAGCATCTTCTGGCTCCCACCAGCTGATGGTTCAGCCTGAGGATGCAGCTGTCTAGGCTTTCCCAGTCCAGGCAGCACAGGCAGGGGCAGGGGCATCTTCTGGCTCCCACCAGCTGATGGTCCAGCCTGAGGATGCAGCTGTCTAGGCTCTGCCAGTCCAGGCAGCACAGGCAGGGGCAGGGGCATCTTCTGGCTCCCACCAGCTGATGGTCCAGCCTGAGGATGCAGCTGTCTAGGCTCTCCCAGTCCAGGCAGCACAGGCAGGGGGCAGGGGCATCTTCTGGCTCCCACCAGCTGATGGTCCAGCCTGAGGATGCAGCTGTCTAGGCTCTCCCAGTCCAGGCAGCACAGGCAGGGGGCTGGGATCGATGTTGCAGAGGAGCAAGGGGGGTGAGCACTGGAAATGAGCGCTCCATTGTTCTAGGGCCTGGAGAGGTCAGCTTGGAGGAGAGATCAGCTTGGAAAAGAGGCTGGAGCTGGTTCCCTGGCAATGGCTGGTCTCCAGCCCCTCCCTCATTAGCTTTTCTCTGCATGGATCATTAAGCAGGAGGGGAGCAAAGGGCAAAGTGGGGCTCAGCTGGAGTCTGTGGTTATGCTGCCTGTGGCAGACACAGCTTTGGCTTGTCCTGCTTTCCTGTCCCCTGTGCCACACTGGCTCCATCTCTTTTTTATGGCTAGGTCTCCTTTCCACGGACTACCACATCTGAGATCTTGACATCAGTCTGCCTATGACTAATGAGGTCTTTAGACTTGTTAGGGCAGCAAAGCTGGGGAGGGGTCTGGAGAACAGGGCTGGTGAGGAGCAACTGAGGGAACTGGGGGTGTTCAGCCTGGAGAAGAGGAGGCTGAGGGGAGACCTCATTGCTCTCTGCAGCTCCCTGAAAGGAGGCTGGAGTGAGGTAGGGGTTGCTCTTTTTGCCCTAATATCAGGTGATAGAAGAAGAGGAAATGGCCTGAAGTTGCACCAGGGGAGGTTTAGGTTGGACATGAGGAACAAGAGTGGTCAGGCACTGGAACAGGCTGCCCAGGGGGGGTGGTGGAGTCACCATCCCTGGAGGTGTCCAAGGAACTGTGGCCATGGCACTTTGGGCCATGGTTTGATGGCCATGGTGGTGGTGTGTTGACAGTTGAACTTGCTGATGCTGGAGGTCTCTCCCAACCCAAACACTTCTATGATAGTGGTAGGTAGTGATAGGACTAGGGGGAATGGAATGAAGCTGGAGGTGGGGAGATTCAGGCTGGAGGTGAGGAGGAAGTTCTTCCCCAGGAGAGTGGTGAAGCCCTGGAATGCGTTGTCCAGGGAGGTGGTTGAGGCCCTGTCCCTGGAGGTGTTTAAGCCCAGGCTGGACGAGGCTCTGGGCAGCCTGATCTAGTGTGGGGTGTCCCTGCCCATGGCAGGGGGGTTGGAACTAGCTGATCCTTGTGGTCCCTTCCAACCCTGCCTGATACTATGATACTATGATTACATTTTCCTTTGGGGTCCCCTGTGCCACTCCAGGCAGCTAGCCAGCAGCCAGCAGGGTACCCTCTCTCCCACTGGCAGTACACAGAACAGCAGTGACACCACTTACACCCACACCCTGGACAAGTGACAAGACCTTTTCTCCCTTTCATGAGGAGAACTGTAAAATGCCAACCCAGTGGCATGGAAGTGCTGCCCTTGCTGCAGCCTGCTGCAAGCTGCTCAAGCATGCAGAGCTGATGCATCAAGGCCGGGCATCACCAGGAGCAGGAGAAATGAATCCCACCCCCTGATGTTTGTTGTGACACACCATCCCCTCCTCTGCCTGAGCAGCTCAGCCAGGGCTGTCTTTTTTTGCTCTTTACAGGGTGCACCTGGGGCTGCAAGGCTGAGCTGGCTGCTGAGGTCACCACACAGCTATGCAGACTGCCTCCTTTCCCAAATTAATAGCACATGGGCTGCGTGGCTGGGCTCTTGGGCATGAGTTTAAAAACACAGAGATATAAAACTTGGCTGATTTACTGGGCTTGGCCCAGGCTGAAATGATTTATTGTCTCAGTTACTGGGTCCTTCCCCCCCCCCCCCCCTTCTTTTCTTTTCTTTAAAGCTACAACCAGTGTGAAAAAATTAAAAGGGTTAATGGAAATGTGCAGGAAAATGTTGAACAGGAGCCAGCAGTGTGCCCAGGGGGCCAAGAAGGGTACCCAGGGACAAAATTCACTGTTATCTTGATCTGAAAAGCACAGATTTTCCCCCCAAGCAAGAATGATAATGCTGGGCAGATTTGGCTGTAGTAGCCACCACTGTGCTTTGGTTTGTGAAGCATTGGTGGCTTTGTTCCTTTTGCATGGAGGCAAAGCAAACCATGAGCTGCACCTTGTGCATTAGGAAAGACTGATGGGAAAGAAAGGTCATTTCAGATCCCCTTCTTTCATGTCCACTTTCCCTTTCCCACCATATCTGCCCCTTTTCCACTCCATGTTCCCCTCAAACCCAGAGCACCTGGGCTCCATTGCAGTCTCCTCCCACCCCAGCTGTGGCCACTTGGCCCTCCCCACCCACTCCCCTATTTAATCCCCCTCCAGGCAGGGCAGCAGCCCCAAGCTGAGCCCATCTGGGCTGAGGATCCTCCTCTCATTGCTGGTGAGTGCCCATGGTGCACACTGGGTGATGGTGGTGGTGACTACAAAGGCCGGGGGGCCTGGTGGCCCCCCGGTTGTTAGGGCCAAGATTGATTGCTGCTCCAATATTGATTGCTGCTCCACTCTCCTCCACGGGTGCTGGCTGGGGCTGAGTCTCTCTGGGTGGTGTCTTGGCTGGCTGAGGGTCTTGCCCCTGGCTCTGGGATGGGTGCAAAAATGATGTAGAGGGATCAGGAGCTGCTTAGGCGGGGGGAAGCTGGTGTAGAGGGAGCAAGAACTGCTTTGGGAAGGTGAAGTGGGGTGGTGTGGGGGCAGGGGCATTAAACTATATGGCTAGATGAAGGGACCTTTTTACTATAATTAGCTGCTCAAGGCCTCATCCAACCTTACCTTGAACACCTCTAGGGAGGGAGCATCCACAACCTCTCTGGGCAGCCTATTGCAGAGTCTCACTACTCTCTTACTGAAGAACTTCTTCCTAAGATACAGTCTAAACCTGCTCTCTCTCAGCTACAAGCCATTCCCCCTTGCCCTGTCTTTAGACACCCTTAGGAAGAGTCCCTCTGCCTTCCTGTAGGAGCCCTTCAGTATTGGAAGGCAGCTCTAAGATCCCCCCAGAGTCTTCTCTTCTCTAGCCTGAAGAACCCCAGCTCTCTCAGCCTGTCCTCATAGCAGAAGTACCCCAGCCCTTGGATCACCTTTGTTAGGACACTGGGCCAGGTTCACAGCTCCCCTCTCTGACTGAAGAGCAGAAGTGTGAGTGGTGCCTGCCTTATCTTGGTGTTAAATATGATTCACCCACGTGAAGCAGTCAGCTCCTGTTAAAATTCTCTCTCTAACCAACCAGAAATGGTTTGAGGCTGTGATGGGGGGAAAGCAGCTCTAAAGCCAGAGTGCAGTGACAGCATCTGGCAGGGCATGGGTGAGTGGTGCCAGCAAAGTCATCCTGGGTGTTTCAATGACAGACAGAAGACTGAGGGCAAAGGAGGTGCCCTTGGGGGTATCATGTCAGGGGGAGGTGGCAGAAACATCTCAACATGTCACTGTGGCTCCTTGCAAACAACCTGAGCTGAGGCTATGGTGGTGGGAGGTGGATGGTGCTTAGCTGGTGCTGCCTGGGGTTCCTGAGGTGCCAATTCACAGCTGGCTGCAGGGCCAAGACCTGCCCTGCCCGGTGCTGGCTGCTTTGGCACCCAGCTTAGAGGGATTCAGAGTGGTTTGGGTTGGAAGGGACCTTGTAAAAGACTAAACCTTGTCTCTCTTGATGTGAATCAACAAAGCTTAAAATCACCTTTGCTCCTTGCCCAGAGGATGGCTGCCAAGGGAGGGGATGGAGAGCAGATACCACTGGATAAGGACTGTGGAATGTGCATAGATCATCTCTACCCATCAGCTACCCAGGAAAGGGAGGATGCTGAAAAGGACAAGGGATTCACCACCTGGACATGTACCTAAAAAAAACCCTGTGATTAAAAACTGGGTGAAAAGATCTGAGCAATGCCTGCTCAGGAGAAGAAAATACAAGGAGAGGAAAGGATAGACACAGGAAAAAAGATCTCACCACGGAGCCTGGAAGCAGCAGACCAGGAGGAACCCTCTCTCCATGCCCTGAGTTCTGCCTCCTGCAACTCATGGAGCTGAAGAGGCTGCTCAGAGAAGGACTTGGACTCTGGGATGTCTCCCTCTCCTCCTCTAGGGGAGGACACCATAGCCAACAAGGATGACGTCTCCTCCATGCCAAAGTGGCAGCACCCTTCCTCCATAGGCCCAAACCATCTTGGGGGGTGGGAGTGTGGTAATATAATTCCCTTCCTCTTCTCCCTCCCTCTCCCTTCTGTTCCATCCACTTTATTCTGTTAATAAATATCCTCAAGGGCTGTTGATATTTTGGCTTTGTTTGTGCCTCTAATTTCATAACATGGGAATAATCAGGAGATCTGATTCCCTTTCCCTCTCCAGATTGAGACAGGCTTTCAAGATCACCTATTTCCAATCCTCCTGCCAAGGGCAGGGACACCTTCCCCTAGACCAGCTTGTTCAAGGCCTCATCCAAGCTGGCCATGAATAACTCCAGGGAGAGGGCATCCACAACCTCCCTGGGCAACCTGTTCCAGTGCCTTACCACCCTCACTGTAGTGAACTTCTTTCTAATCTTCAGTCTGAATGTGCCCTCCTCAAGCTTCAATCCATTCAATCTGGTGAGACAGCCCTTGTCACATGAGGGTCATGAAACCCAGTACCTCTCTGCACCCTGCTCTCTCTTAAAGCACTGGCACATAAGATCATGGAGTCAGTTTGTTTGGAAGAGGTCTCTAAGATCCTCCAGTCCAACCATTAACCCAGTACTGCCAGGTCACCACTAAGCCATGGCCCTCAGCACCACACTTACACAGCTTTAAAAACCCCTTCAGGGATGGGAGCTCCACCACCCCCCTGGCAGCATGGGCCAGGGCTCAATGACCTTTTTGGGGGGGAAATTGTTCCTCATGCCCAAACTAAACCTCCCCTGGTGCAACTTGAGGCCAATTCCTCTTGTTCTGTTATTTGTTCCTTGGGGGGAGAGACAAACCTGCCCCTCACTCCTTTCTGGGAGCTGTAGAGTGAGAAGGTCTCCCCTCAGCTTCCTCCAGGCTGAACACCCCCAGTTCCCTCAGCTGCTTCTCTCCAGCTCTGCTCTCTAGACCCTTCCCCAGCTTTGTTGCCATTCTCTGGGCATTCTCCAGCACCTCAATGTCCTTCTTGGAGTGAGGACAGTGAGCACAGTGATGAACATCTCCTTAGTGGTTCAAGAAGTATGTGTGAAGACACTGTGCCATGTTTTCTCACTCATTTCTTTGGCTGAACCTGAATGAGCAGGAGGCAGTCTGGGGAGTGATGCTGAAGAGCAGTCAGCACACTTTCAGGAGCAGCTAGGTTTGCTGTGATGCTATCAAGGACAGGCACTTCTGCCTCCTGGCCCTTGGTCCTGCTCTAATGCCTATCTGAAGCTGCAGTTGTATGTAGGAAAGAGAGAGGGTACTGCAGTGGAAGCAGCTCTGGGTCAAGCCATCTGTTTTGTTCCTCATCCAATTTTTGATGATAGAATCATGGAATTGTCTGGGTTGGAAAAAGGCTCCAAGATCACTGAGGCCAACCATTAACCCCACACCACCATGGCTACTAAACCATGTCCCAAAGTGTGAGCTCTGTCTGGTATGGGTGACATCCTCAGGACAACATGCTGGATGAAGGGACTCCACACCTCATTTCATAGAATCCTAGCCTCATAGAATCCTGCAACTGTTGAGGTTGGAAAAGACCTCCAAGTTAATCCAGTCCAACCATCAGCCCAACACCACCATGGCCATCAAACCATGTCCCAAAGTGCCACGGCCACAGGTTTCCTGAACACCTCCAGGGATGGTGACTCCACCACCTCCCTGGGCAGCCTGGTCCAGTGCCTGACCACTCTTACAGCAAAGAAATTGCTCCTCATGTCCAACCTAAACAGGAGCAGGGAGGTCATTCTGCCCCTGTACACTGCACTGGTTAGGCCACACCTCGAGTACTGTGTCCAGTTCTGGGCCCCTCAGTTTAGGAAAGATGTTGAGTTGCTGGAAGGTGTCCAGAGAAGGGCAACAAAGTTGGGGAGGGGTCTGGAGCACAGCCCTGTGAGGAGAGGCTGAGGGAGCTGGGGTTGCTTAGCCTGGAGAAGAGGAGGCTCAGGGGAGACCTTCTTGCTCTCTCCAACTACCTGAAGGGAGGTTGTAGCCAGGTGGGGGTTGGTCTCTTCTCCCAGGCAACCAGCACCAGAACAAGAGGACACAGTCTCAGGCTGTGCCAGGTGAGGTTTAGGCTGGAGGTTAGGAGGAAATTCTACACAGAGAGAGTGATTGCCCATTGGAATGGGCTGCCTGGGGAGGTGGTGGAGTCCCCATCCCTGGAGGTGTTTAGGAAGAGCCTGGCTGAGGCACTTGGTGCCATGGTTTAGTTGATTAGGTGGTGTTGGGTGAGAGGTTGGACTTGATCTTGAAGGTCTCTTCCAACCTGGTCTGGTCCATTCCATTCCATTCCATTCCATTCCATTCCATTCCATCCCATTCCATCCCATTCCATTCCTCCCTTAGCCCAAATCTCTTCAACATCAGTGGCCTACTCCTGTCTCTGCAGGCAGGCAGGGATTGCTCCAAGAATAACCCAGGGAAGAGTTAATATTCTAACTTTGGAATGCTATCTGTCATGTGCCACTGCTCTGTAATTATGACTTTTTATCCCCCCCTCCCCCTGCTTCTTAGGAAAAGGTTATTACAAGAACCTTTTAATCTAAAAGGCCAATTATATTGAAACAGTGACTTCCATACTTAGATCTCCCTTTATACACACACCATTGTGCAAGTCTGGCAAATTATATGGAAGCTTTGCTCAGTGGAAGCTTAAATATCAGATTATTGCCTGCCTTGATGTGAGCATGAACAGCCCCAAAACACAGCTATGGTACCTACTGCAGCTGTGCTTGGAGCTAGGGAAATGACTCAAGGGCTCAGTACAGCATCCCAGCATGGCAGGGGTTGGAAAGGACCTCTGGAGATCATCCACTCCAACCCCTCTGCTAAAGCAGGGGCACCCACAGCAGCTTGCCCAGCAGCACAATGCCCAGCTGGGGTTGGAAGCTCTCCAGAGAAGGAGACTCCACAAAACCTCTCTGGGCAGCCTGCTCCAGGCCTCCAGCACCCTCACACCAAACAACTTTCTCCTCATCTTCAGGTGGAACCTCCTGGCTTCCACTTCGTGCCCACTGTCCCTTGTCCTGTCCCTGGGCACCACTGACAAGAGTCAGGGTCCATCCTTTTGCCTTCCACAGGTCCTTTAGCTGAGCATTGCTCAGATCCCCTCTGGGGCTGCTCTTCTCCAGGCTCCACAGCCCCAGGGCTCTCAGCCTTTCCTCCTCACAGAGATGCTCCTGGCCCCTCAGCATCTTTATAACCTCCCCTGGACTCTCTCCAGTAGTTCCCTCTCTCTATTGATGTTGGGAGACTCAGCCTCTTGCCTCTCATCCTTTAGCTCTTTCTCACCATTGAGAAGATCCCCTTCCAGTCCCTCCCCTTTACACATCTGCACATTGGAGGGGCTACTTGCTCCAGTTCCTGCAGATGCTGTGGTGCAGTAAGATCTGGAGATGCTAAACGTGCAGCTGCTGAACTCAAGCAGGGTCTGCAAGCAGCCTGCATCAATTCAGTCTCCTTTGTACCCTGTGTCTGGCAGATCATTTTAATGAGGCAGGAAAGGAGCCCTGGGACTGTGGTGCCTGGAGAAGAGCAGCTCCAGAGGGGATCTGAGCAATGCTCAGCAAGAGCTAAAGGACCTGTGGGGGACAAGAGGCTGGGATCAGTGGTGTCAGTGGTGCCCAAGGACAGGACAAGGGACAATGGGCACAGACTGGAACCCAGGAGGTTGCATCTGAAGATAAGAAGAAAGTTGTTTGGTGTGAGGGTGCTGGAGGCCTGGAGCAGGCTGCCCAGAGAGGTTGTGGAGTCTCCTTCTCTGGAGAGCTTCCAACCCCCCATGCCATTGTGCTGCTGGGCAAGCTGCTGTGGGTGCCCCTGCTTTAGCAGGGGGGTTGGGCTGGATGATCTGAAGAGCCTTCCAGCCCCACCATGCTGGGATGCCCAAAGCAATTACAAACCCCATGTCTGGTCTGCACTCAAATCTTGCATGAGCAGAATATGCTGAAGACAAACTGAGGTTTTAAATGCCCCTGCAAGGGGAAACAGTTTCTTCCTCCCCCCCAAAAATGTGGTTTTCAGTGGTGCATGATCTACAATGAGACATAATGAGCCTGAGGGACATGTAATGGAGAAGAGGGTTGAGTGTCAGAGCATCTCCTGCATGCATGGTGGTAATTGAGTTTAAGCACTGCCCTGGACAGTGAGCTCGTTAGGAAGGGAAGTGGTGGAGAGGCAGGTCCCTGGGTATCAGCTGCAGAGAGAGGAATGGTGGTTTGACAGGAAATTGAAGAGAGCATTCTCCTGTGGTCAGATGAGCTCTCTTGGTTCCTAATTACTCAATCTTTTAAACCATGAGATGTCATTTTATCAATACCACTGTAAACAGGGCAGAGATGGGAGGAAACGGCCTGAAACTGCCAGGGGAGTTTGAGGTTGGACAGCAGGAGCAATTTCTTTGCTGCCAGAGTGGTCAGGCACTGGAACAGGCTACCCAGGAAGGTGGTGGAGTCACCATCCCTGGAGGTGTTCAAGAAAGGTGTGGACATGGAGCTTTGGGACATAGTTTAGTGATGGGTTGATGGTTGGACTCCATGATCTTAGAAGTCTTTCCAAACCTCAGCAGCTGTAGGATTCTATGAGCCTAGGATTCTGTGAAATGAGGTGTGGAGTCCCTTCACCCAGCATGCTGTCCTGAGGATGTCACCAGTGCCAGACAGGGATTAGAGAATCACAGATTTGTGCCAGTTGGGAAAGATCTCTAAGATCATCAACTTCATCCATCGATGATGTCCTCACTGGTAGCATCTACAATGGCTTTGGTTCAATGTCAGTTGTCCAGTCCCTGAAGAGGGCCTACAAGAAAGCTAGGGAGGGACTTTATACATTGGCTTGGAGAGGGAATGATTATAGTGAGGGTGGTGAGACACTGGAACGGGTTGTCCAGTGAGGCTGTGGATGTCCCCTTCCTGGAGGTGTTCAAGGGCAGGTTGGGTGAGGCCTTGAGCAACCTGGGCTAGTGGGAGGTGTCCCTGCCCATGGCAGGGAGGTTGGAACTAGGTGATCTTGAAGGTCCCTTCCAACCCAAACCATTCTATGATTCTGTGGTTCTAATGTCTGCAAGAGTTAAAACTCAGGGGTAAAGATGAACCAAAGCCATGCTGAGGCAGGAGAGTTGTTGCTCCATCATGTTGATGGCTTTATCAATCTCCTCTCTTGTGCAGCTCATGCTCCTGGGGCACTGCTTGGCCAGACACATTTTCAGACTCTGGCCACTGTAAAACCTCTAAAGTAAGAAAGTGAAGTTGTGAATTTCTTGAAGGACTCCAATAAAAGCCTGAGCTGCCTGGGTTTGAGTGCTGGCAAGCCCTAATACTATCGTGAGGGCTTTGTGCTCAGGCAAGGGAGCTGCAGAAAACCCAAAGCTTTCACACCCTGAGCTACATGGACCCCAAATGTCTATGGTGGATGCACAGAATCATAGAATCTAATGTCCATAGCTTGGACCTGAGGAACAGTTTTGTCCCTGAAAGGCTTGCCAAGCCCTGTCCCAGGCTGTCCAGGGCAGTGGTGGGGTCCTTATTCCTGAAGGAATTGAAACGCTGTGTAGATGTGGTGCTGAGGACCATGGTTTAGTGGTGGGCTAACAGTTGGACCTGATGATCCTCAAGGTCTTTTCCAAACAAAAGGATTTGTGCCTCCATGGTTCTGTGCCTCCATGCTCCTGTGACTCCATGGTTCTGTGACTCAAGCTCCTGTGCCTCCATGCTCCTGTGCCTCCATGCTCTTATGACTCCATGCTCCTGTGCCTCCATGCTCCTATGACTTCATGGTTCTGTGCCTCCATGCTCCTGTTCCTCCATGCTCCTATGACTCCATGCTCCTATGACTCCGTGGTTCTGTGCCTCCATGCTCCTGTGTCTCCAATGCTCCTGTGCCTCTATGGTTCTGTGCCTCCATGCTCCTGTGCCTCCATGCTCCTATGACTCCATGGTTCTGTGCCTCCATGCTCCTATGACTCCGTGGTTCTGTGCCTCCATTGTTCTGTGCCTTCATGCTCCTATGACTCCAAGCTCCTGTGCCTCCATGGTTCTGTGCCTCCAAGCTCCTGTGCCTCCATGGTTCTGTGTCTCCAAGCTCCTGTGCCTCCATGGTTCTGTGTCTCCAAGCTCCTGTGCCTCCATGGTTCTGTGCCTCCAAGCTCCTGTGCCTCCATGGTTCTGTGTCTCCAAGCTCCTGTGCCTCCATGGTTCTGTGTCTCCAAGCTCCTGTGTCTCCATGGTTCTGTGCCTCCATGCTCCTGTTCCTCCATGCTCCTATGACTCCATGCTCCTATGACTCCGTGGTTCTGTGCCTCCATGCTCCTGTGTCTCCAATGCTCCTGTGCCTCTATGGTTCTGTGCCTCCATGCTCCTGTGCCTCCATGCTCCTATGACTCCATGGTTCTGTGCCTCCATGCTCCTATGACTCCGTGGTTCTGTGCCTCCATTGTTCTGTGCCTTCATGCTCCTATGACTCCAAGCTCCTGTGCCTCCATGGTTCTGTGCCTCCAAGCTCCTGTGCCTCCATGGTTCTGTGTCTCCAAGCTCCTGTGCCTCCATGGTTCTGTGTCTCCAAGCTCCTGTGTCTCCATGGTTCTGTGCCTCCATGCTCCTGTGCCTCCATGCTCCTATGACTCCATGCTCCTGTGCCTCCAACAAGCTTTCTAGGTCTCTGAAAGAGCATCTGGTGAACATCTGGTGAGCATCTCCAGCGGGCAGCAGCAAAGGGCTCCACAAAAACTCCTGTTTGACTTTACACCATCCCCATGAACTGGTTTTACAAGATCAAGCAAACTGGAGATGAGGAGATATCCTCATTGCAACAGCAAGTGGCCCAAGGCTTTTGTTTCTAATAAATGGCCAAGCTCCTGTAAGCCTGGTAATTAATCTGATGGATCTTCTCAATTTGATCAGCCCCTTCTGGGACATTCTTACTTTAATCTGCCAGGCTCCAGCTTTCATTAAAAACAAACCCAGTGACAAGGAGGTAAAGCTGCTCAAAAAGCTGCTGCTAATCTCTGCTGCTCTGGCTCTGCCCTGGGATTGCTTTTCCATGGCAATTCTATAGGAGCCGCTCGGTGTGGCGGCTCTGGAGGTGTCAGGGCTCCTGGATGCTTTAATCAGGGGCTTTACAACTTTCATAGCATGCTGTAGCAGGAGAGCTGGGCTTGTTGATGGGCAGGATTTGTGAGGAGCATTCATCTTCCTTCCAGCTTTTGTGGTTGAATTAAATTAGGAGAAGGGTGTGACATGGTTTACTGCCTTCTAGAAGGAGGTTCAGGTAGGATGTCATCATAGAATCAATAAAGTTGGAAAAGACCTCAGAGACCATCAAGTCCAACCTGTCACCCAACACCTCATGACTAACTAAACCATGGCACCAAGTGCCACATCCAATCCCTTTTTGAACACCTCCAGGGATGGGGACTCCACCACCTCCCTGGGCAGCACATTCCAGTGGCCAATCTCTTTTGCTGGGAAGAACTTTCTCCTCACCTCCAGCCTAAACCTCCCCTGGTGCAGCTTGAGACTGTGCCCTCTTGTTCTGGTGCTAGTTGCCTGGGAGAAGAGACCAAGCCCCACCAGGTAGTTGTAGAGAGCAAGAAGGTCTCCCCTGAGCCTCCTCTTCTCCAAGCTAAGCAACCCCAGCTCCCTCAGCCTCTCCTCACAGGGCTGTGCTCAAGGCCTCTCCCCAGCCTCGTTGCCCTTCTCTGGACACCTTCAAGTGTCTCAATGTCCTTCTTAAATTGAGGGGCTCAGAACTGGACTTTGGGGCTTGTGCTCTTATTCTCCTTCTTGTGGGCTGGCAGCTCTCTAGAGGTGGCTGTCAGCTCAAGAAGGACCTTATCTCTTCCCCAAAAGACATCCAGATCTATGTGCCAGCTGGCTGCCAGCTCTGCCCTTGCGTGGTTGAGGGCAGGGGGAGACCTTCTTGCTCTCTACAGCTACCTGAAAGGAGGTTGGAGGTAAGTGGGGAGGTTGGTCTCTTCTCCTTAGCAATATGTTGGACTTGATGTTCTCTAAGATCTCTTCCAGCCTCAACAGTTCTATGATTCTATGAAATGGCAGGGCAAGAGGAAATGGCTTCAAGTTGCACCAGGAGAGGCTTAGGTTGGACATTAGAAGAAACTCCACTGAAAGGATTCTCTATCTCTAGAACAGGCTGCCCAGGTCAAATTCCCACCCCTGGAAGTGTTTAAAAGAGGCAGAGAAGTGGTGCTGAGGGCCATGGTTTAGCACCAGCCTCAGTAGAGTTAGAGAATGGTTGGACTCCAAGGTCTCAAAGGTCTTTACCAACCAAAATCATTTTGTGATTCTAAGATTCAGCTCAAATTTAACCAGGGCCAGCAAAGCAATGACCCCCAAACTGATCTTTTGCTGCAGAAGCTGCTAGTCCCAGAGAAATAAACTCTGCAGAACTACTGGGAGATATTTAGGTGCTGCTGTGGTGGGTTGAAACTGCCACAGCTGCCCTGGCTTCAGAAATGTCATTGATCTGCTGGGCTGGACTGGGACATTTCCTCCTGCAGCTGCTGCCAGGCACATGTACAGCCAGCCCAAGGTACACACTGTCAGTTAGGTGGAAGCTAATTTGTGTGGGTGGCCTCAACTCCTCTCCTGGTAGACATCCAAAATGTAGGAGCCAGGTTTATTCTAGGAGCCAAGTTTATCCAGATCCTTGATGTGACTTCTCCTTCTGCTCACAGTTTAGAAGGACTTCTCTCCTGTTTTCTGACTCATAGAAGCACAGAATTGTTCAGGCTGGAGGGGACCTTTAAGCTCCTCAAGTCCAACCACTAACCCAGCACTGCCAGGTCACCACGGCACCGTCTGCCCCAGCACCACCACTACCCAGCTTTTAAACACCTACAAGGGAGCTGGGGTTGCTTAGCCTGGAGAAGAGGAGGCTCAGGGGAGACCTTCTTGCTCTCTACAACTACCTGAAGGGAGGTTGTAGCCAGGTGGGGGTTGGTCTCTTCTCCCAGGCAACCAGCACCAGAACAAGAGGACACAGTCTCAAGCTGTGCCAGGGGAGGTTTAGGCTGGATGTTAGGAAGAAATTCTTCCCAACAAGAGAGATTGGCCATTGGGATGTGCTGCCCATGGAGGTGGTGGAGTCCCCATCCCTGGAGGTGTTTAAGAGGAGACTGGATGGGTTGCTTGGTGCCATGGTTTAGTTGATTAGATGGTGTTGGGTGATAGGTTGGGCTTGATGATCTCAAAGGTCTTTTCCAACCTGGTCCATTCCATTCCATTCCACTCCATTCCATTCCACTCCACTCCACTCCACTCCACTCCACTCCACTCCACTCCACTCCATTCCATTTCACTCCACTCCATTCCACTCCACTCCACTCCATTCCACTCCATTCCATTCCATTCCATTCCATTCCATTCCATTCCATTCCATTCCATTCCATTCCATTCCATTCCATTCCATTCCATGATGATTCAACCACTTCCCCTAGCCTGTTCCAGAGCTTGCCACCCTTTGTGGGGAAGAAATTTCTGGAGCTCCTGGAGATCTTGGAAGTCCTGGATTGCATGTTAATCATTGCAACCCTTCCATCTGTGCTGGAGTGCTCAGACACTGCTGCAGAGATTTGTATGCACATTGGGGACACAGGAGCTGAGATTTAAGGTTCATCAAAGCAGAAGGGGAAGGGCTGCAATCCATAATCTGAAATTGCTCCTTCAGCAGGATTTTGCTGGCTCTTGTGATGAAGGAAGCTGTAAAGCTTTGCAAAAGAGGTGGTGAAGTTATTCATGCTGCTTGTAGCAGCCCGAGAGAAAATCATTCACAGAATTGTTCTGGTTGAAAGAGACCTTTCAGGTCCTCAAGACCAACCATGAACCCAGCACTGCCAGGTCACCACTAAACCATGGCCCTCAGCATCACATCTGCGTGGCTTTTCAATCCCTCCAGGGATGGGGACTCCACCACTGCCCTGGGCAGTCTGGTGTCAGGCTTGACAACCCATCTGGGGTAGAAATCATTCCTCATGTCCGACCTAAACCTCCCCTGGTGAAACTTGAGGCTATTTCCTCTTGTCCTATCTCTTCTTTCTTGGGAGAAGAGGCCAACCCCCACCATGCTCCAACCTCCTCTTAGGTTATGGAGAGAATTGTAGAATTGTTAGAACTGTCAGGGCTGGAAGGGGCCTCAAGGATCAGCCAGTTCCAACCCCCCTGCCATGGCCAGGGACACCTCACACTACAGCAGGTTGCTCACAGCCACATCCAGCCTGGCTGCAAACACCTCCAGGCAGGAGGCTTCCACCACCTCCCTGGGCAACCTGTGCCAGGCTCTCACCACCCTCATGGGCAAGAATTTCTTCCTAACATCCAATCTGAGTCTACCCATTTCTAGTTTTGCTCCATTCCCCCCACTCCTATCCCTCCCTGACACCCTCCAAAGTCCCTCCCCAGCTTTCTTGGAGCCCCCTTCAGATCCTGGAAGGCCACAATGAGGTCTCCTCAGAGCCTTCTCCTCTTCAGACTGAACAGCCCCAACTCTCTCAGTCTGTCCTCATAGCAGAGCAGCTCCAGCCCTCTGCTCATCCTTGTGGCCCTTCTCTGGGCACCTTCCAGCACCTCCAGATCCTTCCTGTAATAGAGGCTCCGAGAGACAGAAGTTCTCCCTTCAACCTCCTTTGCTCCAGGCTGAACAACCCCAGTCCCCTCAGCTGCTCCTCACAAGACTTCTCCTCAGACCCTTCAGCAGCCTCATTGCCCTCCTCCAGCTTGGCACTGCATTTCTCACAGCTGCTGCTTGGGGCTGTCCCTGCAAGGTGAACCAGGAGCTGGGTGAAGTACATTAAGCTCCTGAGTCAATGAAATTAAGGCCACCTTAATTCTGACAGAGGCATTCTACTCTGGAGTTTAATGAGGTTTAAGTAATCTACTTTAGAAATTAATTCAGATTGAGTTCCCTAAGCATCCACAGGTAGGAAAGCTGGAAGGAAGAGAGAAGGTCATTCAGTCATGAACTGATTTGAGGTGAGAAGGTTTGGTGGTCAGTGAGATGCAGAGGAGGGGCTCCTTGTAGGTACAAGGAGGGCCTCAACAAACAAACCAGGCCTGCCTGGAGCAGAACAGCAGGTTCTCCTGGGAAGATCTGTGCTCTAGATCCCTCACCAGCTTGCTTTCAAACCCTGGAACAGGCTGCCCAGAGCAGTGGTGGAGTCTCCATCTTTGGAGGCATTGAAAGGCTGTGTAGATGTGATGCTGAGAGTCATGGTTTAGTGGTGCCCTAGCAGAGCTGGGTTAAAAATTCATCCTAAAGGTCTTTTCTAACCACAGTCACCAATGAGTCCATGCTTCTCACTGACTGACTGCTTTTTGGGGGGGAGGAAAAGGAGAGACACCTTTCACAAAGCAAGACCTTGGCTCATCCCACGAGATGAGCATCAAAGGATAGAATGCATTAGGTTGGAAGGGACCTTTAAAGGTCATCTAGTCCAACCCCTCTGCAGTCAGCAGGGACATCCCTAACAAGATCAGGTTGCTCAGAGCCCTGTCATCCCTGACCTTGAACGTCTCTGGGGATGGGGCCTCTACCACATCCCTGGGAAACCTGTTCCAGTGTTCCACCACCCTCACAGTAAAGAACCTCCATATATGCAATCTGAATCTACCCTGCTGTACTTTGAAACCATTGTCCCTTGTCCTAGAGCTCCATGTCCTTACAAATAGTCCCTGCCTGGCTTCCTCCTAGGCTTCCCTGATGCTCACACTGGGTTCCTCGCTGTGTTCTGAGAGCAGAGATACCTTTATCCTTTTCCCATTTTTTTTTTCCCCTTTAATGCTGGACAGGAAATGCCTTGATGCAATATTTACCATGGAGGCCTGGGGGACTTGGTGTGATTGAAGACAGGATCTTCCTTCTGACAGCTTAATGCATTTTACATTACGCCGTCGCTGCAGCCTTCTCCCTGTGCAGAGCAAGCTGGTGCTGGGTCCCCTTTGACAAGTCCTTGCCTGACACACAAATACTGTCCCTTTGCCCTCCTCACCCCAACACCTTTTTTTCTGTAAGAGATTTTGGCCATCCCCTCCTCTATTAGGACTTCACTAAATGTAATCTTGCACTTGCAGCCCAGAAAGGCAATCACATCCTGGGCTGCATCGAGAGAAGCATAGCCAGCATGTTGAGGGAGATGATTCTCCCTCTCTACCCTGCTCTGGTGAGACCCCACCTGGAGCACTGTGTCCAGTTCTGGAGCCCCTAGCACAGGAAGGAGCTGGAGGTGCTGGAAGGTGTCCAGAGAAGGGCCATGAGGATGAGCAGAGGGCTGGAGCTGCTCTGCTGTGAGGACAGACTGAGGGAGTTGGGGCTGTTCAGTCTGGAGAAGAGAAGGCTCCGAGGTGACCTCATTGTGGTCTTCCAGGATCTGAAGGGGGCTCCAAGAAAGCTGGGGAGGGACTTTTGAGGGTGTCAGGGAGTGATAGGAGTGGGGGGGATGGAACAAAACTAGCAATGGGTAGATTGAGATTGGATGTGAGGAAGAAGTTGTTCCCCATGAGGGTGGTGAGAGGCTGGCACAGGTTGCCCAGGGAGGTGGTGGAAGCCTCCTGCCTGGAGGTGTTTGCAGCCAGGCTGGATGTGGCTGTGAGCAAGCTGCTGTAGTGTGAGGTGTCCCTGGCCATGGCAGGGGGGTTGGAACTGGCTGATCCTTGAGGTCCCATCCAACCCTAACAATTCTCTGATTCTATCATCTGATGAACATGAGGCAATCAAAGCCAAATTTCACTGACAGCTACTACTTGGACATATGGTTACTGCATTAGTGTGAAGAGCTCCTTTGGTTGGACTGGATTGTCCCTAGGGTGGTGTCTCTGATACAGGCAGTGAGGAATGCTCTGGGGGTGTGGGTTTAGTGTCCTCCTCAAATGGTTTGATTATTGATTACATAATAACAAAACTAAAGGGGGTGCAAGAAAGATGAGGACAATGCCTTTAGCAGGGCCTGGTGTGACAGGAGAAGGGGTGATGGTTTGAACCAATCCAGGTGAGGTTGTTTGGGGCTCTGAGCAGCCTGCTCTAGTTGCAGATGTCCCTGCTGAGTGCAGCAGGCTTGGGCTAGATGAGCTTAGAAGGTCCCTTCCAAGCCAACCCATTTGATGAGATCTGAGTTGCAATGACCACAGTGCTTGCCAAATATCTGCTTGCTGCTTGTAGGAGAAAAGAAAACAAAGAACTTTGCAGGTCTGTGAGGAGAACTCACTGAATTCAGGCTAATGTCATTGGTTATTAGGGCCCACTGGGCTGGGAGGAAGAGAGTGAGGACAGGGATGTGATTATCCCCCTCTGCTTGGCACTGCTGAGGCCACACCTCGAATCCAGGGTTCAGTTTTGGGCTCCTCACTCCAGAGAGGACACTGAGGTGCTGGAGTGTGTCCAGAGGAGGGCAGCAAAGCTGGTGAAGCACCTTGGATGTAAGTCCTGTGAGGAAGAGCTGAGGGAACTGGGGTTGTTTAGCCTTCAGAAGAGGAGGCTGAAGGGGGACCTCGTTGCCATTTACACCTCCCTGAAAGGAGGTTGGAGACAGGTGGGGCTCCAACAAGTGACAGGACCTGGTCTACTGGGAGGTGTCCATGCCCATGGCAGGGGGGTTGGACGTAGATGATCTTGAAGCTCTCAGAATTGCTGAGGCTGGGAGAGACCTCTGAGATCAAGTCCTGTCTGTGACCTAACCCAACCCATTCCTGTGCCTATTGGGCTTCCAATCCAACCCATTCCAGTGTTTAATGGGCTTCCAACCCTATCCATTCCAGTGCCTAAGGGGCTTCCAACCCATTCCAGTGTCTAATGGGCTTCCAACCCAACCCATTCCAGTGTCTAATGGGCTTCCAACCCAACCCATTCCAGTGTTTAATGGGCTTCCAACCCAACCCATTCCAGTGCCTAAGGGGCTTCCAACCCAAGCCATTCCAGTGCCTAAGGGGCTTCCAACCCAACCCATTCCAGTGTCTAATGGGCATCCAACCCAACCCATTCCAGTGTCTAATGGGCATCCAACCCAACCCATTCCAGTGTCTAATGGGCATCCAACCCAACCCCTTCCAGTGTCTAATGGGCTTCCAACCCAACCCATTCCAGTGTTTAATGGGCTTCCAACCCAACCCCTTCCAGTGTTTAATGGGCTTCCAATCCAGACCAACAGCTCCTTTGGACACTTTGTGTGTGTTAATGAGCTCTAAACATCCCTCAATCAAGCTTACAAGCAGCACCCTCAAATGATGTTTCAAGCCACCTTGTTTAAATCATTCTGAGCAATTTTAAAGTCTGCTTTTTGATATCTATTTTTTTTTTTGCCCACTGGAGAAATTTTTTTGGCATGGTTCCTGAGGAAAAAAAATCAGTGGTGGCCAGGGTGAGAAAGCCTCCAGTTTGCATGCAGCTGAGTGTTTACTGCCAAAACAAACTTGCTCTTTTGCCTTTATTTATTTATTCATCATTATTGTCTTTTGTTTGCTTGGGGTTTCTTTCTTCAAGGTATTTGAAGGCTCTCCCTACCTTGGGGGATTTGGGAACTGCAGTGCTGGAGGCAGCAAAAGCCACCCACATCTGTATGCCTGCGATGTGCCTGCAATCAATATGACTGAGAGCAGGGTCTGAATGCCCAAAGCCCCCCTGTCTACAGCACAAATGCACCCAGCTGATAAGCAGCTGCCAGCAGGGAAGGACCTGGTGCAGAGAGGTGGTGGTGGTGGGGGGGAATAGAAAAGTCACCCTGCAAAGAGCTGTGCAATCCTGGGTGAATAAATCCAATAAATTCCCTATAAATCTCTTGTTAGAGCCTGTTTTATTGAACCAACCAGCATGTTTCACCACTCCAGAGAGCGTGGAGAGCCTTATTTATTAGCACTGCAACACGAATGCTTCCCTCTGCCTTTGTCTGCTTTATCTTGCTTGTCACCCTCTGCTTGCATGTGTGGCTCTGGGTCTTCTGCCTTTAGTTTTGGGAGGTTTCTCATTTCACAGAATCCACAGAGTGTTAGGGGGTTGGAAAGGGGCCTTGAAAAAATCATAGAATCATGGAATCAGTAAGGTTGGAAAAGACCTCAGAGACCATCAAGTCCAACCTATCACCCAACACCATCTAATCAACTAAACCATGGCACCAAGTGCCTCAGCCAGGCTCTTCCTAAACACCTCCAGTGATGGTGACTCCACCACCTCCCTGGGCAGCACATTCCAATGGCCAATCTCTCTTGCTGGGAAGAACTTTCTCCTCACCTCCAACCTAAACCTGCTGTGCTTAGAATTGGAGAGTAGAAGTGTAGAAGCTATGATCAGAACTGGTTGGAAGAGACCTCGAAGATCATCAAGCCCAACTGTTAACCCACCACTAAACTATGCACTGTAGCACCACATCTAAACACCTTTAAACCCTTCCAGGGATGGGGATTCCCCAGTGCCCTGGGCAGCCTGGTCCAGGGCTTGACAACCCTTTCAGTGAAGAAATTGTTCCTCACATAGTGCAACCTGAGGCTGTTCATCCTAAACCTCACACAGTGCAACCTGAGGCTGTTTCCTC
This sequence comes from Melanerpes formicivorus, assembly GCF_026170545.1. Lineage (NCBI taxonomy): Eukaryota > Metazoa > Chordata > Aves > Piciformes > Picidae > Melanerpes > Melanerpes formicivorus. Next base: position 110,533 of record NW_027142393.1, read on the forward strand.
TTGTCCTGTCTTTTGTTACTTGGGAGAAGAGTCTGACTCTCCCCTAGCTCCAAGCTCCTTTCAGAGTTGTAGAGAGCCAGCAGGTCTGCCCTGAGCTCCCTTTTCTCCAGGTTGAACAACCCCAGTTCCCCCAGCTGCTCCTCACAAGACTTGTGGTCTAGACCCTTCACCAGCTTCATCGTCCTCTGGACACATTCCAGCACCTCATGCATCTGATGTCCAACATTAAATCTCACATCCCAGAGGCAGCTGGGGTGTGTGGAGTAACTGAGCACACAGGGAATGGATCTCTTTCCTCCCTCTCAAGTGATTTTTCCTGCATGACCTTCAAAAGGAGGACAATGTGTGACCTGCAAGCCAGCCAAGCGCATGGGAGCACCCAGCTGGCAGAGATGCTCTGCCTTATGGCAAGGTCAACCTTCTCAAGGAGATTTAAGCTTATATATAGATATGATCCAACAATTATCCCTCTAGCCACCAGACAGACTCAGCTTTCCAGTGTTCAGAGCATCTTTTTCCCTCCAGGGTCCATCTGCTGCCATCACCACTGGCATGCAGGAGATCACAGAATCATAGAACCAACCAGGTTGGAAAAGACCTCAGAGATCATCAAGTCCAACCTATTACTTAATGCCTAACACCTCCTGACAACTAAACCATGGCTCCAAGTGCCCCATCCAAGCCTTTTTTGTGAGTACCTCCAGGGATGGGGACTCCACCACCTCCCTGGGCAGCACATTCCAATGGGCAATCTCTCTTGCTGGGAAGAACTTTCTCCTCACCTTGAGCCTAAACCTCCCCTGGTGCAGCTTGAGACTGTGTCCTCTTGTTCTGGTGCTGGGTGCCTGGCAGAAGAGGTCAACCCCCACCTGGCTACAACCTCCCTTCAGGGAGTTGTAGACAGCAAGAAGGTCTCCCCTGAGCCCCCTCTTCTCCAGGCTAAGCAACCCCAGCTCCCTCAGCCTCTCCTCACAGGGCTGTGCTCCAAACCCCTCCCCAGCTTTGTTGCCCTTCTCTGGACACCTTCCAGTGACTCAACATCTTTCCTAAACTGAGGAGCCCAGAACTGGACACAGGACTCAAGGTGTGGCCTAAGCAGTGCTGAGCACAGGGCAGAATGACCTCCCTGCTCCTGCTGGACACAGTGTTCCTGATACAGACCAGCATGCTACTGGCCTTCTTGGCCAGCTGAGCACACTGCTGGCTCCTGTTGAGCCTTGTCAAACAGTGTCCCCAAGTCCCTTTCTGCCTGGCCGCTCCCCAGCCACTCTGACCCCAGCCTGTAGCACTGCATGGGGTTGTTGTGGCCAAAGTGCAGCACCTGGCACTTAGACTTGTTAAATGCCATCCTGATTGACTCCACCCATCTATCCAGCCTGTCAAGGTTGCTCTGCAGAGCCCTCCTAACATATCCATACCTGCTCCCAACTTGGTGTCATCTGCAGATTTACTAATGGTGGACTCACTCCCCTCATCCAGATCATCAATAAAGATGATCATCCCACCCACTGACACCACCAGCCTCTGTGCTGAGAAAATATTCAACCCTTGGATTGCAAAGGAAATGGCAAGGAGAGATGCTTCCCCAGACACCTCTGACCATGGTAATCACTGATGATCAAAGAGGCCAAGAAGGCTTGTCAAGGACTGACAACAGCAAACCAGCCTTTGACTGAGCTGCTGAACATGACTACCAGAATGAAACCAGCATCACCAGGCTTTAACCTGAAGAGGCGAAAAGAATAGAATAGAATAGAATAGAATAGAATAGAATAGAATAGAATAGAATAGAATAGACCAGGTTGGACCTTCACGATCATCGCATCCAACCTATTATCCAACACTACCTAATCAACTAAACCATGCAATGAATAGGATAGGATCGGATAGGATCGGATAGGATAGGATAGGATAGAATAGAATAGAATAGAATAGAATAGAATAGAATAGAATAGAATAGAATAGAATAGAATAGAATAGAATTAACCAGGTTGGAAAAGACCTTTGAGATCATCAAGTCCAACCGCTTGAGCTGGAGGTGGGGAGATTCAGGCTGGATGTGAGGAGGAAGTTCTTCACCATGAGAGTGGTGAGACCCTGGAATGGGTTGTCCAGGGAGGTGGTCGAGGCCCTGTCCCTGGGGGTGTTTAAGCCCAGGCTGGATGAGGCTCTGTCCAGCCTGATCTAGTGTGGGGTGTCCCTGCCCATGGCAGGGGGGTTGGAACTAGATAATCCTTGTGGTCCCTTCCAACCCTGAATGAAACTATGAAACCTATCACCCAACACCATCTCATCAACTAAACCATGCAACCAATAGAATAGAATAGAACAGAACAGAACAGAATAGAATAGAATTAATCAGGTTGGAAAAGACCTTTGAGATCATCAAGTCCAACCTCTCACCTAACACCATCCAATCAACTAAACCATGGCTCCAAGTGCCTCAGCCAGGCTCTTCCTAAACACCTCCAGTGATGGTGACTCCACCACCTCCCTGGGCAGCACATTCCAATGGGCAATCACTCTCTCTGTGTAGAACTTCCTCCTAACATCCAGCCTAAACCTCCCCTGGCACAGCTTGAGACTGTGTCCTCTTGTTCTGGTTGCCTGGGAGAAGAGCCCAACCCCCACCTGGCTACAACCTCCTTTCAGGGAGTTGTAATGTGCAACCTCCAGGCTCAGCTCAGGGGCCACAGTAAGGCACAAAAATGAATATCCCAGCCTTCTGGGGCTTAAGTTTTTTTGGGGAGGGGGTTGTCATGTGGGATGTAATTTCTGAGAGCCCAGCCAGGGAATACAACTGGAGAGAGGCACTTGGTTCAGATTTATATTGAGTTTGCAGCAAAGTTGGGGGTGGGGGAATAGAAGCCTCTCTGACCTAATATTATGTTGATTCCAAAATAATTGCATTTGTTATTTGCAGGATCTGCAGTAAATCGAGTTGTGGCAGTTATGGGGATGCTTCACAGAAGCAATTTCAGAGATCATTAAATCTATCTTCCATTGCTTACACATTACATTAACCCCTCCAGCGCCTCAAGACTGATGACATCCACTCCCCAAAGAGACAGTTTTGATGGGGCTGGATGCCAAAGGCAATCCAAGAGAGATAAAGCCAGGAAATGCATGCAATTACTGCCGGGAGAGCTCTGCTCTTCCCTCCAAAGGCACAAGGACTCAAAAAGTTTGTGCAAGGCTCATGCACAACCCCCACACCACCTGTTCCACCAGGCTGCATCCTGCAACAAAGAAAAGCCAGCATCCATGGGGCACCTGCCTGCTCATCCTCCTGGGGGAAGGCCCCCTTGCTCCCAGTTAGATTGGAGAAGCATAGAATGGTTTGGGTTGAAAGGGATCTTAAAGATCATAAAATGATTTGGGCTGGAAGGGACTTTAAAGATCACAAAATCATGGAATGGTTTGGGTTGAAAGGAATCTTGAAGATCATGGACTCATGGAATGGTCTGTGTTGAAAAGGACCTTAAGGATCATTGAATCATAGAATGGTTTGGATAGAAAGGGATTTTAAAGGTCATAGAATGGTTTGGGTTGGAAGGGACCTTAATGATCATAAAATGGTTCAGCCTGGAAGGGACCTTGAAGATCACAAAATCATGGAATGGTTTGGGTTGAAAGAGACCTTAAAGATCATAAAATCATTTGGGCTGGAAGGGACCTTAAAGATCACAAAATCATGGAATGGTTTGGGTTGAAAAGGACCTTAAAGATCATTGAATCACAGAATGTTTTGGGTAGAAAGGGACTTTGAAGATCATAGAATGGTTTGGGTTGGAAGGGACCTTAAAGATCATTGAATTATAGAATGGTTTGAGTTGAGAAGGACCTGAAAGATCATTGACTCACAGAATGGTTTGGATTGAAAGGGCCTTTAAAGATCATAGAATGGTTTGGGTTGGAAGGGACCTTAATGATCATAAAATGGTTCGGCCTGGAAGGGACCTTGAAGATCACAAAATCATGGAATGGTTTGGGTTGAAAGAGACCTTAAAGACCATAAAATCATTTGGGCTGGAAGGGACCTTAAAGATCACAAAATCATGGAATGGTTTGGGTTGAAAGGAATCTTGAAGATCATTGAATTATAGGATGGTTTGAGTTGAGAAGGACCTGAGAGATCATAGACTCATAGAATGGTTTGTGTTGAAAAGGACTTTAAGGATCATTGAATCATAGAATGGTTTGGATAGAAAGGGACTTTAAAGATCATAGAATGGTTTGGGTTGGAAGGGACCTCAATATCATAGAATCATAGAATGATTTGAGTTCAAAGGGACGTTAAAGATGATAGGCTCATAGAATGGTTTGGATAGAAAGGGACCTTAAAGATCATAAAATGATCTGGGTTGGAAGGGACCTTAAAGATCACAGTATCACAGAATGCTGTGGGTTGAAAGGGACTTGGAAGATCACAGAATCATGGAATGGTTTGGGTTGAAAGGGACCTTAAAGATCATAGAATCATCGAATGATTTGAGTTGAAAGAGACCTTACAGGTCACAGACTCATAGAATGGTTTGGATTGAAAGGGTCCTTAAAGATCATAGAATGACAGAAGGATTTGAGTTGAAAAGGACCTTGAAGATCACAGTATCACAGAATGCTGTGGGTTGAAAGGGACCTTGAAGATCTTTCATTCATAGGATGGTTTGAGTTGAAAAGGTCCTGAAAGATCATAAACTCATAGAATGGTTTGGATAGAAAGGGGCTTTTAAGATCATAAAATGGTTTGGGTTGGAAAGGACCTTAAAGACCATAAAATCATAGAATGGTGTGGGTTGGAAGGGATCTTAAAGGTCATAGAATCATGGAATGGTTTGTGATGAAAAGATCATTGAATCATAGAATGGTTTGGGTTGGTAAAGACCTCTAAGATTACTGAGTCCAACCATCATCTAGTTCTGACCCTCCTGCCATGGGGAGGGACACCTCCTCCTAGACCAGGTTGCTCAAAGCCCCATCCAAACTGGATTTTGAACAGTTCCAGACCTGGAGCCTCCACAACTTCCCTGGGCATCCTGTTCCTGTGCCTCACCACCCTCATGGGGAAGAATTCAATCTTAATGTTCAATCTAAATCCAGTTTCTTCCAGCCTGAAGCCACTACCCTTGTTCTGTTCCCTCATGCCTTTGTGCAAAGTCCTTCTCCTGCGGCCCTCTTCAAATACATGAAGGCAGCTCTAAGGTCTCCCTTGAGCCTTCTCTTCTCCAGGCTGAACAAGCCCAACTCTCTCAGCCTGGCCTTACAGCAGAGGACTTCCAGCCCTGCCAGCATTGCTGTGGCCTCCTCTGGCCCTGCTCCATCAGGTCCCTGTCTGTGCTGTGCTGAGGACTCCAGAGCTGGCCCCAGCCCTGCAGGAGGGGTCTGAGCAGAGCAGAGCAGAGGGGCAGCATCCCCTCCCTGCCCCTGCTGCCCACACTGCTGGGGATCAACCCAGGACAGAGCTGGGGCTGTGCTGGCAGCACTGGATGCCAGCTCCTGCTCAGCTTTGCACCCAGCAGCAACCCCAAGCCTTTCTTCACAGGGCTGCTCTCCAGCTCTTCATCCACAGACTAAATTGATACTGGGAGTTGCTCTGATCCATGTGCAGGACCTCCCCCTTGTTCTTGCTGGACTTCATGAGGTTCAAACAGCCCTTTTATTATTGTTACCCAGTTCAGTAGCTCCTCACAGTCCTTGGCAGTTAGAGGCACCAGTGGGAACTGCACCATCTGAGGTTTGGTTTGGTTTTCTGCCAGTCAGCAGCAAGACTGGCTCTGCTCTGCGGCCACAAAGAGCTTTTGGGGAGGTGCAGAAGTCTCCTGTGCCTTTCAGAAGAGGCCAGGTGGGTTATTTTTGCACTTAAGATCTGGGTTGTGGTTGTCCATTGGGAATGCAGCACTGTGTTTTTCCCATGGCAATGTCTGTGTTTCCCTTTTTGGAGGCAACAGAAGGCACCAGGCAGCAGCAAGAAGCAGTGTTTGTGGGGCAGAGCAGGTTGCTGCAAAGCAGTGGTTTGATGGTCAGCAAGCTTCCCCCTTTGGCAGGAAACAGCAGCTCCTGGTCCCCATCCTCCCTAAGAGGATTTCCTTGGTGTTTCCAAAACATGCTAAAATGCCAACAAGCAGCAGAAATGCCTCAAACTGGGGAGTGAGCTGGTGGGGGAGGAGGTGAGCAGGGCTTAGGGACCAACGTGGCTTCCTCTGGTGTTGGTTTTCAGAACGTGGCACAGGAGCCTGAAAAACCTGGGGGCACTTCAGAGCAGGGCCTGGGGTGACAGCACAAGGTTTGAAACTCAAAGAGGCAGATTCAGACTGGAGAGAAGGAAGTCATTTGTCACACTGAGGGTGCTGAGACCCTGTCCCATGTTGTCCAGAGAGGTGGTAGATGTCCCATGCCTGGAACCAATCCGGGTGAGGTTGTTTGGGGCTCTGAGCAGCCTGCTCTAGTTGCAGATGTCCCTGCTGAGTGCAGCAGGCTTGGGCTAGATGAGCTTAGAAGGTCCCTTCCAAGCCAACCCATTTGATGAGATCTGAGTTGCAATGACCACAGTGCTTGCCAAATATCTGCTTGCTGCTTGTAGGAGAAAAGAAAACAAAGAACTTTGCAGGTCTGTAAGGAGAACTCACTGAATTCAGGCTAATGTCATTGGTTATTAGGGCCCACTGGGCTGGGAGGAAGAGAGTGAGGACAGGGATGTGATTATTCCCCTCTGCTTGGCACTGCTGAGGCCACACCTCGAATCCAGGGCTCAGTTTTGGGCTCCTCACTCCAGAGAGGACACTGAGGTGCTGGAGTGTGTCCAGAGCAGGGCAGCAAAGTTGGTGAAGCACCTTGGGTGTAAGTGCTATGAGGAAGAGCTGAGGGAACTGGGGTTGTTTAGCCTTCAGAAGAGGAGGCTGAGGGGGGACCTCATCATTTCTGATGACTGCACGGGGGTTGGAATGGATGATCTTGAAAGCTGCCTTCCAGCCCAAACCAGGCTGGGATTGGATGTTTCTGTGATATCCTTGCAGTGGACATTCCAAGTCTGGCTTCAAGTGTAAAGGACTGGAGTGTAAACCATCATCAGGCAGGAACCAAACTGTGCTGGAAGACCTGGAGGAGAAACTCTTCTGAGATCCTTTATGTTGAGTCTGATCTAATTCAGCTCTTGTCTAATGCAATGTTTGAATGCTCTAATGCAATTCTGACCCATGCCCAAGAGGTGCACAGCCTTGCTAGGCTCCTTTTGCCTCAGGACTTGCTTTTTTATTGTCAGATGGCAGTTTTGCCTCAGCTACCATCAATCATTGCAGTAAAAATGGGATGAGCACACCCTGGGTCTTATCAACCTGGAGAAAGGACAAGGGGTGATGGTTTGAAACTAGAGCAGGGTAGATTTAGGTTGGACATTAGGAAGAAGTTCTTTACTAGGAGGGTGGTGAGACCCTGGACCAGGTTGCCTATAGAGCAGCTTTCCAGCACCTGAAGGGGGCTGCAGGAGAGCTGGGGAGGGACTTTTGACAAGGGGTTGGAGTGACAGTGTGAAGGGCAATGGATCGAAGCTTGAGCAGGGCAGATTTAGGCTGGAGATTAGGAAGGAGCTCTTTACTAGGAGAGTGGTGAGGCACTAGACCAGCTTGCCCAGAGCAGTTGTAGATGCCTCATTCCTGGAAGTGTTTAAGACCAGGCTAGATGAGGCTGTGAGCAACTTGCTCTAGTAAGAGATGTCCCTGCCCATGGCAAGGGGCTGGAACCAGATGGTCTTTAAGGTCTCCTCCAATTCAAGCCACTCTATGATTCTGTGAATTGTGTCCAGGGACTGCTCACCAGCTGCTTACAGGCTCCCAAAAGGGAAACTAACATCTTATGAGCCTCCAAGGGATGGAGATGACTCTGCAGGTGGCCAGGCTGAAGGTATTGCAAGCCTTTAGCCTGTGCATGCGGAGTGACTAAACCCAGGCTGGTTTAAAAGTCCTGGGAAGTCTGAAGTAGCCCAGGTCCTTCCCCACTGAGCTCCATCTACAGCAGCAGGGAGTGTGTGCTGCAGGCATTGCCCAGCTGTGCTCTTCATGGCTGTGGGAGGATGTAGCTCAGCAGAGGATAAACCCACATGAATCCCTGTGGGTGTTATTTGCTGTAGGTGGGGAAGGGAAGGGGGAGTCCTGCTGTAGATCCCCCTTCTCAGAGCCTACAGCACATGGTGCTCACCAACAGTTTTTGTTCTTCTCCCCCACCCCCCTGCCCTGTATTTAGGGGTTTTCATGGCATTAATGAGGTTATTTTATGTCTTCCACAGAATCCCAGCATGGGCTGGAAGGGGCCTCTGGAGATCATCCAGTCCAACCCCCCTGCTAAAGCAGCAGCTTGCAGGATCACAATGGCCAGCTGGGTTTGGAATCTCTTCAGACCAGGAGGCTCCACAACCTCTCTGGGCAGCCTGCTCCAGCAGGGCTCCAGCACCCTCATAACAAAGAATTTTCTCCTCATCTTCAGGATGGAACCTCCTGGGTTCCAGTTTGTGCCCAGTGCTCCTTGTCCTGTCACTGGGCACCACTGACAAGAGTCTGGCCCCAGCCTCCTGACTCCCACCATTTAGCTCCTGCTGAGCATTGCTCAGATCCCCTCCGGGGCTGCTCTGCTCCAGGCTCTCAGACCCAGGGCTCTCAGCCTTTCCTCCTCACAGAGATGCTCCAGGCCCCTCAGCATCTTTGCAGCCTCCACTGGCCTCTGTCCAGTAGTTCCCTGTAATTCCAGTAATTCCTGAACTGGGGAGCCCAGAACTGGATCCAGTACTCCAAATGTGGCCTCACTAGGGCAGAGCAGATGGGGAAGAAGAACCTCCCTGAACCTGCTGGCCACAGAGCTGGGCCCAGAATTTCATGAGCTGTGAGGTTATCTCAGGGCTGGGGGTTGCAGCAGCTTTTTCTGCCGAGCAGGCTGGGTGAGGGCCACCCAGCTCCCTGCATCACGTACCAGCAACACCATCCATCCTAGCAACACAAACAGCCAGAAACAACAAATGTCCAGAAATATCTTCCTTCCCTAGTAACATCTTCCTTCCCCAGAAACATCTTGCTTCCTCCACTTCAGAACCACAGCCTGCACTGGGAAGGAGAACCTCCGCCCTGGAGATCCCCTATAATGCTGAAAAGGCAAAGAGAAGGTGCCTTGCTTGACAGTCTTGGATCTCTCACCCCTCCAGCTCTCAGGGCAGACTCTTGGCCAGTTTGGAGGCTAGAAAGATATTCCTCAAACCTGCTGACATTCTCCTGCCCTGTGCAGAGGGACCTCGACAGGCTGGACAGATGGGCAGAGGCCAAGGGCAGGAGATTGAACACATCCAAGTGCCAGGTGCTGCACATTGGCCACAACAACCCCAGGCAGTGCTACAGGCTGGGGGCAGAGTGGCTGAGAGCAGCCAGGCAGAGAGGGACCTGGGGGTGCTGGTTGATGGTAGGCTGAACATGAGCCTGCAGTGTGCCCAGGTGGCCAAGAAAGCCAATGGCATCCTGGCCTGCATCAGGAACAGTGTGGCCAGCAGGAGCAGGGAGGTCATTCTGCCCTGTGCTCAGCACTGCTTAGGCCACACCTTGAGTCCTGTGTCCAGTTCTGGGCTCCTCAGTTTAGGAAGGAGGTTGAGTTGCTGGAAGGTGTCCAGAGAAGGGCAACAAAGTTGGTGAGGGGCTTGGAGCACAGCCCTGTGAGGAGAGGCTGAGGGAGCTGGGGTTGCTTAGCCTGGAGAGGAGCAGGCTCAGGAGAGACCTTATTGCTCTCTGCAACTCCCTGAAGGGAGGTTGTAGACAGGCAGAGGTTGGTCTCTTCTGCCAGGCAGCCAGCACCAGAACAAGAGGACACAGTCTCAGGCTGTGCCAGGGGAGGTTTAGGCTGGAGGTTAGGAAGAAGTTTGACACAGAGAGAGTGATTGCCCATTGGAATGGGCTGCCCAGGGAGGTGGTGGGGTCACCATCACTGGAGGCGTTCAGGAGACTTGATAGGGTGCTTGGTGCCATGGGTTAGTTGATTAGGTGGTGTTGGATGATAGGTTGGACAGGATGATCTTGAAGGTCTCTTCCAACCTGGTCTCGTCTATTCTATTCTATTCTATTCTATTCTATTCTATTCTATTCTATTCTATTCTATTCTATTCTATTCTATTCTATTCTGTTCTGTTCTGTTCTGTTCTGTTCTGTTCTGTTCTGTTCACAGCTGTGGCTTGTGGGCTTGGGTGCAGGGTGCAGCTGGGTGTCAAACAAGCAGAGACCACAGAATGCCAGGTTGGAAGGGATCTCAAGGATCACTCTGGTCCAACCTCTCTGGGTGATAGCGTGGTTGAAAGGAGGGGGCCCAGCACCCTGTCAAGCTGGGTCTCTAAAGTGTCCAATGAAGGGGAATCCACTGCTTACCTTGGGAGATTATTCAAGGCTCTCCTTCACCTTCTTGGGACCATATCTGGATTGTGGTGTTGCAGCTGTCACATCCTCTGAGCTGTGTCCCTCCTCACTGCAACATTATATAATGAAAATAGAAATGGGTGGATTGAGATTGGCTGTGAGGAAGAAGTTGTTCCCCATGAGGGTGGTGAGAGACTGGCACAGGTTGCCCAGGGAGGTGGTGGAAGCCTCATCCCTGGAGGTGTTTGCAGCCAGGCTGGAGGTGGCTGTGAGCAACCTGCTGTAGTGTGAGGTGTCCCTGGCCATGGCAGGGGGGTTGGAACTGGCTGAGCCTTGAGGTCCCTTCCCACCCTAACAATTCTATGATTCTATGATTTGAAGGGAAAAAAGCCTCATCACATAATTAAACTCAATCTGAAACCAGGTCATTTGGAGCAAAAAGGAGCTGGGTGTTTGGACCATGAGCCAGACCTTTAGTGATCTTTACTTGGTAAAACACCAGCTATTGAATCCTTGCTGGGAGGTGAGGACCTAAAGGGAAATCATAGAATTGCTTCAGTTGGAAAAAGCCTTTAAGAACACTGACTCCAACCATCAAACCAACATCAGCTTGGTGCCATGGTTTAGTCATGAGGTCTGTGGTGACAGGTTGGACTTGATGATCTTTGAGGTCTCTTCCAACCTTGGTGATTCTGTGATTCCGTGATCAGTATCAAACCATGTCCCCAAGGGCCAATACCACACATTTCTTGAACACCTCCAGGGATGGTGACTCCACCACCTCCCTGGGCAGCCTGTGCCAATGCCTGACCACTCTTGCAGGGAAGGAATAGAATAGAATTAACCAGGCTGGAAAAGACCTATGAGATCATCGAGTCCAACCTATCACCCAACACCATCTCATCAACACTGGAACAGGTTGCCCAGGGAGGTGGTTGGGGCCCCATCCCTGGAGACACTCAAGGTGAGGCTTGACAGGGCTCTGGACAGCCTGACCTAGTTGAATTGCTTACTGCAGAGGGGGTTGGGACTGGATGACTTTTGTAGGTCTCTTTCCCTGATTCTATGAAACCAGCCTTGGTTTTCCCATCCACCCAACCTCCTCTGCTTGTGGGTAGCAGCCGTGGACCGGTGATGCACTTTTCCCATCACATTAATTCTAGTGGGAGCTGTTCTGACATTCTGCTGAGGCTTGTGGAAACGCAAGCGCCGTCCCCACCACGTCCCACACCTTCCCTGGGATCGTGGTGGCATCTCCTCTTCTGACTCACCTGGCACGAACCTCATGGGCCACGCACGCGTTACCACAGCCATCGCTTCCCATCCTGTCACCTGCTCAGCTGAGCTGCACTGTGGGGAGTCACTCTGCTGAGGGATGGCATTGCCATGTCCTGGGAGGACCTGGAGCTCTTCCTCCTAGGATTAGATCAGCTCCTCAGAGGCTTTGAGCTGTTGAAAGTGCTTGAAGGACGTTGTGGCTGGTGAGCACATGTGGCGGTTTGAGGCTATGGGTACCTTGCAGAGGGCCACAGAGTTGTGACATCCAGTGTCCAGAGTGTCCAGCTCAGTGAGTGGACACAGGGAATGGTGTATTTCTTCCCAGAAATGCAAGGTCAGAGAAGTGCAAGGTCCTGCCTTTGGGTTGGGGCAATCCCAAGCACTGATGCAGGCTGGGCTGGGACTGGCTTGAGAGCAGCCCTGAAGAAAAGGAGTTGGGGGTGCTGGGGGAGGAGAAGCTCAACAGGAGCCAGCAGTGAGCACTTGCAGCCCAGAAAGCCAACCAGAGCCTGGGCTGGAACAAGAGAAGCAGAGCCAGCAGGTGGAGGGAGCTGATTCTCCCCCTCTGCTCCCCTCTGCTGAGACCCCACCTGGAGCACTGGGTCCAGTTCTGGAGCACTGTGGTGGGTTAACACCTTTTTCTGAAAACAAAAGAACAAAGCAGGGGGGAGGGCTTGCAGGTACTTTACCCTCCCTGCAGGGCGTTTCCCCTGGGAAAGCTGAGTCTGTCCCACTCCCCTCTCCCTGCCCAGCCAGGGTATAAAAAGCAGGACACCATAGCTGTTGGATCTCCTTTTGGCTCCTGCCTCTGCTGGATGAGAGCTCCTGCAGCTGCCCTCCTGCTCCTCAGCCATGTGGCCGGACCTGATCCTTCTCCCTGCTGCCTCCGTGCCTCCTCAGAGAGAGACTGGTTTTGTATTATTCTTTTCTGTCCCCCTTCCATCCATTCTTGTTCCTTGCCCTTGTGAACTTTTCCTGTTATTGTCATATATATAGTTTAAAGAAAAATTCTTTGCCTCTCTACTTCCCAGCTGACTCCAGATTGTTGTTTAGTGGATTTGCTCCTTACCCCTTTTTTTTCCCTCTCTCTTTGGAGGGAGAAGGTGGGGGGGGGGGGAGTGGGGAAGAGATTGTTAGCCTTTTCCCCATTTGGGCTTTTAACTCCCAGTTAAGGCTCAAACCACTACAAGCACCTAGCACAGGAAGGAGCTGGAGGAGCTGGAAGGTGCCCAGAGAAGGGCCACGAGGATGAGCAGAGGGCTGGAGCTGCTCTGCTGTGAGGACAGACTGAGGGAGTTGGGGTTGTTCAGTCTGGAGAAGAGAAGGCTCCCAGGAGAGCTCATTGTAGCCTTCCAGGATCTATAAGAAAGGGCCTACAAGAAAGCTGGGGAGGGACTTTTGAGTGTGTCAGGGAGTGATAGGACTGGGGGGATGGAACAAAACTCAATCTCAATGGGTAGATTGAGATTGGATGTTAGGAAGAAGTTGTTCCCCATGAGGGTGGTGAGAGCCTGGCACAGGTTGCCCAGGGAGGTGGTGGAAGCCTCATGCCTGGAGCCAGGCTGGATGTGGCTGTGAGCAAGCTGCTGTAGTGTGAGGTGTCCCTGGCCATGGCAGGGGGCTTGGAACTGGCTGAGCCTTGAGGTCCCTTCCAACCCTGACAGTTCTGTGATCCTAAATCCTGCATCCCTGTAAAGCTGGCTGCAAAGTTGTTTTCTTTCCCTTTCTTCCCTCTCATCTCCCACGGGAGGCACTTTCAGTGTGCAGTTATGGCCAAGGCAGGAGTGGGCCCTGGTGCGCCTCAAGAGGGAGAAATAAAGCCGGGCTGGGGGGGGGTGCAGTTTGGGACTAGCAGGCCAGAATCCAGCCTAGAGAAGGGGGGTGTTGGAGGGGGGGATGGGGGGTGAAGAAAGAGCCCTGGGGCTTATGGTAAACCTCAGTAGGGAGGAAGGAAGAGCACTGGGGGCTTTGGTCTGAATTGGTGTGGCCTGGTGTAAAGGCCTACAGAGGGCTATGAGCATGTTGAAGGGACTGCAGCACTGCTCTGAGAGGAGAGGCTGAGAGCCCTGGGGCTGATTAGTCTGGAGAAGACTGAGAGGAGATTTGATCAATGTTTATCACTATCTGAGGGCTGGGGGTCAGGAGGGAGGGGCCAGGCTCTGCTCACTTGCACCCTGGGATAGGACAAGGGGCAATGGATAGAAACTCCAGCACAGGAGGTTCCACCTCAACATGAGGAGGTTCTTCTTCTCTGGGAGGGTCACAGAGCACTGGAACAGGCTGCCCAGAGGGGTTGTGGAGTCTCCTTCTCTGGAGACTTTCCAGCCCCATCTGGATGTGCTCCTGTGTGACCTGAGCTGGATTCTATGCTCCTGCTTTGGCAAGGGGCTTGGCCTCGAAGATCTCCAGAGGTCCCTTCCAACCCCTAACATCCTGTGTGCCTATGAGTTGTGTGTGAAGTTTTGGCTTGCTATGGATTTCTTTGTGCCTTGCATGCTTGGCTGTGCCCACCACTATGTAACAATAGCCCTGTGGTTTGTGAATAGCCTTTCCTTTTAAACCTTCCATTATTATCCAATCCATTTGTGTGAGCAGTATTCTTTTGCCCATTTTAAAATAGAATAGAATTAACCAGGTTGGAAAAGACCTCAGAGATCATCAAGTCCAACCTATCACCCAACACCTCATGACTACTAAACCATCTGTGGTGCTGACAGCTTTGTAGTGTCCCCTACCCAGCTCCATCTATTGCATGCTAGCAGCTGCTCTCAAATAGGGTCACATAATTGTTTTGGTTGGAAAGGACACTGAAGATCCTGGAGTCCAATCATCATCCCAGCACTGCCAGGCCACCACTAACCCATGGCCCTCAGCACCACATCTACATGGCTTTAGAATAGAATTAACCAGGTTGGAAAAGACCTCAGAGATCATCAAGTCCAACCTATCACCCAGCACCATCTCATCAACTAAACCATGGCACCAAGTGCCTCAGCCAGGCTCTTCCTAAACACCTCCAGGGATGGTGACTCCACCACCTCCCTGGGCAGCACATTCCAATGGCCAATCTCTCTTGCTGGGAAGAAATTTCTTTCTAACATCCAGCCTAAACCTCCCCTGGCACAGCTTGAAACTGTGTCCTCTTGTTCTGGTGCTAGTTGCCTGGGAGAAGAGATCAACCCCCACCTGGCTCCAACCTCCCTTCAGGTAGTTGTAGAGAACAAGAAGGTCTTCCCTGAGCCTCCTCTTCTCCAGACTAAGCAACCCCAGCTCCCTCAGCCTCTCCTCACAGGGCTGTGCTGTAGACCCCTCCCCAGCTTCATTGTCCTTCTCTGGACACCTTCAAGAGTCTCAATG
The DNA here is from genome assembly GCF_026170545.1 of Melanerpes formicivorus. Lineage (NCBI taxonomy): Eukaryota > Metazoa > Chordata > Aves > Piciformes > Picidae > Melanerpes > Melanerpes formicivorus. The sequence continues at coordinate 125,541 of NW_027142393.1, forward strand.
TCCTTCTTAAATGAGGAGCCCAGAAGTGGACACAGGACTCAAGTGTGGCCTAACCAATGCAGAGTACAGAGCACAATGACCTCCCTGCTCCTGCTGGCCACACTGTTCCTGATGCAGGCCAGGATGCCATTGGCCTTCTTGGCCGCCTGGGCACACTGCAGGCTCATGTTCAGCCTACTGTCAACCAGCACCCCCAGGTCCCTCTCTGCCTGGCTGCTCTCCAGCCACTCTGACCCCAGCCTGTAGCACTGCATGGGGCTGCTGTGGGCCATGTGTAAAGCCTGGCACTTGGATGTGTAAATGGAGCAACTTAGATGTGGAGCAAGAGAGCAATGTGTCTGCTCATTAAACCATGACAGCATGAGAGGTTTCTTGGTCCATGAGACACCACTTTGCCTCCATTTAGAATCATAGAACCATCCTTTAAACCTCTAGTCCCCAAAATGGAATTAAAAGTGATTGGCCATTGGAATGTGCTGCCCAGGGAGGTGGTGGAGTCACCATCACTGGTGACTCTGTTTCATTTTGCCTTCCCCATAGCTTTTTCTCCCCCACCCCCTGCCTTTTTTTTTGTTGTTGCTCTTCTTCTGCTGGTTTTGTACCTACCACTAAAGGACATTTCCTGAGGACACCAGAAAAACCTCAGCTTGTGCAGGTTTTCTTACCCCTAAGCCAAGCTTCTTAGCGGGATCTTGGGCAAGGAGATATAAACTCCAAGCGATCCCATCTCTAGGATGGATAAAAAGTACTTGCAGAGCCTTAACTTTCAATATTTTCCTATTTGTTTCTGTCACATAATTTTAAGATCATTATAGCCTGCAGAAGCCCATGACCTCATTCAGTCAGAGCAGAGTGAGCCACACAGCCCTGCTGTGGCCTCAGCACTCAATCCCACAAGCATGGAAAGCAGAGAGTTTGGGGAGGGGGGGAAGAAATCCTTGGGTTAAGTAATATTTGTGATGAAGTTCTGGGGTAAGTTTATGTAGGCAACACAATGGAAAGAAACAAATAGGGAAGGTCTCCAGGCAAAGGGGGTGGTGCAGGGAAAGGGATTGAAAGTTCCAGCCTTGCATCATTCTGCAAATTGGGGAGTAACTTGAATTTATAGATGGAGAAAATGCTCTCCTGGGGTGCATTAAGAAGGCTGTGGCCAGCAGGTCGAGGGAGGTCCTTCTTCCCCATCTACTCTGCTCTAGTGAGGCCATATTGGAGTACTGGATCCAGTTCTGGGCTCCCCAGTTCAGGAGAGACAGGAAACTGCTGGAGAGAGTCCAGGGGAGGCTCCAAAGATGCTGAGGGGCCTGGAGCATCACTGGGAGGAGGAAAGGCTGAGAGCCCTGGGGCTGTGGAGCCTGGAGAAGAGCAGCCCCAGAGGGGATCTGAGCAATGCTCAGCAAGAGCTAAAGGAGCTGTGGGAGGCAAGAGGCTGGGGCCAGACTCTTGTCAGTGGTGCCCAGTGGCAGGACAAGGGGCACTGGGCACAAACTGGAACCCAGGAGGTTCCACCTGAAGAGGAGGAGAAAATTCTTTGTTGTGAGGATGCTGGAACTCTGCTGGAGCAGGCTGCTAGAAAGGTTGTGGAGTTCCCTTCTGTGGTTAGCTTCCAAACCCAGCTGGACATTGTGATCCTGGCAAGCTTCTGTGGGTGCCCCTGCTTTATTATGGGGGATTTTACTGGATGATCTCCAGATGTCCCTTTCAATCTCTACCATGCTGGGATGCTGGGATTCCGTTGAAAGGAATATCTTGTGTAGGTATACTCCAGCTCTTCCACAGTGCACAAGACAGGTCACCTTAACAAAATACCTGCCCCCTCCACTCTATAATTTTACCCTTCCTCCTCAACACCCAGGATCCCAAGCAAGCCACATTATATGGGAGAGGAAAAATTACCCAGGAATGAGCCCATGAGCAGCATCATTTGACCACTGAGATCTCCCACAGCACAGGTTAACCTCTGTGCTTTATACCTTGCCTTTTACTCCTATCCCTGTAGTACCTCCAGTACTTAGAATCATAGATTCAATAGGGTTGGAAAAGACCTCAAAGATCATCAAGTCCAACCTGTCACCCAAGACCTCATGACTACTAAACCATGGCACCAAGTGCCACATCTAGGCCCCTCCTGAACACCTCCAGGGACAGTGACTCCACCACCTCCCTGGGCAGCACATTCCAGTGACTAATAACTCTCTCTGTGAAGAACTTTCTCCTCACCTTGAGCCTAAACCTCCCCTGGCACAGCTTGAGACTGTGTCCTCTTGTTCTGGTGCTGCTTGCCTGGGAGAAGAGACCAACCCCCACCTGGCTACAATCTCCCTTCAGGGAGTTGGAGACAGCAAGAAGGTCTCCTCTGAGCCTCCTCTTCTCCAGGCTAAGCAACCCCAGCTCCCTCAGCCTCTCCTCACAGGGCTGTGCTCCAGACCCTTCCCCAGCTTTGTTGCCCTTCTCTGGACATGTTCAAGGGTCTCAATGTCCTTATGAAATTGAGTGGCCCAGAACTGGACAACTTACAGATGGGTTACACCAAGTGCTGGGTTGTGTTTGCAGGGTGCAAAGATTTCTGCTGGGACTTGATGCTGAAGGGTTAGAAGCTGACATCTGTTTTATTGCAAGGTGTTGCTCTTCAGCTCTTTCTCCAGGAAGCCCTTTGAAGTGATTGTATGATCACTACACCTACAGCAGCATCCCTACACTTACAGGAGCATCACTACACCTACAGGAGTGTCACTACGCACACAGGACCATGACTACACCTACAGGACCATCACTGCACCTACATCAGCATCCCTGCACCTACAGCAGCCTCCCTACACCCACAAGATCATCCCTACACTTACAGCAGCATCTGTGCACCTCCAGCAGCATCCCTGCACCCACAGGACCATCCCTGCACCTCCAGCAGCATCACTACACCTCCACCAGCATTTCTGCATCCACAGGACCATCACTACACTTCCAGCAGCATCCCTGCACCTCCAGCAGCATCACTACACCTCCAGCAGCATCCCTGCACCCACAGGACCATCACTACACCTCCAGCAGCATCCCTACACCTCCAGCAGCATCCCTACAACTCCAGCAGCATCCCTGCACCCACTGGACCATCACTACACCTCCAGCAGCATCCCTGCACCCACAGGACCATCACTACACCTCCAGCAGCATCCCTACAACTCCAGCAGCATCCCTGCACCCACTGGACCATCACTACACCTCCAGCAGCATCCCTGCACCCACAGGACCATCACTACACCTCCAGCAGCATCCCTACAACTCCAGCAGCATCCCTGCACCCACAGGATCATCACTACACCTCCAGCAGCATCCCTGCACCTCCAGCAGCATCCCTACACCTCCAGCAGCATCCCTGCACCCACAGGACCATCCCTACACCTCCAGCAGCATCCCTGCACCCACAGGACCATCCCTGCACCTCCAGCAGCATCCCTGCACCCACAGGACCATCCCTGCACCTCCAGCAGCATCCCCACCCCTGCTGCAGCACCCAGGGTAAGCGCTGGGTTGAGCTCCAGCACGTGTTATGCTTTGACATTAATTCACTCAAGCTTTCCAATTAGCTCTCCATGCCTCATTTCTCCGGGTCCTCCTGCACAGGCTCCGCAGCAGCTCCACCGCGGGCAGAGCCGGAGCACGCCCAGCCCCGCAGCACCATCGCAGCCTTAACGAGGGGGAAATCAATTAGGGGGTTTGCCACTCTCAGGCAGTTAGGCCCTGCCTCCAGTTCTGAGGCTGTGGTTTCAACGTGACAAGGACAGTGACACAGTGTCACTTCCAGCCCTGCCACTCTGGCTGATGCCAGCTCTTGCGTTCCTCCCGCTGGAAGCCAGCCATATGTGGGATGTCCTCCAGGATTGGCTTTAATCAGCAGCAATCAGACCTGTGCATGTGGCTGGGGGCAGTGGTTAATTTTCTCATCATGTTGTCTGGTCTGGCTCACTAAAGCTTCTGGTGAGGATGGAAAAAATAACCCCAGTGCTGCAGTCTCAAGGTGCAAGGGGGTGGGTTGCTGGAACGAGTCCAGAGAAGGGCAATAAAGTTGGTGAGGGGTTTGGAGCACAGCCCTGTGAGGAGAGGCTGAGGGAGCTGGGGTTGCTTAGCCTGGAGAAGAGAAGGCTCAGGGGAGACCTTATTGCTCTCTACAACTCCCTGAAGGGAGATTGTAGTCAGGCAGTGGTCAGTCTCTTCTCCCAGGCAGCCAGCCCCAGAACAAGAGGACACAGTCTCAAGCTGTGCCAGGGGGGGTTTGGGCTGGATGATAGGAAACCTCACTGCTGCCATGCTTTACTTTAAGATCTTGAAGGGTTCCTCCAGGTCCCACTGTGTTCTCCCACCTCACTTGGCCATTGGAATGTGCTGCCCAGGGAGGTGGTGGAGTCACCATCCCTGGAGGTGTTTCGGAAGAGCCTGGCTGAGGCTCTTGGTGCCATGGTTTAGTTGATGAGATGGTCTTGGGTGATAGGTTGGACTTGGTGATCTCAAAGGTCTTTTTCAACCTGCTTAATTCTATAATTTCTATAATTCTAAAGTTTGGATATAATTCTAAGTTGGAATCAGAGAATTCTAAGTTTGGTGCCATGGTCTAGTCATGGGGTCTGTGTTGATAGGTTGGACTTGATGATCCTCGAGGTCCTTTCCAACCTAAGTGATACTGTGATACTGTAATCAGAGAATTGTCAGGGTTGGAAGGGACCTCAAGGCTCAGCCAGTTCCAAACCCACTGCCATGGGCAGGGACACCTCACACTACAGCGGGTTGCTCACAGCCACAGCCAGCCTGGTTGCAAAAGCCTCCAGGGATGAGGCTTCCACCACCTCCCTGGGCAACCTGTGCCAGTCTCTCACCACCCTCGTGGGGAACAACTTCTTCCTCACATCCAATCTCAATCTCCCCATTTCTAGTCTTGTTCCATCCCCCCAGTCCTATCCCTCCCTGACACCTTCAAAAGTCCCTCCCCAGCTTTCTTGGAGCCCCCTTCAGACACTGGACAGCCACAGTGAGGTCTCCTCAGAGCCTTCTCATTGATAAAGACATTTGAGAGAAGTGGCCCCAGCACTGAGCCCTGGGGAGCACCACTTGTGACCAGCTGCCAACTGGCTCTCTCCCCACTCCCCACCCCTCTCTGGACCTGACCAATAGCTGTCCAGCCACAGCACCAGACACCAGGCTCTCCGACCTGCTGCACGCAAACCAACAAAACCCCGACCAACAAAACACACACAAAGGAAGGAAGAAAAGACCTTCTGCAGCATTAACTCCTTCAAACAAAACATTAGCACATTAATAAGCAGCAGTGGTGGTGGGTTCCCATGGAGCAGCATCCTGCAAGGGGAGCTGCACTAATCCCAGCTGGGGCCGGCGCCGAGGCAGGTGGGGGCCAGCTCCCATTCATGCGGTGGGTGGCAGAGCCATTCAGGAGATGATTTGCCCAAAGACCACCCCCCCCCCTTTTTTTATTAGTATTATTATTTTGGGTACAAACACTGCTTTTTCAGCTTTCAAAGGGCAATTCAGGAACTGGGAAAGGCCTGGCAAATTAATAATAATGAGCTAATTTCCATGCCATCTGCTCACCGCTCTCCTCGGAGCCTCTTGGCTCCCCAGCCAGGAGTTTTTCCCACTCCCTGTCTGCCTACCACCAGGAATTAAAGGACAGCCAACAAAAGTCTTCTGGAAGCCACTCACTTGGGGTTTTGGGTTGTTTTTTTTAACATAGAATGGTTTGAGTTGGAAGGGACCTTAGAGATCATCCAATTTCTGCCTGCCTGCCATGGGCAGGGGGCACATTCCACCAGCCCAGGTTGCTCAAGGCTTCATCCAGCCTGGCCTTGAATACATCCAGGGAGGGGGCATCCACAACCTCCTTGAGCAAGCTGTTCAGTTTCTCACCATCCTTATTGGGAAGAACTTCCTCATCTCCAGCCTGTATCTTCCCTCCTCAAGCTTCAAGCCATTGCCCCTTATCCTATCACTATAAGCCCTTGTAAAAAGTCTCTCCCCAGCTCTCCTGTAGCCCCCTTCAGGCTGCTCTAAGATCATAGAATCATAGAATTGTCAAGGTTGCAAGGGGCCTCAAGGATCATCCAGTTCCAACCCCCCTGCCATGGGTAGGGACACCTCACACTACAGCAGGTTGCTCACAGCCACATCCAGCTTGGCTTTCAAAATCTCCAGGGATGAGGCTTCCACCACCTCCCTGGGCCTCCCTGTGTTGTCCAGCTGGAACACCCCCAACTCTCTCAGTCTGTCCCCACAGAGGTTCTCCAGCCCTCTGATCATCTTCATGTGGACCTTCTCCAACAGTTCAATGTTCTTCTTGTGCTGGGGACACCAGAACTGGATGCAGTGCTCCTGGTGGGGTCTCATGAGAGCAGAGGGGCAGAATCCCCTCCCTGTCCTGCTGCTCTCACTGCTTTTGATGCAACCCAGGACATAGCTACTTTCTGGGCTGCAAGCAACCATTGCTGGCTCATGGTGAGATTTTCAACTGACACCCTGCTCAAAACTGCACTCAAACCAATCTTCATCAGCACTGAGTCCTTGCACAACCTCTTGTTTCAGTTCCTCAAAGGGGAAAAAATATCTTTCCAGAGCAAGGTGGGGTGGCTTTTACAGAGCTGGACTCATCCCTCTTCTTTCCTCCTTCCTCAGTGCACATTTTGCACTATTGTAGTAGATTTTTGTCCCTGTATGACCTAGGATCTCTGAGGAGATGAGTGAGTGGTGGGCTGGGGATGGTGGTCAGGATGACCAGCAGAGTACTCTGTGTGTGTGGAGTAACAGACCATAAATGCTTGCCAGAGGACTTGACTTTGCTTGGCAGCCCCTGGACGGGTGGGGACCATGGGGATGCAGAGTGTGGCAGAACCATGCAGATAGAATAGACTAGAATAGACCAGGTTGGAAGAGACCTTCAAGATCATCGTGTCCAACCCATCAACCAATCCAACCCACCTAAACGACTAACCCATGGCACCAAGCACCCCAGCAAGTCTCCTCCTGAACACCTCCAGTGATGGTGACTCCACCACCTCCTCAGGCAGCCCATTCCAATGGGCAATCACTCTCTCTGTGTAGAACTTCTTCCTAACATCCAACCTAAACCTCCCCTGGCACAGCTTGAGACTGTGTCCTCTTGTTCTGGTGCTGGCTGCCTGGGAGAAGAGACCAACCCCCACCTGGCTACAACCTCCCTTCAGGGAGTTGTAGAGAGCAATAAGGTCACCCCTGAGCCTCCTCTTCTCCAGGCTAAGCAACCCCAGCTCCCTCAGCCTCTCCTCACAGGGCTGTGTTCCAAGCCCCTCACCAACTTTGTTGCCCTTCTCTGGACTCGCTCCAGCAAGTCAACCTCCTTCCTAAACTGAGAGGCCCAGAACTGGACACAGGACTCAAGGTGTGGCCTAACCAGTGCTGAGCACAGGGCACAATGACCTCCCTGCTCCTGCTGGCCACACTGTTCCTGATGCAGGCCAGGATGCCATTGGCCCTCCTGGCTGCCTGGGCACACTGCAGGCTCATGTTCATCCTACCATCAACCAGCACCTCCAGGTCCCTCTCTGCCTGGCTGCTCTCCAGCCACTCTGACCCCAGCCTGTAGCACTGCATGGGGTTGTTGTGGCCAATGTGCAGAACCTGGCACTTGGACGTGTTCAATCTCCTGCCCTTGGATTCTACCCAACCCTCCTGTCTCTGGAAGCTCAGGATGCACTCAGCACAGGGCAGGGCGCAGTCATCCCTAACGTCACGCAGCGCTTCCTGCTCTGAGCCCAGCTAAGAGAGGCACAATTCCAATACCTGTGCAAGCTTTCCCCCTGAATTCCCAGGTTTTTTCTCTTTCTCATTACCTTCCCCTCCCAGCTGCTGTTTAATGGGAAGCAGGGATATGCTTCACCCCCAACCCCCACCCCGGCCTCAACCCCAGCCCTGACTTATTGCCTGCGTGTGTTTGCAGGCGGCAGGATATTACACTGGGGACCGACGGATTGGTTTCTTTGGTTGAGATGGAATTTGGGAGAGCAGGAAACACATTTAACTCCTAATCACCTCGGGAATAGGTCACACAACCCAGAGAGTTGTGAACCTTTCATAAGGAATATATATGGCCAGGTGTGGGGGAAAATGAAGTCCATATGTTGGACGCGAACGGGGCAAGTGGAAATTTCCTCGAAGCCGTAACTGGGAGGGATGTCGACTTCTGCCTGCTCATGTGGAATGATGGGGAAGCCAAAACAGATCCTTACCCTCCAATTACACCCAGGGCTTTATACAGTGAGTTTTGCTTATCATTGCCAAATGACTCCCAGCCACCAGGGCTCTCCTGAAGACAGATCCGTGGCTTGAGTTACTCTCAGCAGGAGCTGCGGTGCCTTTGCTGAGAACAGAGTTTGGACCATGGTCTTTATTATCTGATGGCTGTCATCATGCAAATGCTTGCAAGTGGGAATGAAAAAGTACTTGAGGCTCCTTCAGCTTGTTTCAGCATGTAGGAGAATACCTGGCTGTGAAGGCAGCCAAAGCAAGAGCAGCGAGAAAGGGATTTTGGTGCACTGCAGCCGTTAGAGACCATATCCATGAAAATGAGAGACTGAGATAGCTCAGAATCAAAGATGATCTCCAAGGGCCTCTGTCCAACCAGCCCAACCCCCCAGCTAAAGGAAGAGCACCCACAGCAGCTTGCCCAGCAGCACAATGGCCAGGTGGGGTTGGAAGCTCTCCAGGGGAGGAGACTCCACAACCTCTCTGGGCAGCCTGCTCCAGGCCTCCAGCACCCTCACACCAAATGACTTTCTCCTCTTCTTCAGGCACTTTATGCCTGTTGCTCCTTGTCCTGTCCCTGGGCACCACTGACAAGGGTCTGGCCTCTGCCTCTTGCCCTCCACAGCTCCTTTAGCTCTTGCTGAGCATTGCTCAGATCCCCTCTGGGGCTACTCTTCTCCGGGCTCAACAGCCCCAGGGCTCTCAGCCTTTCTGCCGCACAGAGATGCCCTCAGCAGCTTGATAGCCTCCACTAGACTCCTTCCAGGAGTTTTGAACCAGGGAGCCCATAACTGGACCTAAGATTCCATAAGTGGCCTCAACAGGGATGAGTAGAGGGGGAGGGAGGAGGACTTCTATGGACCTGCTGTCCACAGTCTTCTTATTTCACTCCAGGAGACCATTAGCCATCTTGGCCATGAGGACACATTGCTGGCTCGTGATGAATTTGACCATCAGCATTCCCAGGTCCTTCTCTGCAGATCTGCCCGGTTGGCAGTGGGGACACGTGTGCCTGACAGTGCCCACAGCCCTCCCAAAAGCAGCCTGAGCCACGGGGATGAGCCATGGAGATAGCTCCAACCCCTGTTTTTGTACAGAGCTCCTGTTCAGTGGATGCTGGCAGGCTGGAGGTGTGAGTGAACGCAAGGGGGGAACCTGTGGCTGTAGACATGCCTGCTGTGAAAAGAGAACTGAAGAAGCTACAGCACTTCTGAACTTATTAAATGTTTAATGGAATTCATTTTCATGTATAAACAATTAGCTTTTTACTGCAATGGAGCATTTAAGAAGGACATTGAGATGCTGGAATGTGTCCAGAGAAGGGCAACGAGGCTGGAGAGAGGTCTGGAGCACAGCCCTGTGAGGAGAGGCTGAGGGAGCTGGGGTTGCTTAGCCTGGAGAAGAGGAGGCTCAGGGGAGACCTTCTTGCTCTCTACAACTCCCTGAAGGGAGGTTGTAGCCAGGTGGGGGTTGGTCTCTTCTCCCAGGCGAGCAGCACCAGAACAAGAGGACACAGTCTTAAGCTATGCCAGGGGAAGTTGAGGCTGGAGGTGAGAAGAAAGTTCTTCCCAGCAAGAGAGATTGGCCATTGGAATGTGCTGCCCAGGGAGGTGGTGGAGTCTCCATCCCTGGAGGTGTCCAAAAAAGGCTTGGATGTGGCACTTGGAGCCATGGTTTAGTTGCCAGGGGGTGTTAGGTATTAGGTTGGACTTGATGATCTCTGAGGTCTTTTCCAGCCTGGTTGATTCTGTGATTCTGTGATCCACAACTTCCCAGCTGAGTAATGCAGGTTTGTAAGCAACCATCTCCCATGCACACAGCAGGTCTGAACCAGGCTTTGGTGGCTCTCCAGCACGGTGCTTGTGTTTGCCCAAGCTGTTCTGCAAAGTCACAGCTTGGAGATGCACCGAGGGGAAGTTTTCCCATCCTCTTTTTCTGGGCTAGCTCCTGCAAGTGGTTTATCAGTGCTCCTGCTTGACTCATGTATAGCTTCAGTGCAGGTGCAGCTGTTGAAGGAACCACACAGATGTGGTGCTGCTCCCTTCAGCTGCAGCTGGTCAGGGCTGAGATCCACACCGTGTGATTGCATTGTTCCTGCTGACCTCTTCCATGCAAGCAATAGGGGCTGGGACATTTCCTTGGGGAGAGAAGGAACAGCTCCAGAGGAAGAGAAGAAATGTGAAGTGTCAAGTGGTTCCAGGGGAAGATGATGAACTCAAAATTGCCCTGCAGGAACATCTCAGTGTGGAGGAAGTCTGGGCTCCCTGGGGGCTCTGAGTCTGCAGTTGATGCTTCAGTGATGCTGGGGATAATGGAGACCAGGGAAGGTCCCTGCCCAGCTCCACTCTCAGCATCTGCTTTGTGCACACAGCAAGCCTACACTACTTCTGTTCTCACCATTGCTTTCTCTGCTGAGACCCCACCTGAAGTTCAGGGGCCAGCTCTGGAGTCATCAGCACAGGAGAGACATGGACCTGTTGGAGAGGGGCCAGAGGAAGGCATGGAGATGATTCACAGATTCACAGATTGTGGTGAAAGAGACCCTCAAAGGTCATCTTGTCCAACCCCCCTGCACTGAGCAGGGACAGCTCTAACTAGATCAAGATTTGGAAGCCTTCTGCTGAGAGAGTTGGGCTTGTTCAGCCTGGAGAAGAGCAGGCTCCAGGGAGACTTTCTGGTGGCCTTGCAGTGCTCAGAGGGCTGATCAGAGAGCTGGGGACAGACTTTTGAGCAGGGCCTCTTGTGACAGAGCAAGGGATGATGGTTTGAACTAAAAGAGGGAGACTCAGACTGGAGAGAAGGAAGGAAATTTTCACCTTGAGGGTGGTGAGAGCCTGTCCCAGGTCACCCAGAGAGGTGGGAGATGTCTCCTACCTGGAACCATTGCAGGTCAGGTTGGTTGTGGCTCTGAGCAACCTGCTCCAGCTGCAGATGTCCCTGCTGAGTGCAGGGGGGTTGGGCTGGGTGAGCTTTAGAAGCTCCTTTTCACCCAAACCATTCTATGATTCAATGTTATAGCTCTGTGCATTCAAGTAGCACCAGCAGCACTCCAGCTGCTGAATTACTCCCTCCTGGGCACTACAGAATTGCACAGCAAAGGGCAGAAATAACCTCAAGAACTTTATCCTCTCTGAGAAGCTACCAATGGACAGAGAGCCTGAACAGGTCACCGGTTTCAACTGGAGAGCTGCAGCCCTGCTTTAACTCCTTGTATTAATGATTTCGTTTTCTTTAGGAGGCAGGACAGTGAATCTTGTCCAAATGACCCAGTTTTATCTGAAAATATTCAGAGTATTCCTGAAAAGCAGCAAAAAACCCCCAGGAGTGCTGTTACACATGGGCTGCATCTGCAGCTCAGGACTTCGAAGGCAGCTTTGTCAGCCAGGGTTTCGTTCTGAGCTCTGCAAAGAGTTTGCCAAGTGGCTGAACGGAGCCTTCAGAGAGAGAAGGCCTGGGATGATTTGTTTTCACAGTTGGGATCTCCAAGCAGATAAGAAAATAACTTTGAAGGGAAAACCCCAGGAAGGAGGCCAGGGAAAGCCAAGCTGCTGTCAGCTGGGCTCTTTGCTGGCTCCAGGAGTCGACACCAAGCGTTGGGCTGCAAATGCTGGGCTCAGTTTTAGGCACTCACTCCAAGAAGGACATTGAGGGGCTGGAGTGAGTCCAGAGAAGGGCAGCAAAGCTGGGGAAGGGTCTGGAGAACAGGGCTGGGGAGGAGCAGCTGAGGGAACTGGGGGTGTTTATTTTATTTTGATCCCTTTACTGACTGAGATGTTTAGGCTGGAGGTGAGGAGAAAGTTCTTCCCAGCAAGAGGAATTGGCCATTGGGATGTGCTGCCCAGGGAGGTGGTGGAGTCACCATCCCTGGAGGTGTTCAAAACAGGATTGGATGTGGCACTTGGAGCCATGGTTTAGTTGTCAGGAGGTGTTAGGTATTAGGTCACAGGTTGGACCTGATGATCTCTGAGGTCTTTTCCAACCTGGTTGATTCCTTGCTTCTATGATCTTATTCTCTGAGGTGTTCAGCCTGGAGAAGAGGAGGCTGAGAGGAGACCTCATTGCTCTCTACAGCTGCCTGAAAGGAGGTTGGAGTGAGGTGGGGGTTGGTCACTTCTCCCTATTAACAACTGACAGGACTTGAGAGGGATAGGATAAGAGGTAATGACCTCAAGTTGCAACAGAGGAGGTTTAGGTTGGACATGAGGAACAATTTCTTTGCTGCAGGAGTGGTCAGGCACTGGACCAGGCTGCCCAGGGAGGTGGTGGAGTCACCATCCCTGGAGGTGTTCCAGAAACCTGTGGCCATGGCACCTGGGGACATGGTTTGATGGCCATGGTGGGGTTGGGTTGATGGTTGGACTGGATGATCTTAGAGGTCTTTTCCAGCTGAAACAATTCCCTGATTCTGCGGGAAGGGAGAGAAACAGATGGGAGAGTTTTCCATAAGGATGCAAATAGGTTGCAGAACTGTCTGCAAAAAATCTAAACAGTGAGGGAGAATGTGCCAGATGGGAAGAATGTTTTGACAGGGAGAAGGCAAGGAAGGAAAGGGAGAAAAAGAAATGATGTCAGAACAAATGGTTTGGGGTTCCCTGATAAAATGTTGCTTTAAGAGCTGTTGGTTGTTTAATTAAGGCACAGAACAATAGAAGCATCCACACTGAAGTAGAGTCATAGAGTCATGGAATCAGGGAATCATGGAATCACAGCATCATGGAATCATGGAATCATGGAATTATGGAATCAGAGAATCATGGAATCATAGACTCATAGCATCATGGAATCATGGAATCATAGAGTCATAGAAGCAAGGAATCATGGAATTATGGAGTCATAGAATCATGGAATTATGGAATCAAAGAATTATGGAATTATGGAATCATGGAATCAAAGAATCATGGAATTATGGAGTTATGGAATCATAGAATTATGGAATCATAGAATTGTGGAATTATGGAGTTATGGAATCATAGAATCAGGGAAATTATGGAATCATAGAATCATGGAATTATGGAATCATAGAATCATGGAATTATGGAGTCATAGAATTATGGAATTATGGAATCATGAAATCATGGAATCATAGAATTATGGAATCATAGAATCAGAATAATGGAATCATGTAATCATGGACTCATAGAAGCATAGAATTCATGGAATCATAGAATCATGGAATTATGGAGTCATAGAATCATTGAATTATGGAGTTACGGAATCATAGAATCATGGAATCAAGGAATCATGGAATTATGGAATAATGGAATCATGGAATCAAGGAATCATGGAATCATGGAATTATGGAATCATAGAATCATAGAATTATGGAATCATAGAATCAGAATCATGGAATAATGTAATCATAGAGCCATAGAAGCATAGAATTCATGGAATCATAGAATCATGGAATCATGGAATCATGGAATTATGGAACTATGGAAACAAGGAATCATGGAATCATAGAATCATGGAATTATGAAATCATAGAATCATGTAATCATGGAATTATGGAATCATGGATTCATGGAATTATGGAATTATGGAATAATGGAATCATGGAGTCATGGAATTATGGAATCAAGGAATCATGGAATTATGGAATAATGGAATCAGAATCATGGAATCATGGAATCATAGAGTAATAGAAGCATAGAATCACAATCATGGAATCACAGAGTCATAGAATTGTGGAATCATAGAATCATGGAATTATGGATTTGTGGAATCATGGAATCACAGAATTGTTTGGGTTGCAAAAGACCTCCAAGGTCATCAGACCTCAACCCAACAGCACCATGACCATTACACCATGTCCCACAGTGCCATGGCCACAGGTTCCTTGAACCCCTCCTAGGATGGGGACTCCACCACCCCCCTGGGCAGCCTGTTCCAATGCCTGACCATGCCAGGGGCTTGCTTGTACGGTGCTGTCTTCATGCTGGGACAGCAGAAATCAACTGAAATGGGCTTCAGCACTGCACAAAATACTACATTTCACTGTCCTGATTTGATGGTTCCCTGAGGTTTCTTTTTGGGAAAGAATAATTCATTTTCCCAGGAAATGTGACCATGCAGCTCTGGAGTGTGGTGTCCCCCCCAAAAAAGGAGATATTTAGGGGCTGACATAGCTCTGCCAGAGTCTGTGCGGTCAGAAACTCCTCTGATTTGGTCTCCAGCATGACGCTTGTGCTTGTCCAAGTTGTTCTGCTTCTGGTACTTAAGACTTATTTGATGAAATAGAGTTACTGGAGAGAGCCCAGTGGAGGCTACAAAGATGCTGAGGGAGGGGCCTGGAACATCTCTGTGAGGAGGAAAGGCTGAGAGCCCTGGGGCTGAGAACCTGGAGAAGAGCAGCCCCAGAGGGGATCTGATCAGTGCTCAGCAAGAGCTAAAGGAGCTGTGGGAGGCAAGAGCCTGGGGCCAGACTCTTGTCAGTGGTGCCCAGGGACAGGACAAGGGGCAATGGGCACAAACTGGAAGCCAGGAGGTTCCACCTGAAGATGAGGAGACAGTTGTTTGGTGTAAGGGTGCTGGAGGCCTGGAGCAGGCTGCCCAGAGAGGTTGTGGAGTCTCCTTCTCTGGAGAGCTTCCAAACCCATCTGTCCCTTGTGCTGCTGGGCAAGCTGCTGTGGGTGCCCCTGCTTTCGCAGTGATGTTGGCCTGGATGATCTGCAGAGATGCCTCCCACCCCCCAGCATGCTGGGATTCTGTGCAACCCCTGGGTACCTGGTGCTTGCAGAGGGCAGGGGGCATACAGTGTGGGGCTTGTCACCACTGAATCACAGCCTTTCACTTTGCATCACAAGAGGCTTGAACCCTTAATTGACACCATGCACCTATCCCTCCCTCTCTACCTGCCGGGGGCACGCTGGAGATGCTTCTAACGAGCAAAGCAAGCTGCCTCTGCTGGGGGATTTTTCAAGTCCTCATCACTTTGCAAATCACATTTGCTGGAGGCAGCCATCCACAGTCATCAGCTCCAAACCACTGCCAGGAAACACACACACACACACACACACAATTCTGTGCCTTGTCAGCAGCACCCCTCTTAAACACCCTGCTGCCATCCCTCGCTGCAACTCAGGCTTTGATTCAAGGGGCTCCAGAACCTGGGGTCGGCCCTCAACTTGTCCTCAGTAAGTGGATTTGTGTTCCCCTCAATTAGTGAAGGCTGTGTGGTGTGACTTAAGGATGGGAAACACTCATTAGGGCAGTCCCTTGTCAGCAGTGCTGGACCAGGGGAGTTAATTTCTGCCCAGCATCCGTGGAAGAATGCAGTTTCTCTCCGTCTGAATCCCTCCAGCCAAGCTGCTTGGGGCCTTCCCTCCACACTCACAAAGGAGGGGAGACCTAATAACAACCTTCCAGTACCTGAGAGGGGGATACAAGAAGGGTGGAGAGAGACTGTTTGCCAAGGCCTGCAGTGAGAGGATGAGGGGCAGTGGCTTCAAAGTAGAGCAGAGCAGATTTAGATTGGATGTTAGGAACAGGTTCTGCACCAGGAGGGTAGTGGAGCACTGGAGCAAGTTGCCCAGGGAGATGGTTGGGGACCCATCCCTGGAGATACTCAAAGTGAGGCTGGAGAGGGCTCTGGGCAGCCTGATCTAATTGGGGATGTCCCTGCTGACTGCAGAGGGGGTTGGACTGGATGACTTTTGGAGTTCCCTTCCAAGCCAGACCATTCTGTGATTGTGTGATTCCATGACTCCCAAGCCTCCCCTTGGCACATCTGACATTTTCCCTATCTAAAAGAAAAGATATTCCCTAATACAATGCCTGTGGGTGCAAGAAGTTCTGCTGCTTCCCCCACTCCCCAACACCATCCCCTCCTCCCTCCCCCCTCCCCCCCACCATCCCCCATCGACCTGTTCCTGGGGAACAGTCACAACAATGATTAGCACAAATTTCCAGCTCATTATCTCCTGAGGTGACATGGCATGTCAGGCACAGGCATGTCACAACACAACCTCCCCACATCCAACTAATGCAAGGTGGCAGCCCCTGCTCCGGGCTGCAGGGGCTGCTCCTGCCCGCCCGGCCGATCAAGGGGGAGCTCGGTGGCTGTCAAGCTCTTGGAGGAGGGGATGGAGGGGGGTAGGGGGAGGGTGGGGTTGTGCTCTTGGTGGCTGTAGAGATGGGTTGGGGAATGAAAGCAGCTCGGTCACATCCCCTGGCCACAGCAGCTGTGTGAGACTGGGGGCCACTGGGTGGCTGTAGCTGGGCTTTCAGATGTGTCTGTGTCTGTGTGTGGGGGCAGAAAGGGAAATGAGCAAGAGAAATGGAGAGAGAAATGAGAGAAATGAATGAAATGAGAACCTGCAGCCAGCTGCATTTTGAACTCATCCATTTTACCTGCTTGGGGGTGAGAGAGCTGCTCCCAGCACCAGCTCCAAAATCACAGAGTCAGAGACTGAGTGGTGAAACAGCACAATGGAACTGGGGTTGGTTTTAGGAGAATTGTGAATATTTTTAGATAAAAATGGGTCATTTGGGCGAGATTCACTGCTCTGCCTCTTCAATAAAAGGAAATGATTGCTATATCTATATCTATTTATCTATCTGTCTATTTATCTATCTATCTACCTACCTACCTACCTACCTATTTAGCCACAACAACCCCATGCAGAGCTACAGGCTGGGGTCAGAGTGGCTGAAGAGCAGCCAGACAGAAAGGGACCTGGAGGTACTGGCTGATAGTAGGCTGAACATGAGCCTGCAGTGTGCCCAGGGGGCCAAGAAGGCCAATGGCATCCTGGCCTGCATCAGAAACAGTGTGGCCAGCAGGAGCAGGGAGGTCATTCTGCCCCTGGGCTCAGCACTGGTTAGGTCACACCTTGAGTCCTGTGTCAAGTTCTGGGCCCCTCAGTTTAAGAAGGACATTGAGACTCTTGAATGTGTCCAGAGAAGGGCAATGAGGCTGGGGAGGGGTTTGGAGCACAACCCTGTGAGGAGAGGCTGAGGGAGCTGGGGTTGCTTAGCCTGGAGAAGAGGAGGCTCAGGGGAGACCTTCTTGCTCTCTACAACTCCCTGAAGGGAGGTTGTAGCCAGGTGGGGGTTGGTCTCTTCTCCCAGGCAAGCAGCACCAGAACAAGAGGACAGAGTCTCAAGCTGTGCCAGGGGAGGTTTAGGCTGGAGGTGAGGAGAAAGTTCTTCCCAGAGAGAGTTGTTAGCCACTGGAATGTGCTGCCCAGGGATGTGAGGGATGTGATGGAGTCATCATCTCTGGAGGTGTTCAAGAGGGGATTGGATGTAGTGCTTGAAGCCATGGTTTAGTTAGTCAGGAGGTCTTGGGTGACAGGTTCATAGTATCATAGAATCAGTCAGGTTGGAAGGGACCACAAGGATCATCTAGTTCCAAGCCCCCTGCCATGGGCAGGGACACCCCACACTAGATCAGGCTGCCCAGAGCCTCATCCAGCCTGGGCTTAAACGCCTCCAGGGATGGGGCCTCAACCACCTCCCTGGACAACCCATTCCAGGGCTTCACCACTCTCATGGGGAAGAACCTCCTCCTCACATCCAGCCTGAATCTCCCCACCCCCAGCTTCATTCCATTTTGTTGGACTTGATGATCTCTGAGGTCTTTTCCAACTTTATTGATTCTCTGATTCTCTGAACTGTAAGCAAAGCTGCAGCTCTCCAGTTGAAACCAGTGACCTGTTCAGGCTCTCTGTCCTTTGGTAGCTTCTTGGAGAGGATAAAGTCCTTGAGGTTATTTCTGCTCTTTTCTATACAGTTCTGTAGTGCCCAGGAGGGAGTAATTCAGCAGCTGGAGTGCTGCTGGTGCTACTTTAATACTGTAATACAGAATCATTGAATGGTTTGGGTGGGAAGGGACCTTTCAAGGTTATCCAGTCCAACCCCTCTGCACTCAGCAGGGACATCTGCAGCTAGAGCAGGTTGCTCAGAGCCCCAAACAACCTGACCTGAGATGGAGCATCTCCCACCTCTCTGGGCAACCTGGGACAGGGTTTCTCCACCCTCAGTGTAACAAATTTTCTCTCTCCAGTCTGAATCTCTCTCTTTTAGTTCAAACCATCCCCCCTTGTCCTGTCACATCAGGCCCTGCTCAAGTCAGCCCCCATCTTACTGATCAGCCCTTCAAGCACTGCAAGGCCACCAGAAGGTCTCCCTGCAGCCTTCTCTTCTCCAGGCTGAACAAGCCCACCTCTCTCAGCCTGGCCTCACAGCAGAGGGCTTCCAGCCCTGCCAGCATTGCTGTGGCCTCCTCTGGCCCTGTTCCAACAGCTCGCTGTCTGTGCTGTGCTGAGGACTCCAGAGCTGGCCCCAGCCCTGCAGGTGGGGTCTCAGCAGAGCACAGCAGAGGGGCAGGTGGTTAGAGCCTAAAGCCCCCATAGTTACCCATCTCCATCTGGACACTGAGCCATTGACCACTGCCACCTGAATGTGCCCATCCAACTCATTTGTTATCCACCAAACCCTCTCCCATCCAAAATGTGCACCCCTCCTTTCTCACAGCTTTTGGCAGCAAGGGAGCCCCTTGGCAAGTGGCAGAGGGGCTGCTGCAGCTGCCTGTGCTTTGGCAGGGGCTGAGGCAGGGAGGCAGCTGGTGGCCATCCCGTTGAGGGCTGGTGGTGTGACCAATGTCCCAAAAGCTGGCCCTGCAGCCTCACAGCCACCACCAGTAGCTTGGAAAGGAGGAATTCAGCTGGCACAAAGCTTAACAAAGGCGTTGGGAAAGTGCCTCTGAGACAAAGCAGAGCAGCCAAATATTGGGGCAAAGCAAATCCTTGCTCGGTGTCTGAAGTCAGAGCAAAGAACAACCAAGGGCTGCCAAGAGATCTGAATCCATGGTGGCAGCTTCTTGGCACTGGGAGTTTTATTCAGAGCATGAACAATGAATTTGCATCCTAGGAAACAAATGCACTCCACATGCCCCCAGAACAAATAACTGGAGACACTCCTTTGTTCTGCAGCCAGGAATCTTAATCTTGCTGATAAACAAACCAAAGGGGAGAAAAAAAAACCCCACAAACAGAAACAAACCCAAAAAGCTGTCTGTGAATGTCATGGCTTTCCCCTGCTGCTGGAGTTAAAGGCCTGAGTAGTGCAGAGAAAATGAAGGCAGCTTGGTGCTTGGTGCAAGGAGAGATTTGCTCCACCACCACGGTGAAGGTGGCCTCCCACAGCCCTCCTTGCTGGGCCAGCTTCATTCTTGCAATCTGAGGTGAGCCCTTCCCTTCCCTTCCCTTCCCTTCCCTTCCCTTCCCTTCCCTTCCCTTCCCTTCCCTTCCCTTCCCTTCCCTTCCCTTCCCTTCCCTTCCCTTCCCTTCCCTTCCCTTCCCTTCCCTTCCCTTCCCTTCCCTTCCCTTCCCTTCCCTTCCCTTCCCTTCCCTTCCCTTCCCTTCCCTTCCCTTCCCTTCCCTTCCCTTCCCTTCCCTTCCCTTCCCTTCCCTTCCCTTCCCCTTTCCTTCCCTTCCCTTCCTCTTCCCTTCCTCTTCCCTTCCTCTCCCCTCCCCTCCCCTCATCACCCAGCACCATCTGATCAACGAAACCATGGCACCAAGTGCCTCAGCCAGGCTCTTCCTAATCACCTCCAGGGATGGTGACTCCACCACCTCCCTGGGCAGCACATTCCAATGGCCAATCTCTCTTGATGGGAAGAACTTTCTCATCACCTCCAGCCTAAACTTCCCCTGCCACAGCTTGAGACTGTGTCCTCTTGTTCTGGTGCTGGCTGCCTGGGAGAAGAGACCAACCCCCACCTGGCTACAACCTCCCTCCAGGTAGTTGTAGAGAGTGATAAGGTCTCCCCTGAGCCTCCTCTTCTCCAGGCTAAGCAACCCCAGCTCCCTCAGCCTCTCCTCACAGGGCTGTGCTCCAGACCCCTCCCCAGCTTTGTTGCCCTTCTCTGGACACCTTCCAGCATCTCAACATCTTTCCTAACCTGAGGAGCCCAGAACTGGACACAGGACTCAAGGTGTGGCCTAAGCAGTGCTGAGCACAGGGCAGAATGACCTCCCTGCTCCTGCTGGCCACACTGTTCCTGATGCAGGCCAGGATGCCATTGGCCTTCTTGGCCACCTGGGCACACTGCAGGCTCATGTTCAGCCTACCATCAACCAGTTAGAATAGACTCATAGAATCAATAAGGTTGGAAAAGACCTCAGGGATCATCAAGCCCAACCTGTCACCCAAGACAGACCTTATGACAACTAAACCATGGCACCAAGTGCCATGATCAGCCAGTTCCAACCCCCCTGCCATGGCCAGGGACACCTCACACTACATCAGGTTACTCACAGCCTCGAGACCAAGCTCTATCAGACTGTTTGGTGGACACTAACCCCTCTAATTCTTCTTTGTCATCTTGCTGTTGACATTTTGGGCAGCACACCACCCACCTGGAGCACATTTCTCCTCCTGCAGAGCTGTGATTTGTAATTCCAGGGTCAGGAGTTCGCTTTGCCTCCAATTGCTCCTCCCTTTGAGATTCCAGCTGATCCTTCTCATGTCTTCGACCTGGGCAAAAGGGAGGTGCTCACCTCACTGTGGTCCTATTTGGCCCTCATTTAGCTTGGGCAATCATTTCCAAAGCCCTTCAGTAGCTTTGCTCTTCAAGGCAGAAGGCTGAAATCAAGTGAGAGCAGAGCCTGCTGGCCCAGCCCTGGGGAACTAAGGAGTTTTGTCTTTCCCACCACCATGAAAAGGGAAGACTAAACCCCTTTCTAGTGGAATAAACTTGAACTCCCTCCAAAAATAAAGAGGGGGAAAAAAAAGGCTCCTCTGAGGGTAGCAGATTTGCTTCCAAGCTCCTGCACAAATCCTGCCTGGATCTCAGCAGAGGCAGAAGGTTCTGGGTTGCGGCTCCAGCTTTAATCAGGCAGAAATCCCACTGAGCTGGCTGGGAATTTTGAGGCCTCAGCTTTGATCCATGAACCAGGAAGGAGGGCAAAGCAGCACTGTGTGGTGGGTGCACCTCCCTCCTCTCCTCTTGTTTGCTCCTGGAAGGACCATTGTGCCGCTGTCACGCTGCAGGATGCGTCTCTGCGGGCCCTGCAGCACTGGGATGCAGGTGCAGATGCTCCACACCAAATTGCTTCCTCATTAATAATAGAATCACACAAGTGGTTTGGTTGGAAGAGACCTTGAAGATCATCAAGACCCACAGCTAACCCAGCACTGCCAGGTCACCACTAAACCATGGCCCTCAGCACCACATCTCCATGGATCTGAAACCCTTCCAGGGATGGGGACTCCCCCATATCACAGAATCACAGAATCACTAAGGTTGGAAGAGACCTCAAAGATCATCAAGTCCAAGCTGTCACCACAGACCCCATGACTAAACCATGGCACCAAGTGCCACGTCCAATCCTCTCTGGAACACCTCCAGGGATGGTGCCCATCTCCCTGGGCAGGCTGGTTCAGGGCTTGACAACCCTTTTGGGGAAGGAATTGTTCCTCAAGTCCAACCTAACCCTCCCCTGGTGCAATTTCGGGCCATTTGCTCATGTCCTGTCAGTTGTAAATAGGGGGAAGAGACCAATCCCCACCTCACTCCAACTTCCTTTCAGGGAGCTGTAGAGAGCAATGAGGTCTCCCCTCAGCCTCCTCTTCTCCAGGCTGAACACCCCCAGTTCCCTCAGCTGCTCCTCCCCAGCCCTGTTCTCCACACCCTTCACCAGCTTCCTTGCTCTTCTCTGGACCCACTGCAGCCCCTCCATGTCCTTCTTGGAGTGAGGGGCCCAAGACTGAACCCAGAACTCAAGGTGCAGCCTCACCAGTGCCCAGTACAGGGCAAGGATCATCCCTGCCCTGGTCGTGCTGGCCACAGCATTGCTGATGCAGGCCAGGATCCTGGTGGCCCTTTAGGCCACTTGAGCACACTGCTGTCTCCTCTTCAGCTGCTGTCAGCCAAAGCACCCTCAGGTCCTTTTCCACCAGGCAGTTTCCAGCCACTCTGCCCCAAGCCTGCATCATTGTCATCCACCACAAGGTCACCTCTGGTCACCTCTTCAGCTGGTGCTCCACATGCAGCTGAAGCAGGGGGTTGATGTTTTTCCCCTGCACCCCTCTGGATAAGCCCAGTCCAAGGGAGTGAATTCTCTGTGGCACCTAGAGAGCAATGCTTGGTGCCTTTCCTTGTGTCCCCCATCCCTTCAGAGGGGGCACACACAGGGCCCTGCAGGCTGGGTCAAGGTCACCTGAGCCTGGGTGCACCCAGACCTCTCCATCAGGCTGCAGGAGAGGCTGTGGTGCAGGGAAACCAGGAATCCATTCTGTTTGGACAAGTGCAATAAATTAATCTCACATCTGGTGAAGCTCAGGACAAGGCTTTTTTTTTGCAGAGGAGCCCATCCATCAGCATGGTGGGGGCAGGAGGGGCAGGGGCTGCCTGGGAGGGGGGAGCCTGAGAGCTCCTGCCTGTCCCCTCCCCCATTCTCCCTCCCTCCCCCACGCCTGCCACAGCTCATTTCCAGCAGCACCGAGCCTGGAATTTCAATGTGTGGCAGAAAGAAAGACCTCAGCTGACCTCAGGCCCAGTGGGGGATGGGGGGTGGGTGGGACATGGGATGGGACAGATGGGAACCCACCCACCCCTGAGCAGGTGATGCCCCAGGCTGGTTGGGGGAGGGCAGAAAGTCTCAGCCCTGGACTGGTCTCTTCTCCCAGGCAACCAGCACCAGAACAAGAGGACACAGTCTCAAGCTGTGCCAGGAGAGGTTTAGGCTGGATGCTAGGAAGAAATTCTTCCCAGCAAGAGAGATTGGCCATTGGAATGTGCTGCCCAGGGAGGTGGTGGAGGTGGTGGGATGACTCACATGACTGGAGCGCTGCAATTGATGGTTACAAGCTCTTCAGGAGAGACAGGCGAGGAAGAAGGGGTGGAGGGGTGGCCCTGTACATCAGGAAGGCACTAGATGCCATTGAGATGGAGATTAGGGACGATCGGGTTGAATGCTTGTGGATAAGAATTAGAGGGAAGACCAGCGGGGCAGACACCCTGGTTGGAGTCTGCTATAGACCACCCAACCAGGAGGAGGATGTTGATGAAGCATTCTATAGGCAGCTTAGGGCTGTCTCAAGATCTCCAAACCTTGTTCTCATGGGTGACTTCAACCTGCCTGACATCTGCTGGGAACTCAACACAGCAGAGAGGAGACAGTCTAGGAGGTTCTTAGAGTGCATGGAGGACAGCTTCTTATCCCAGGTGCTGCGAGAGCCTACCAGGGGCAAGGCTATGCTTGACCTCCTCTTCACCAATAGGGAAGGGCTTGAGTCCTGTGTCCAGTTCTGGGCCCCTCAGTTTAAGAAGGACATTGAAACACTTGAAGGTGTCCAGAGAAGGGCAACAAGGCTGGGGAGAGGCCTTGAGCACAGCCCTGTGAGGAGAGGCTGAGGGAGCTGGGGTTGCTTAGCCTGGAGAAGAGGAGGCTCAGGGGAGACCTCATTGCCCTCTACAACTACCTGAAAGATGGTTGTAGCCAGGAAGGGGCTGGCCTCTTCTCCCAGGCACCCAGCACCAGAACAAGAGGACACAGTCTCAAGCTGTGCCAGGGGAGGTTTAGACTCGAGGTGAGGAGGAAGTTCTTCACCGAGCGAGTCGTTCGCCATTGGAATGTGCTGCCCAGGGAGATGGTGGAGTCCCCATCCCTGGAGGTGTTCAAGAGGGGATTGGATGTGGCACTTGGTGCCATGGTCTAGTCATGGGGTCTGTGTTGATAGGTTGGACTCGATGATCCTTGAGGTCCTTTCCAACCTAAGTTATACTGTGAGACTGTGATACTGGTGGTTGGAGGGTGTTTGGGGTCCAGTGACCACGAGATAATTGAATTCTCGGTTTTTGGTCAAGCCAAGAGGGGCGGCAAGAAGACCTCCACTCTGGACTTCCGGAGGGCAGACTTCAGGTTACTCAAGGAACTACTTCAGAGGGTTCCTTGGGATAAAGCCCTTAAAAACAAAGGGGTCCAGGAGAGCTGGACCTACTTCAAGGAAGAATTGTTGAAGGCTCAGGGACAGGCTGTGCCAATGTGCCAGAAGATGAGCCGCCGGGGCAGACGGCCAGCCTGGATGGTTCATGAACTTTTAATGGAACTGAGGGAAAAAAAGAGGGTGTATCACCTTTGGAAGAGAGGGGAGGCAACCTCCTGGCACAGCTTGAGACTGTGTCCTCTTGTTCTGGTGCTGCTTGCCTGGCAGAAGAGACCAACCCCCACCTGGCTACAACCTCCCTTCAGGGAGTTGTAGAGAGCAAGAAGGTCTCCCCTGAGCCTCCTTCTCTCCAGGCTGAGCAACCCCAGCTCCCTCAGCCTCTCCTCACAGGACTGTGCTATAGCCAAGAGGGCTGCAGGATGCGGCTCTGAGCAACCTGACATAGTGTGAGGTGTCCCTGCCCATGGCAGGGGGGGTTGGAACTGTGTGATCCTTGAGGTCACTTCCAACCCTGACAACTGGATAGGATAGGATAGGATAGGATAGGATAGGATAGGATAGGATAGGATAGGATAGAATAGAATAGAATAGAATAGAATAGAATAGAATAGAATAGAATAGAATAGAATAGAATAGAATAGAATAGAATAGAATAGAATAGAATAGGAATGGACCAGACCAGACCAGCTTGGAAGAGACCTTCAAGATCATCACATCCAACCTATCACCCAACACCACCTAATCAACTAACCCATGCAACCAAGCAGCCTATCACGAACAGAAGATACTTTACAGAAGGATTTCATTCTTTTAGTGTTGTTGGACTTCTTTTTTTTTCCCCCTCTAAAGGAATTAAATTGGATTCTTCCCACTCCTCCCCAAGTTTTCCAACCTTTGCAGAAGTCACACAAGCTTTCAGCCGCAGGAGGAGCGGAGCACTGGAGAACCTGAATGCCCTACAGCAGCTTCTGGGCCATTAAAAGCCCTGTGCAGCCCCAGTGGGGAGCAGGCAGCGTGGCTATGGCAACCAGCTCCTTTGGACATCCCTCTTTGATCTCCACCGCGAGATGCTTGTGCCTGATTGCCGCTCACAGCCTTTTGCCCAAAGGAGGTCAATATTTGAAGCACTTCAAAGCCCCCAGCTCCTCTGAAACGTCTTGCATTAGTAACTCCCAGCTTTTGATCTGTGCATCCTCCCTGCAGTGATGGCCTCCCGGGCATGGAGTGCCCCAAGGTCACGGGAGGAGCAGCCCCTCCCCCGCGGCACAAGGTGAGGTCGAGCAGGTTAAACCTCATCCCAGGTTTTGACCTCCATGAAACTCAGGAGAGAGGAAGGGGTTAAGAATGTTCTCCTTGGATTCCCCCGCCCTGCTCTTCTCAAGGCCACGATCAGGACTGTGAGCTCTGCCCAAACGGAGGCCATCAGCATCTGCTTATCACCAGCCATGACCCCCAGGGCAACCCAACGCCACAAACCACAGCAGCAGAAGCAGCTCTGACCTTCCGTGCTCAGCCCCAGCCTGCGGCGCTGAGCCATCACCCTCCCAGCCCAGGCCGTTCCCCTTGGAGGGCTTCAGGGAGGTGGAAGCAAGATTCCTTCCTCTCTGCAATCAGGGCAAGGAAAAAGGAACAAACAAACAAACAGGAAAGCTGCTCCCAGCTGGAGCAGAAGTCCTAAGGGGGCAATCCAGGAGGTTATTTAAAGCTCTGAGAAGTTCCTCCTTCCAGCTCGCTGCTGGGGGGGGAAGCAGCCTGTGGATGAGAAGGGAAGGAGTTGATGCAAGGCCACTAACTGTTAGCTGCAGTGGAACCACTCAGGACATTATAGAATCACAGAATTGTCAGGGTTGGAAGGGACCTCAAGGCTCAGCCAGTTCCAACTCCCCTGCCATGGCCAGGGACACCTCACACTACAGCAGCTTGCTCACAGCCACATCCAGCCTGGCTGCAAACACCTCCAGGGATGAGGCTTCCACCACCTCCCTGGGCAGCCTGTGCCAGGCTCTCACCACCCTCATGGGGAACAACTTCTTCCTCACAGCCAATCTCAATCTACCCATTCCTAGGGTTTTTTTTCCATTGCAGGATATCACCAGGAGATTCCCACAGGAGCAGCTGCTCCTTCATTTAGGACAGTGTGAGGAGGCTCCACACCATCATGTGTCCAGAGAAGGGCAACGAGGCTGGGGAGAAGCCTTGAGCACAGCCCTGTGAGGAGAGGCTGAGGGAGCTGGGGTTGCTTAGCCTGGAGAAGAGGAGGCTCAGGGGAGACCTTCTTGCTCTCTACAACTCCCTGAAGGGAGGTTGTAGCCAGGTGGGGGTTGGTCTCTTCTCCCAGGCAAGCAGCACCAGAACAAGAGGACACAGTCTCAAGCTGTGCCAGGGGAGGTTTAGGCTGGAGGTGAGGAGAAAGTTCTTCCCAGCAAGAGAGATTGGCCATTGGAATGTGCTGCCCAGGGAGGTGGTGGAGTCACCATCCCTGGAGGTGTTCCAAAAAGGCTTGGATGTGGCACTTGGTGCCATGGTTTAGTGGTCAGGAGGTGTTAGGTATTAGGTGATAGGTTGGATTTGATGATCTGTGAGGTCTTTTCCAATCTTATTGATTCTATGATTCTATGAAATGCAGCAGAAAGAGCACAGATGTTGGGACTGGGAACAGCAAATCCCTCCAAGCACCACAGAGAAAGGAGCAGAGGTTGTCCCTCTGTCCTCAGCACTGGTGAGGCCACAGCTTGAGTTCTGTTTACTCCAAGAAGGACATTGAGGAGCTGGAGCAGGTCCAGAGAAGAGTAACAAAGCTGGCTGAAGGGTCTGGAGAAGAGGTCTGGTGAGGAATGGCTGAGGGAGGAGGAGACTTGATGGGGTGCTTGATTGCATGGTTTAGTTGATTAGGTGGTGTTGGATGATAGGTTGGATTTGATGACCTTGAAGGTCTCTTCCAACCTGGTTAATTTCTCTTCTCTTCTCTTCTCTTCTCTTCTCTTCTCTTCTCTTCTCTTCTCTTCCTTCTTCTTCTTTCTCTTCTCTTCTCTTCTCTTCTCTTCTCTTCTCTTCTCTTCTCTTCTCTTCTCTTCTATCTCTTCTCCTTCTCTTCTCTCTCTTCTCTTCTCTTCTCTTCTCTTCTCTTCTCTTCTCTTCTCTTCTCTTCTCTTCTCTTCTCTTCTCTTCTCTTTCTCTTCTCTTCTCTCTCTTCTCTTCTCTTCTCTTCTCTTCTCTTCCCTTCCCTTCCCTTCCCTTCCCTTCCCTTCCTTCCCTTCCCTTCCCTTCCCTTCCCTTCCCTTCCCTTCCCTTCCCTTCCCTTCCCTTCCCTTCCCTTCCCTTCCCTTCCCTTCCCTTCCCTTCCCTTCCCTTCCCTTCCCTTCCCTTCCCTTCCCTTCCCTTCCCTTCCCTTCCCTTCCCTTCCCTTCCCTTCCCTTCCCTTCCCTTCCCTTCCTTCCCTTCCCTTCCCTTCCCTTCCCTTCCCTTCCCTTCCCCTTCCCTTCCCTTCCCTTCCCTTCCCTTCCCTTCCCTTCCCTTCCCTTCCCTTCCCTTCCCTTCCCTTCCCTTCCCTTCCCTTCCCTTCCCTTCCCTTCCCTTCCCTTCCCTTCCCTTCCCTTCTCTCCTGTCCTGTCCTGTCCTGTCCTGTCCTACCCTGTCCTACCTTGGAGGTCTTTTCCAACCCAAACAATTCTCTGCCCCTACAATTCTCCTGAGGAGAGAGATGATTTTTAGGAGTTGGGTTCCCCCCCCCACCTCCCCCCCTTTAAAAAAAGCAATAAATATTTCAGAGTGCTGGGGGAAGAACCAGGATGCCTGAGTAGCTCCTGCCCAGAGAACACAGCATGAAATCTCTGCACCATGAGGGCTATTTTGGCACCTTTTTTGTCCCCTCCCTCCCTGTTGCATCAATGGTGAGTGATTTTATAGCCCATGATTGATTTAGATGCAGGGTGATAGAACTCCTCCAGGTCCAAGGGCCACAGCAGATAAATAATGTATCTTTACAGGAGTGTAATAACCATCTTGGTAACAAGTGATTTGTAGGGAGACAGAAGAAGCTGGCTGTAGAGAGCTGAGAAATGCTCCTCAGAGGCAGCAGCACTGCACCAAGAGGGCCTTCTAGCAATGCCTTGCAGTTTGGAGGTCTGCCTCCTCTGTGCTGCACCATAGGGCTGGAGATCATAGGCTCATAAAGCCACAGGATGGTTTGGGTTGCAAGGCACCTTAAAGGTCATCCATTTCCAACCCCCCTGCCATGGGCAGGGACACTTCCCACTAGCCCAGGTTGCTCAAGGCCCCGTTGTCCAACTTGGCCTTGAACATCTCTAGGGAGGGGAAAATCCTCTCTGGCTGAGCTCAGGGTCATTGGATAAATGTAGTCTGGGGGCTTCTCCAAGAACATACCCTTGGGAAGGGTCTTTAAAGGTCATTTAGTGCAACATCCCTGCAGTCAGCAGGGACATCTGCAGGCAGAGCAGGTTGCTCAGAGCCCCAGACAACCTGACCTGCAATGGTTCCAGGGATGCAGCATCTAGCACCTGGGACAGGGCCTCACCACCCTCAGTGTAAACAATCTCTTCCTTCCATCTAATCTAAGTCTCCCTCTTTCACGGTTTAAACCATCCCCCCTTGTCCTGTCACAGCAGCCCCTGCTCAAACGTCTGGCCCCACCTTTCTGCTCAGCCTCTCTAGGCACTGCAAGGCCACCAGAAGGTCTCCCTGGAGCCTTCTCTTCTCCAGGCTGAACAAGCCCAACTCTCTCAGCCTGACCTTGCAGGAGGGAGCTTCCAACCTTCTGATCATCATTGCTGTGTCTCTCATAGTTCACAGGAGCAGAGGATGTTATAGTTTGGAAGGGACCTCCAAAGATCATCAAGTCCAACCCCCCTGCCAGAGCAGGAGCATAGAATCAAGCACAGGTCATGCAGGAATGCATCCAAAAGAGTCTTGAAAGTCTCCAGAGAAGGAGACTCCACAACCCCTCTGGGCAGCCTGCTCCAGTGCTCTGTGACCCTCCCAGTGCAGAAGTTCCTCCTCATGTTGAGATGGAACCTCCTGTGCTGGAGTTTCTATCCCTTGCCCCTTGTCCTATCCCAGGGTGCAAGTGAGCAGAGCCTGTCCCCTCCCTCCTGACCCCCAGCCCTCAGATACTTACAACCATTGATTAAATCCCCTCTCAGTCTTCTCTGCAGACTAAAAAGCCCCAGGTCCCTCACCCTCTCCTCACTTCACTGCTGAAGGATGTGCTGAGCACAGGATGCTTTACCCAGAGCAGAGACCCACTTTGGAGCTTCCTCCTTGCCTCCAACGTTGGAGTTATGCAATTCCTCCTCAGCAGCCAACAGCTGCTGCCATCCCATTGTGCTGGCAGGTGTGAGAGGAGCCGAGCGAGGTGGTTCTGGCCACTGCCTGGCTGGGGAATGTCAGGGGAGGTGCTTACATAAAGGTTGTTTTGGGATGAGACAAAATGAAATAAACCCCAGAAACACCTCCCCCCTCCCCAAGTTTATTGTTTTTTAATGCTAGGAGAGTTGGGCTTGTTCAGCCTGGAGAAGAGAAGGCTGCAGGGAGACCTTCTGGTGGCCTTGCAGTGCTTCAAGGGCTGATCAGCAAGCTGGGGACAGAGTTTTGAGCAGGGCCTCTTGTGACAGGACAAGGGGTGATGGTTTGAACTAAAAGTGGGAGATTGAGACTGGAGAGAAGGAGGGCTACAGAAAAGCTGAGGAGGGACTTTTGATAAGGGCTTGTAGTGACAGAACAATGGGGTCAGAGTGGCTGGAGAGCAGCCAGGCAGAGAGGGACCTGGGGGGTACTGGTCGATGGTAGGCTGAACATGAGCCTGCAGTGTGCCCAGGTGGCCAAGAAGGCCAATGGCATCCTGGCCTGCATCAGGAACAGTGTGGCCAGCAGGAGCAGGGAAGTCATTGTGCCCCTGTACACTGCACTGGTTAGGCCACACCTTGAGTCCTGTGTCCAGTTCTGGGCCCCTCAGTTTAGGAAGGAGGTTGAGTTGCTGGAAGGTGTCCAGAGAAGGACAATGAAGTTGGTGAGGGGTCTGGAGCACAGCCCTGTGAGGAGAGGCTGAGGGAGCTGGGGTTGCTTAGCCTGGAGAAGAGGAGGCTCAGGGGAGACCTTCTTGGTCTCTACAACTCCCTGAAGGGAGGTTGTAGCCAGGTGGGGATTGGTCTCTTCTCCCAGGCAGCCAGCACCAGAACAAGAGGACACAGTCTCAAGCTGTGCCAGGGGAAGTTTAGGCTGGATGTTAGGAAGAAGTTCTACACAGAGAGAGTGATTGCCCATTGGAATGGGCTGCCTGGGGAGGTGGTGGAGTCACCATCACTGGAGGTGTTCAGGAGGAGACTTGATGGGGTGCTTGGTGCCATGGGTTAGTTGTTTAGGTGGGTTGGATTGGTTGATGGGTTGGACATGACAACCTTGAAGATCTCTTCCAACCTGGTCTGGTCTATTCTATCCTATCCTATCCTATCCTATCCTATCCTATCCTATCCTATCCTATCCTATCCTATCCTATCCTATCCTATCCTACCCTATCCTATCTGGATGAGGGGAGATTGAGACAGGAGATTAGGAAGAAATTCTTTGCAGTGAGGGTGGGGAGACACTGGCACAGGTTGCCCAGGGATGTCGTGGATGTCCTATCCCTGGAGGTGTTCAAGGGCAGGTTGGACAAAGCCCTGAGCATCCTGGGCTGGTGGGAGGTGTCCCTGCCTCCTGGGTTCCACTTTGTGCCTGTTGCCCCTTGTCCTGTCACTGAGCACCACTGATAAGAGTCTGGCCTCAGCCCCTTGCTCCTCATAGCTCCTTTAGCTCTTGCTGAGCATTGCTCAGATCCCCTCTGGGGCTGCTCTTCTCCAGGCTCCACAGCCCCAGGGCTCTCAGCCTTTCCTCCTCCCAGAGATGCTCCAGGCCCCTCAGCAGCTTTGTTGCCCTAATTCCATATTTCCCATTTCTGTGGTGTGTCTTTTCCTGCTGGGAAGCTGATGTTAAATCTCTCTCTTTTTTTGCTTCTTGTTTTCTTTTTTCTTTAGTTTTTTCCCTCTCCACTTAATTTTAAGACTGTCTCTGGGCAGGCAAATGAATGGTGCTGTTAAATAAGCTTAATGAGGTGTCAGGAGCCAAAAAACTCCTCCCATGGGGGTAATGAACATCAATTTTCCCCCTTTTGCTTGAGCTATTTCTACTTTGCAGTTAGTCAAAGAAAAATGGTGTCTGGGTTGTGAGAGCAGGATCCATTCTCAGCAGCTTCACTCAGTGTTTGGAGGTCTTGGTGGGATTAGTAGCTCCTATGGAGACAGACTGAGGGATTTGGGGCTGTTCAGTCTGGAGAAGGGAAAGCTCCAAGGTGACCTCATTGTGGCCTTCCAGGATCTGAAGGGGGCTACAGGAAGGCTGGGGAGGGACTTTTTAAGCTATCAGGGAGTGATAGTGCTGGGGGGAATGGAACAAAACTAGCAATGGGTAGATTGA
Source organism: Melanerpes formicivorus (assembly GCF_026170545.1). NCBI lineage: Eukaryota > Metazoa > Chordata > Aves > Piciformes > Picidae > Melanerpes > Melanerpes formicivorus. Next base: position 157,179 of record NW_027142393.1, read on the forward strand.
GATTGGATGTGAGGAAGAAGTTGTTCCCCATGAGGGTAGTGAGAGCCTGGCACAGGTTGCCCAGGGAGGTGGTGGAAGCCTCATGCCTGGAGGTGTTTGCAGCCAGGCTGGATGTGGCTGTGAGCAACCTGCTGTAGTGTGAGGTGTCCCTGGCCATGGCAGGGGGGTTGGAACTGGCTGAGCCTTGAGGTCCCTTCCAGCCCTAACAATTCTGTGCTTCAATGTCCCTGCATCAGCACAGGCTTTGCCAGCTGCAGTTGCATGACTCACCAAGCAGTGGTGAATGATGCCACCATCCATTTGAAAATGAAAAGAGTCCAGCAGAGGAACTCCTCCATGAGATGAAATTGTTCCTCTGATCTGAACCAGATTGCTCAGGGAACTGGACAGTGCAAGCTTCAGCCAAGAAATCTTTTACTGCCAGCACGGGAGAAATGGCTATGTGGAAGTGGATCCAGAGGAGGCCACAAAGAGGCCACAAAGTCCTCTGCTGTAAGGCCAGGCTGAGAGAGTTGGGCTTGCTCAGCCTGGAGGAGAGAAGGCTGCAGGGAGACCTTCTGGTGGCCTTGCAGTGCTTCAAGGGCTGAGCAGAAAGCTGGGGACAGACTTTTGAGCAGGGCCTCTTGTGACAGAGCAAGGGATGATGGTTTGAGCTAAAAGAGGGAGATTGGGACTGGAGAGAAGGAAGAAAAGCTTTTCATCCTGAGGGTGTTGAGAGCCTGTCCCAGATTGCCCAGAGAGTTGGGAGATGTCCCCATCCCTGGAGCCATTGCAGGTCAGGTTGTCTGGGGCTCTGAGCAACCTGCTCCACTTTCAGATTTCCCTGCTGAGTGCAGGGGGTTGGGCTAAACGACCTTGAAAGGTCCCTTGCAACCCAAACCACTCAATGATTCCATGATTTTATTGCTCTCTAAGGCAGCTGGCACCAGTGCCTGGCTCTGGTGTTGCAGCAGCTGCCTAGACAGGGACCTCGCTGTGTACACAGGGATAAACTGAGAGCGAATTTGTCCCGCAGAGCCTCTGAGATGCTAAAGCCTTTTACACAGGGGGGATACTGGCAAATATTTACCAGAGTCCTTGGAATGGTTTCTGGCCCTTGTTTGAAGGCAGGCATTTAAAAATTAAATGAAATTCCTATTATAGGCTCAGTAAAATAGAACAAGTCTGGAGGGAACCAGTCTGGGTTTCAGGTGAGTGATGCTTTCAAGCCAGCTCCCTCAAGTCCCATGCAGCAATCTTTTGAGTGTTGATGCTTTGTTTTTATTGTGGTGGGGTATTAACCCAGTGCAGGAGAAGTGGTGGGGTTGACTTTCTACCATGCTACCGAGCTCCTGGGGCTGGCTTGGCACTGATTTGAAGCCAAGCCCACCCTCGGGGCTGCTGGTCCCACCCCTGAGGTGTGGGGCTGGAGGAGCTGAACGAAGCATTTAGCCACTAATGAAAATAGCAGCTATTAAGAGAGATTAGAGAAAGGAGCATAAGGACAAACTGTGCTCTGTGCTGCTCTAGCAAACAGCAGCTTCTGCTTGTAATTAAGCTGTGAAGATGCTGCAAGCTCCCAGTCCAACTGTGCAACTGCCAGGCAGAAATATGTCAGCTCTGCTGCGAGGAGCTGGGAAGTTACTTCTGATGCTCCCAGCTTGGAAATGGTCCTGGCCAAGCAGGCTGGCTTTGAGTTGAAGGAAGGAATTGACACCAGACTGCTCCAGTTAATGCACCCCCTTGCTATCAGCAGTGATGGGGAAGTGTTCAGTGAGTCACAGCTGGGGGGATTGGATTGGAGTGGTGGAATCCCTGTCCCTGGAGGTGTTCAAGAGGGGGTTGGATGTGACACTTGCAGCCATGGTTTAGTAGTCATGAGGTCTGTGGTGGCAGGTTGGACTTGATGCTCCTTGAGGTCTTTTCCAACCTTATTGATTCTATGATTTATTTATAATTGATACTATAATGGGGGCAACCCTTGGGATCAAGCCAGGATGGGGAATGAAGAACTGGAGAGCAGCCCTGTGGAGAAGGACTTGGGGGTGCTGCTGGGTGCAAAGCTGGACAGGAGCTGGCACCCAGTGCTGCCAGCCCAGCCCCAGCTGTGTCCTGAGCTCATCCCCAGCAGTATGGGCAGCAGGGGCAGGGAGGGGATTCTGCCCCTCTGCTTCCCTCTGCTGAGACCCCACCTGCAGGGCTGGGGCCAGCTCTGGAGTCCTCAGCACTGCACAGACAGGGACCTGATGGAGCAGGGCCAGAGGAGGCCACAGCAGTGCTGGCAGGGCTGGAAGCCCTCTGCTGTGAGGCCAGGCTGAGAGAGTTGGGCTTGTTCAGCCTGGAGAAGAGAAGGCTGCAGGGAGACCTCCTGATGGCTTTTCAGTGCTTCAAGGGCTGATCAGAGAGCTGAGGACAGACTTTTGAGCAGGGCCTCTTGTTACAGAGCAAGGGGGAATGCTTTGAACTGAAAGAGGGAGATTCAGACTGGAGAGAAGGAAGAGAGGTTTTTCATCCTGAGGGTGGTGAGAGCCTGTCCCAGGTTGCCCAGAGAGCTGGGAGATAGTTTCATAGTTTCATTCAGGGTTGGAAGGGACCACAAGGATTATCTAGTTCCAACCCCCCTGCCATGGGCAGGGACACCCCATACTAGATCAGGCTGCCCAGAGCCTCATCCAGCCTGCTCTTAAACACCCCCAGGGACGGGGTCTCGACCACCTCCCTGGACAACCCATTCCAGGGCTTCACCACTCTCATGGGGAAGAACTTCCTCCTCACATCCAGCCTGAATCTCCCCACCTCCAGCTTCATTCCATTCCCCCTAGTCCTATCACTACCTGAGATCCCCATCCCTGGAAGCATTGTAGGTCAGGTTGTCTGGGGCTCTGAGCACCCTGCCCTAGTTGCAGATGTCCCTGCTGAGTGCAGGGGGTTGGGCTAAGTGACCTTGAAAGGTCCCTTGCAACCCAAAGCATTGAATGACTCAGTGACACACAGTCTGCTCTGTGCCTTGGCTTAGCCAAGCAGGATGTGAGAAGATGCTTTGCTTTGCCAGGGCTTTGCTCTGGGGCTTTCCCTGCTGGTGATTCTTAGGCTGCCTTCATCTGGGAGCGCAATTTGTCTCACTATAATTAGGGAGAGGACAAGGCACTAACCATGCTTGGCAAAGTTAATCTGCTGCACTGATAAGGGAGAGGATTAGGCCACTATTGTGGAAAAATAATTTAAGCTATTAGCTTAATGCCCAGCTGCAGGAAGGAGGCAGAAATGATAATGGGCTTGTGGAGCTGAGAGGGGATGGGAGCTCCTGCGCTGCTGGGCTCACTGTGGGAAAGCTTTCAGGGAGGACAAAACAGGCTGCACAGAGGAGCTGCTTGCAGAGGTGCATGGGAAGGGCTCAAAACGTTGAGGGAAATTATTGCAAAGTTTAGGAAGTGCCTGCAAGGAGAATTGCACTGGGCTAGGAACTGGCTGGATGGCCGAGCCCAGAGAGTGGTGGTGAATGGTGCCACAGCCAGCTGGCAGCCAGGCACCAGTGGTGTGCCCCAGGGATCAGTGCTGGGCCCTGTGCTCTTTAACATCTTCACTGATGATCTGGATGAGGGCATTGAGTCCATGAGCAGTAAGTTTGCAGATGACACCAAGCTGGGGGCAGGAGTTGATCTGCTGGAGGGTAGAGAGGCTCTGCAGAGGGACCTCGACAGGCTGGACAGATGGGCAGAGGCCAAGGGCAGGAGATTGAACACATCCAAGTGTCAGGTTCTGCACATTGGCCACAACAACCCCAGGCAGAGCTACAGGCTGGGGTCAGAGTGGCTGAGAGCAGCCAGGCAGAGAGGGACCTGGGGGTGCTGGTTGAGAGGAGGCTGAACATGAGCCAGCAGTGTGCCCAGGTGGCCAAGAGGGCCAATGGTATCCTGGCCTGCATCAGGATCAGTGTGGCCAGCAGGAGCAGGGAGGTCATTCTGCCCCTGTACACTGCACTGGTTAGGCCACACCTTGAGTCCTGTGTCCAGTTCTGGGCCCCTCAGTTCAGGAAGGAGGTTGACTTGCTGGAAGGTGTCCAGAGAAGGGCAACAAAGCTGGGGAGGGTTTTGGAACACAGCCCTGTGAGGAGAGGCTGAGGGAGCTGGGGTTGCTTAGCCTGGAGAAGAGGAGACTCCGGGGTGACCTTCTTGCTGTCTACAACTACCTGAAGGGAGGTTGTAGCCAGGCTAATGATGGTCTCTTCTCCCAGGCAGCCATCACCAGAACAAGAGGACACAGTCTCAGGCTGCACCAGGGGAGGTTTAGGCTGGAGGTTAGGAGGAAGTTCTACACAGAGAGAGTGATTGCCCATTGGAATGGGCTGCCTGGGGAGGTGGTGGAGTCACCATCATTGGAGGTGTTCAGGAGGAGACTTGCTGGGGTGCTTGGTGCCATAGGTTAGCTGTTTGGGTGGGTTGGATTGGTTGATGGGTTGGACACGATGATCTTGAAGGTCTCTTCCAACCTGGTCTGGCTTATTCTAAATAAAGGTTTATTCTAAATTGGAAGAAGGGTTTGGTACAGAGGGTGGCAAAGGCATGGAATAAGAGTCACAGAGTCATGGAATCATGGAATTGGTTGGCTTGGATAAGTCCTCCAAGACCCTTCAATCCAACCATCAACCTAAGATCACCATGGCCAGTAAGCCATGTCCCAAAGTGCCACATCCACAGGTCTCTTGAACACCTCCAGGGAACGTGGGACAAATTAGCTGGGAGGAGCAAAGGAGCAAATCAGCATTGAAGAGAAAAGAGGATCAAAAGGCTACAGCAACCTCCCCCAAAAACAGATTTCAAGATGAGCTGGTTAAGAAGAGAACAACAGAGCTGCTCCAAAGGGATTTAGAATGCCACAGAGTCATTTTGGTTGGAAGAGACCTTTGAGATCACCAAGTCCAACCAATCATTGAGTCTGACTCTTATATGGAAGAACTTGGATCTTCTATCCTCTACCTTCTGTCTGAACATCTCCACTTAGAATCACAGCAATGTCAGGGTTGGAAGGGACCTCAAGGATCAGCCAGTTCCAATCCCCCTGCCATGGCCAGGGACACCTCACACTACAGCAGGTTGCTCACAGCCACATCCAGCCTGGCTGCAAACACCTCCAGGCAGGAGGCTTCCACCACCTCCCTGGGCAACCTGTGCCAGGCTCTCACCACCCTCATGGGGAACAACTTCCTCACATCCAATCCCAATCTCCCCATTGCTAGTTTGGTTCCATCCCCCCCAGTCCTATCCCTCCCAGACACCCTCCAAAGTCCCTCCCCAGCTTTCTTGGAGCCCCCTTCAGATCCTGGAAGGCCACAATGAGGTCTCCTCAGAGCCTTCTCTCCTCCAGACTGCACAACCCCAACTCCCTCAGTCTGTCCTCATAGCAGAGCAGCTCCAGCCCTCTGCTCATCCTCATGGCCCTTCTCTGGACACCTTCCAGCACCTCCAGATCCTTCCTGTGCTAGGGGCTCCAGAACTGGACACAGTGCTCCAGGTGGGGTCTCAGCAGAGTGGAGCAGAGGGGGAGAATCACCTCCCTGGCCCTGCTGGCTCTGCTTCTCTTGCTGCAGCCCAGGATGTGATTGGCTTTCTGAGCTGCAAGTGCCTGTTGCCATGCTGTGCTCTCCTGGTTCAGGGCTCTGTGGGCTGAAAGAATCATTTTGCACAAGTGCTGAAGCAGTGCTCAGGCTTGTGGTCATCTTGGCCATCCATAATGTCAGTGTGAGATCAGTAAGTGCTTGGTTTCCTTGCCTCTTTTGGTGGAGCCTTGGAAGAATGTGCTGTAAGAGCATCTCATCAGTGATGAAAGGCTAGAAGGGACAACTCCCAACATTCACAGATTGCATTGGGTTGGAAGGGACCCTCAAAAGTTATCTTGCATTCCAGCAGGGACACCTCCCAACTAGATCAGGCTGCCCTGTGCCAGTCTCTCACCACCCTCATGGGGAAGAATTTCTTCCTCACATCCAATCTCAATCTACCCATTTCTAGTTTTGTTCCATTCCCCCCAGCCCTATCACTCCCTGACACCCTCAAAAGTCCCTTCCCAGCTTTCTTGCAGCCCCCTTCAGATCCTGGAAGGCCACAATGAGGTCACCTTGGAGCCTTCTCTTCTCCAGGCTGAACTGCTTCAGACCTTCCTGGTCTGCAACACTTCTGGAGTGCTTGAAAAGGAGAGTTCTAGGGGGAAAAACCCCAAAAGATTTGGCAAAATATGGTCTGAAAAGCATGTTCTGAAACAGCCACCCAGAGCCTGCCATTAACACAATAACTGGATGCAGTCAGTCATTTCTCAGACAGTTGGGCAGGCAGGGGATGTGAGGAACTTGGAGATAAGGGGAAATGATTCAGTCACCTGGTATTTTCTCATCCCAGCTGAAAACAAAGAAGATGGGATAATCATTGGACCCAATGATATCAAAAAAAGGACTGAAGGAAATGCACAGCCTGGCCTGAAATCCCTCATTTCCTCCTGTGTGAATCACAGCCTATAAACAGCAGCGCTGGGCTGCCTGGGAGAGGTGCTGCCAGGCAAGGAGACAAATCCTGGTTACGTCTTCCTCACCCTGGGATACCTCCAGCTGCTCTCCAACAGGAGATCATGCAGCATCGCCCCTCACACCAATAACAGCAATTCAGAATGGGTTGGGTTGGAAGGGACCTCACAGATCATCCAGTTCCAACCCCCCTGCCATGGGCAGGGACATCTCCCGCTGGAGCAGGTTGCTCAAGGATTTGTCCAGCCTGCTCCAGGGAGGGGACATCCACAACCTCTCTGGGCAACCTCTTCCAGTGTCTCCCCACCCTCACTGCAAGGAATTTCCTCCTATTCTCCAGGCTAAATCTGCCCTCCTCAAGTTTCAGTCCATTCCCTCTCATGTTATCACTCCCAGCCCTTGCCAAAAGTTCCCACCTCAAGCTTCAGTCCATTCCCACTCATGTTATCACTCCCAGCCCTTGCCAAAAGTTCCTTCCCAGCTCTCCTGTAGCCCCTTCAGGTACTGGAAGGCTGCTCTAAGGTCTCCCTGGAGCCTTCTCTTCTCCTTGCTGAACAGCCCCAACTCTCCCAGCCTGTCTCCATAGGGGAGGTTCTCCAGCCCTCTGGCCTCCTCTGGACCTGCTTTAACAGTTCCATGTCCTTCTTGTGTTGGGGGCACCAAAACTGGATGCAGTGTTCCAGGCAGGGTCTCAGCAGAGCAGAGGGGCAGAATCCCCTCCCTTATCCTGCTGGTCACACTCTTGATGTAGCCCAGGACATGGTCACCTTCTGGACTGCAAGTGCCCATTGCTGGCTCAGGGTGAGCTGTTCATCACCTTACATCCCCGAGTCCTCCTCCTTACTGTCTCCATTGCTCCTTCCTCACACTTGGCTCTAGCACATTGAAAGCATCTCCTGTCACTTGCCTGCTAATGCCACCGGTCTGGTCCCCTGCAACTTGTCAAGTGTAGCAGATAAGACTTGAGCACATAAAATCATGTGGATTTAATTCCCAGGAGGAATAAGGCTCCTGGTTAAAGGCCAGAGCTTCACAGAAGAGATTTTCCCACCTGCAAACACCCATCTGGTGCTTTCTTCTTTCCTCAAGTCTCCTTGCTGTCTTCATCCATGATCTGATGAATGGATTGAGGCACCCTCAGGAAGTTTGCAGATGACACCAAACTGGGTGGCAGTGTTGATCTGCTGGGGGGGAGGAAGGCTCTGCAGAAGATTCTGGCCAGGCTGGATCAATGGGCCAAGGATGAGGTTCAAGAAGGTCAAGTACCAGGTTCTGCACTGGAGTCACCATCTTTGGAGGTGTTTAGGAGGAGACTTGATAGGGTGCTTGGTTGCGTGGTTTAGTTGATGAGGTGGTGTTGGATGTGATGATCTTGAGGGTCTCTTCCAACCTGGTCTGGTTCGGTTCGGTTCTATTCTATTCTATTCTATTCTATTCTATTCTATTCTATTCTATTCTATTCTATTCTATTCTATTCTATTCTATTCTATTCTATTCTATTCTATTCTATTCTATTCTATTCTATTCCATTCCATTCCATTCCATTCCATTCCATTCCATCCTATTCTATTCACAACAACCCCATGAAGGCTCCAGGCTTGGGGCAGGGTGGCTGGAAACTGCCATGGGGAAAAGGACCTGGGGGTGTTGATCAACAACCCCCTGAATATGAGCCCAGTATGTGCCCAGGGGGGCCAAGAAGGCCACCAGCATCCTGGCTTGGATCACCACTAGTGTGGCCAGCAGGAGTAGGGCAGTGATGGTGCTCCTGCACTGGGCACTGGTTGAGACCACAGTGTGAGTACTGGGTTCAGTTTGGGGCCCCTCACTCCACTGAGGTGCTGGGGGTGCTCACAAAGGAGAGCAACAAAGCTGCTGAAGTTGAACTAGGGGAGGTTTAGGTTGGCCATAAGGAATGATTCCTTTCCCAAGAGGACCCTGGAGCAGGCTTCTCAGGGCAGTGGTAGAGTCCCTAACCATGGAGGGGTTTCAAAGCTGTGTAGATGTGGTGCTGAGGGAGGTGGTTCAGTGGTGGCCTTGGCAGTGCTGGGTTAATGGATGGTCTTAAAGGTCTTTTCCAGCCTAAATGGATAGATGCACACCCAAGTCTGTGTCTGTCTGTGTGCATGCTTTGTGGCCCCTGGGCCTCCTTTGCTGAGATTTGGTCTGTGTTATGGTTGCTTCTTCCCCCTTCAGCCACCCCTGAGGCCATGGTGATGGGTCACCAGGACTGACCTTCCCCATCTGGATGGGTTCCTGTGTGACCTGTACTAGATTCTGTGGCCCTGCTCTGGCAGGGGGGTTGGACTTGATGATCTCCAGAGGTCCCTTCCAACCCCTGTGATCTCAGCAGTGGTTTGAGGATGGCTCTCCTGAGGATGTCCAACTTAACCCTGCCAGAGCATCCTCCTGAGCTCTCCTTGTGTGCTCCTCTCCTCCCGGTAGAAATGTAGGTCTTGGCAGCAGCTGGTCCTGAAACTACTGCATTTTCCCATTTCAGTACAGCCCTTTGTCAATATAGAGCTCTTTGCTCTCTTTTCACAGTGGATGAAAAGATCTTTACAGAAGCAAGGTGGGAATGACGTGTGAGGGAGAGCCGGGAGGAGGCCTGCTGAATTAAATGGAGCTTCCCCCAGGGGCGAGCGCTGAATCCCAGCCTGCCCTTGAAAATGCAGCTGGCCCATATACACAGCTCCTTCACTCCTTCTATCCAGGTCATCTCTGGGGCCTAAACACTCTATTAAAAGTGACAGGCATTGCCTTGAAGTCAGGTTTCAGCCTAAACACACCTGAAAGCCCTCACAGCAATGTGCCCTGGTGGCCAAGAAGGCCAAGGGGATCCTGGGGGGCATCCAGAGGAGTGTGTCCAGCAGATCCAGGGAGGTTCTCCTCCCCCTCTACTCTGCCCTGGTGAAGCTACCAGTTCTGGGCTTCCCAGTTCAAGAGGGACAGGGGTCTGCTGGAGAGAGTCCAACAGAGAGCCACAAGGATGATGAAGGGACTGGAGAACTGCCCCGAGAGGAGAGGCTGAGAGCCCTGGGGCTGATTGGTCTGGAGAAGAGGAGACTGAGAGGGGATTTAATCAATGGTTATCAATATCTGAGGGCTGGGGGTCAGGAGGGAGGGGCCAGGCTCTGCTCACTTGCACCCTGGGGTAGGACAAGGGGCAATGGATAGAAACTCCAGCACAGGAGGTTTCACCTCAACATGAGGAGGAACTTCTGCATTGGAAGGGTCACAGAGCCCTGGAGCAGGCTGCCCAGAGAGGTTGTGGAGGCTCCTTCTCTGGAGACTTTCCAGCCTCAATTGGGTGCATTTCTGTGTGATCTGAGCTAGGTTCTATGCTCCTGCTCTGGGAGGGGGGTTGGATTTGTTGATCTCCAGAGGTCCCTTCCAACCCCTAACATCCTGTGATCCTGTGATGCTTGCAGCATCTGAGCTCACAGATCCTCTGTGCCAGGGTGCAGGGCCTGGGAAGTGATGCTCCAGTGTTTCCCAAGTGGAGAGCCCTCAGGGCAGGAGATAATATCTCTCTTCTGTATCTTGCCACTCAAGTACTCTCTGTCTAATTAATAATTTCCTCCCCAAATCCTGTCCTTCCCTTCTGTCTCTCATCTGCCACAACAATCTCCTGCAGGCACAAACTGCTTCCTTGTGCAGCTGCTACCAGGCTGGCAACACAGCTGGGAAGTATAAAGGTCTTGTGCTGCTTGACCCCTCCTCAATTTTCTATCTTCCCCTACAGTGAATTGATTTGGTTGGAAAAGACCTTGATGATCATCGAGTCCAACCATTAGCTGACTCCACCAAGCCTACTGCTAAACCATATCCTTCAGCAGCACTTCTCCATGGCTCTTCAATGCCTCTAGGGATGGGGATTCCACCACTGCCGTGGCCAACCTGGGCCAGGCCTTGACAAGACTTTTAGGTTGTCCTTATGTCCAGCCTGGTGCAATCTGATTGCATTTCCTCTTGTCCTATCACTTGTTCCAAGGGAGAAGAGACCAACCCCTACCTGGCTCCAGCCTCCTTTCAGGGTGTTGTAGAGCCAGAAGCTCTCCCCTCAGCCTCCTCTTCTCCAGGCTGAACAACCCCAGTTCACTCAGCTGCTCTTCACCAGCCCTGCTCTCCAGACCCTTCCTCAGCTTTGTTGACCTGCTCCAGCCCCTCAGTGGCCTTCTTGGAGTGAGGAACCCAAAGCTGATCTCAGGATTCAAGATGTGGCCTCATTAATGTTTACTATAGGGACACACAAATCAACACCAACCCTATAACTGGGCCACCCCTGAGTGCTGCCACAACCTTGATCCTCCCTGTGGGCACCTGGCCAGGTTAGTGCTGACATTTGAAAGTTACTGCCACCTCCTTCTCATCTTCATTTTCATAGAAGCATAGAATCAATAGGGTTGGAAAAGACCTCAGAGATCAGCAAGTCCAACCTGGCACCCAACACCTCCTGACTAACTAAACCATGGCTTCAAGTGCCACATCCAGTCCTTTTTGAACACCTCCAGGCATGGTGACTCCACCACCTCCCTGGGCAGCACATTCCAAGGGCCAACCTCTCTTGCTGGGAAGAACTTTCTCCTCCCCTCCAGCCTCTCTTGTGCAGCTATCTCTAACTCAGCTGGAATGTGTGGTGATATAACCCAGATATTTATATAATCACCCAGAAGATGAGGTCCCAGGAGGCATCTTGGGTTCTTCATTTTTTGTGAAGTGTGACTTCAAAGGTTCATCACAGCAGGGAGCAAGCACTGGCAAGTGTGCCCAAGGAGCTGATGCTGGCTCTTCACTGACCAGGTCAAAGTTAAACACCAACAAATTCCTGGAAAGGTTGCCTTGAACTCTGTGGTAAACATATTCATGACCAGGTTCTCAAAGGCTCAGCTTTTGGGGCAAGCCAAGGCTTCTCTCCAGTCTGAATCTCCTTCTTTCAGTTCAAACCATCACCCCTTGTCCTGTCAGAACAGATCTTGCTCAGAAGTCTGTCTTCTGCTTTATTCTCAGCCCCTTCAAGCACTGCAAGGCCACCAGAAGGTCTCCCTGCAGCCTTCTCTTCTCCAGGCTGAACAAGCCCAACTCTCTCAGCCTGGCCTCACAGCAGAGGGCTTCCAGCCCTGCCAGCATTGCTCTGGCCCTGCTCCATCAGGTCCCTGTCTGTGCTGTGCTGAGGACTCCGGAGCTGGCCCCAGCCCTGCAGGTGGGGTCTCAGCAGAGCACAGCAGAGGGGCAGAATCCCCTCCCTGCCCCTGCTGCCCACACTGCTGGGGATGAGCTCAGGACAGAGCTGGGGCTGTGCTGGCAGCACTGGGTGCCAGCTCCTGTCCAGCTTTGCACCCAGCAGCAGCCCCAAGTCCTCCTCCACAGGGCTGCTCTCCAGCCCTTCATCCCCCAGCCTGGACTGATGCCAGGGGTTGCCCTGACCCATGTGCAGCACCTTCCCTTTGTCCTTGTTGGACATCATGAGGCTCACACAGGCTCACTGCTCCACCTTGTCCAGGTCCCTCTGGCTGGATCCCACCTCTCAGGTCCATCAACCACCCTGCTCAGCTTGGTGCCATTTGCAAGCCTGCTGGGGGTTCACTTGATCCCACTGTCTGTGCCATCCACGAGGATTGTTCTTAGCAGCCCTTTTCCTCCAGAGCAGATCTCCTATGTCTTCATTTCTCTGCTCTTTGCTTTTTTCTCCACTTTCTCTACTTTCTCTACCTTTTATTCCTCCATTTTCTCTACATCCTCTACCTTCTTTTTTTCTCCACCTTTTTTTTTCTCCATTTTCTCTACTTCTTTCTCATACTCCATGGTCTCTCCTACCTGGTTTGCAGTGCCACAAACACAGACATGAGACATCATCCTTGGGCTGACAGAAGGGAAGGGGTAGGATGTCTGCTGCATGGACACCTGTGTTGGGGCAAGCTGCTTGCAGCTCGTTCCCAGGGCAGCAGAGCTGAGGAACTGGGGAGGGAAGGCCCAGCAGCACCGTGGAGTACAGCTTGGAGGAAGGAAAAACACTTCCTGAGAGATCTTCTAACACTGAATGACCCAAACTTGGGATTTTTTTGCTTGTTTGTTCCCTTTAAATTCCCTCCAGCTGGCTGCAAGGCCCTTGGCAGAGGCTGGGAGCTGCAAAGGATTTGAGACAGGGAGGCACATGAGCCCCAGACAGTTTGATTGCTCAAACATTTCTCCAAGATTAACTTTGTCAAAGCAAGCACCAGGGAGGATAAATCACATGGCTTGAGCTGAGCTTCAGCCAGGCCTTGCCAGCAAACTGCCTCAGGAGCAGCAGCAGCAGGGGGAGGGCAATCAGCTGGAGCTGCATCATCAGGCACAAGAAGGTCCCACCTAGAGGAGGAGCAGTTGCGTCTCTGTGGTTAAAACACAGGCAGGCACTTGCCCCATCCCAAACCTGGCTGCAGGGTGTTGTGGAGAGGAGCCAGATGTTGCTCTGGTTTCCAAAGGTCATAGAACTGCTGCTTTTACCCAGCCCCAACCCAAACAACCACTGTTTAACATCTTTATTGATGACCTTGGTGAAGACACAGAGTGTGTCAGCAGTGAGTCTGCAGATGACACCAAGTCAGGTGGCAGTGCTCATCTTCATGGGGTAGAACCACAGAATCATGGAGTTGTTAAGGTGGGAAGGGACCTCAAGGCTCAGCCAGTCCCAACCCCCCTGCCATGGCCAGGGACACCTCACACTACAGCAGGTTGCTCACAGCCACATCCAGCCTGGCTGCAAACACCTCCAGGCAGGAGGCTTCCACCACCTCCCTGGGCAACCTGTGCCAGGCTCTCACCACCCTCATGGGGAACAACTTCTTCCTCACATCCAATCTCAATCTACCCATTTCTAATTTTGTTCCATTCCCCCTACTCCTATCACTCCCTGACACCCCCAAAAGTCCCTCCCCAGCTTTCTTGGAGCCCCCTTCAGATCCTGGAAGGCCACAATGAGGTCTCCTCAGAGCCTTCTCTTCTCCAGACTGAACAGCCCCAACTCCCTCAGTCTGTCCTCATAGCAGAGCAGCTCCAGCCCTCTGCTCATCCTTGTGGCCCTTCTCTGGGCACCTTCCAGCACCTCCAGATCATTCCTGTAAGGGTAGGGAGGCTCTACAGAGGTCTTGGATAGATTGGATCCATGGCCAAGGTTAACAGGATGAGCTTCAACAAGGCCAAGGGCCAGGTCCTGCACTTGGGGCACAACAACCCCAAGCAGTGCTCCAGGCTTGGGGCAGTGTGGCTGGAAAGCTGATGGCTGAAAGGGACCTGGGGGCTCTAAGGGACAAACAGCTGAACAGGAGCCAGCAGTGTGCCCAGGGGGCCAAGAAAGCCAAAGGCCTCCTGGCTGGGATCAGCAAGGCTGTGTCCAGCAGGAGCAGGGAGGGGATTGTCCCCTGGCACTCAGCTCTGGGGAGGCCACACCTGCAGTATTGTGTCCAGCTTTGGGCAGCTCAGTACAGGAGAGATGTGGAGGTGCTGCAGCCAGGGCAGAGGAGGGCAAGGAAGCTGGGAAGGGCCTGGAGAAGAAATCTGATGAAGAGTGACTGAAGTAGCTGGGGATGGTTAGTGTGGAAAGGAGGAGGCTGAGGGCAGACCTCCTGGCTCTCTACAACTACCTGAAAGGAGGTTGTGGAGAGGCTGCTGCTGGTCTCTTCTCACAGGTAGAACAAGATGGGATAGAACAAGAGGGAATGGCCTCAAGCTGCCACTGGGTAGGTTTAGACTGGACAGTAGGAAACATTTTTTCATGGCAAGAGTGGTCAGGGATTGGAAATGTGTTGCCCAGGGAGGTGGTGGAGTCCCCAAGCCTGGCTGTGTTTGAAGGTGTTTTGGCTGTGGTGCTTGGGGCTATGGTTTAGGGGTGACCCTTGCAGAGTAGGGTTGTGGGTTGGACTTGGTGATCCTGAGGGGCTTTTCCAACCTGAGTGTTTCTGTGGCTCTGTGTAAACTCCCCCAGGCAGCTGCAGAGGAGCCATCCCTTCTGTCAGAGCTGGTTGCAGAACCCAAGGCTTAAAGTCAAGAGAAAAAAAACCCAAGCCTGGTGGTGATGCTGACTCTGTCTGACCTTGCATGTTGCCTCCTCTCATTTATTTTTAAACCCTGTAGCTCTGAGCAAGAGGAAGGGCCCTAGGAGAGCTTCTCCTTCAGGAGAGCTCATGTCCAGAGCCTGCTGCAGGGCTTGGAGTTGCCATGTGCCTCCTACAGACCTTGGGCCAGAGGACCAGCACCATGCTGGTTCCACACTGATAGGGGGACTGTGTGTACTGTCCTGTGCAGGATGGGCATTCCATGCTCCTGGCAAACTGCTCCTTGTGTGAAGGAAGAGCTGGCACAAATTGGCTTCAGTAGGAAATGGCCATTTGGGGCCCATGACAACGATGGGGACACTAAGCAGGGCCTGCTGTGGCAGCACAAGGGGTGATGGGGTTAAACTCCTGTGGCAGCACAAGGGGTGATGGGGTCAAACTCAAAGAGGCAGATTCAGGCTGGAGAGAAGGAAGACATTTTTCCCCTCGAGGGTGGTGAGAGCCTGTCCCACGTTGCCCAGAGAGGTGGTGGATGTCCCCATCCCTGGAACCATTGCAGGTCAGGTTGTTTGTGACTCTGAGCAGCCTGCTCTAGCTGCAAATGTCCCTGCTGAGTGCAGAGAGGCTGGACTGGATGACCTTGAGAGGTCCCTTCCCACCCAACCCATTCTGTGATTCTAAGACACCATCCTTTGGCTGAGGATGATGAGCAGGGCTGAGCTTCCTCACCTAGTGTTTACCTTCTGGAGCATTTTGCCACCCTTCTGTGGTTATTTTGCTGCAGTTCAATCTAATTAAGCACATGACAAGCACAGCACAGCTCTTGCTTTGCTCCTTCAGACTCAGCAGTGAGGTGTTTTCACATGACCACATCTACCAGCGAGCTGCTTTGCCTCAGCTTTATTTATAGCTGCTGCTGGCAGCTGGCTGTGTGTGAGCCCATCAGCTGCAAGAAGTCCTCCCCAGCCATCACTGCAACCCTAAGCCAGGTCAGAAATGGGAATCAGCCTCAGAAAGCAGAAGAAAGTGAGAATCTGTGAACCTCAGAAGGTTCAGGACGGTCAAAGGAAGGTCCTGCACATGGGTCTGGGCAATTCATAGTGTCAGTCCAAGCTGGGGATGAAAGGCTGGAGAGCAGCCCTGTGGAGAAGGATTTGGGGGTGCTGCTGGGTGCAAAGCTGAGCAGGAGCTGGCACCCAGTGCTGCCAGCACAGCCCCAGCTCTGTCCTGAGCTCATCCCCAGCAGTGTGGGCAGCAGGGGCAGGGAGGGGATGCTGCCCTTCTGCTGTGCTCCGCTGAGACCCCTCCTGTAGTCCTGGGACCAAACTCTTGTCAGTGGTGCCCAGGGACAGGACAAGGGGCAATGGGCACAAACTGGAAGCCAGGAGGTTCTACCTGAACAGGAGGAGAAAAATCTTTGGTGTGAGGGTGCTGGAGGCCTGGAGCAGGCTGCCCAGAGAGGCTGTGGAGTCTCTTTCTCTGGAAAGATTCCATCCCCACCTGGCCATTGTGCTGCTGGGCAAGCTGCTGTGGGTGCCTCTGCTTTAGCAGGGGGGATTGGACTTGGTGATCTCCAGAGGTCCCTGCCAACCCCCAGCATGCTGGGATTCTTGCCTTGAAGCCTCAGCTGTGGCAGAGCCAAGGGTGAGTAGGTGGTGTGCAGGATGACAAATGGGCAGGCAGGAGGCAGGCAGGGCTGGATGTGCCTTTCATATCTCTCCACCCTCCTCCCAAGAGCTCAACTCTACTTCCTCTATTGCCAAACACCCAGCAGAACCCCCAAAGTTTACATTTTTGGAAGAGGACACTAAACCCCAACACTTTTCTCTGCTCTTATTGCCCAGTGACCCTGGCCAGCGAGGCAGGAGCCAGCTGCCCATGGGGAGCTCCAGCCTGCGTGGGCTGGGGACTGAGGATAATGAGCTCTCCACACAGTAATGAAGCAAGGAGGGTAGGTGTTAGATCCTTCTCCTGCAGCTGGGCTGAAATAGGAGTGTGAGAGAACATTAAAGGCTCTGAATGGAAAACAACAAACAGCAAAGGGGGGAAAAAAAACCCACCCCACAACCACCTCCTTTCAAAAAAAAGATGAGGAAGGAAAAGGGCAACAACAGAAGGGGGAAGAAAGGGGTGGGTGTGAAGACACCATCTGAGGGAAACTCAAAGGCTCTCCCTGCCTCCTGCATCCTCCAGACTTGTCAGAGGCTGCTGTGTGAGGAGGAGGAAAGCAGAAGGAATGGGGATTGTCTTCAGGAGATGCTGCTGAGAAGGGTTCCCCAGCAGGATGCTTTCAGGAGGGTTAGGAGAAGCTGCTCACCCCCCCGCAGGGAGGTGTGGGGTTTGCAAGCTGCTTTGTAAACAAAGCCTCCCGCAGACAGGCAGCAAAAAGGCATCGAAGTGGAGAAGTCAGAGAACTGGAGAGGACCTTGAGAAGGTTCCTTAGCACCAGGTCGAGAAATCTGATTGAAGGCTGCTTTGGAACAGATGAGTGAGAAAAGCTGCTGCCAAAGGGGGTTGCTGAGATCAGCCTCCTGCTAAGGTGGCTGTTGTCTCCCAAGTGATCCCAGGTGGGTGTTGACTCCCAGTGATCCCTGGATCCCAGCATGGTGGGGGTTGGAATAATCCTTCAGCTCTTGCTGAGCATTGCTCACATCCCCTCTGGGGCTGCTCCTCTCCAGGCTCCACGGCCCCAGGGCTCTCAGCTTTTCCTCCTCACAGAGATGCTCCAGGCCCCTCCCTCAGCATCTTTGAAGCCTCCACTGGACTCTCTCCTGTAGTTCCTTGTTGCTCTTGAAGTGGGGAACCCAGAACTGAACCCCAGTACTCCAGACATGGCCATACCAGGGCAGAGTAGAGGTGGTGGAGAACCTCCCTTGACCTGCTCATCACAATCCTCTTAATGCACCCAAAATTTAATGCCCCTACCCTCAGTGTCAAACATTTCTTCCCTCTCTCCAGCCTGACTCTCCCTCTTTTAGTTCAGTCACCCTTTGCCCTTTCACAACAGGCCCTGCTCAAAAGCCTGTCCCCAGCTTTCTGCTCAGCCCTTGAAGCACTGCAAGGCCACCAGAAGGTCTCCCTGGAGCCTTCTCTTCTCCAAGGCTGAACATCATCTTCCCACACAGGCAGGAAGAAGAAAGAAGGAGCAGCAAAGCACTTTGCCCTGCTCCAGGACCTGGCTCTTCTGCTTCATCCTTGCCTGTCTTATGTAACTTGTGCTTAGCACACAGAGGGTAAAACCCAAATGGTTTAAAGTTCATTTGGAGTGGAAAACAGGGAAAAGGGGGGGGGGGGGGGGGGGAGGGGGAAGGGGGAAAGCAAAGCTCTCTGGAGCCCACCCCAGGGACCCAGAAACTCAACTCCTCGCCCAGCCAACATCTGTAATTCATAATCCTGTCAAGGCTGCCTCCAGCTGGGGGATGTTTCCCCAACCTGCCAGTTGTACATTTCTAACAACTTCCTATTAAGAAAGGATAAAAAAAACACCCCAGCCAAAAATAAAAAAAAGAGAGTGATTTAAGGTCAAACACCCAAACTAAACTCCTGTTATTTGCTGAAAACCAAGGCAGGGGGCCAGGGCCAGGGCCAGGGCCAGGCAGGCGGCGAAGCACAGCCCGCGGGGGATGGTTGAGCCTCCACTTCCACCCGGCCCTGGGGGAGGGGGGGGAAGCAGATTGCAACACCCAGGGTGAAAGATTTTTCTCTCCATGCCTCTTTACAGACAAATTTGGGCAATAAAAAGGGAAGGTTCCCATAGTGGTTCTTGGCTGGTTCTTTGGTTTGGGGGTTTAGTTGGGTTGGGTTTATTTTTTTTAGGGGGGGGGGGGTGGGTTGTTTTGCTTTGGGTTTGGGCAAGCAGCACCAGAACAAGAGGGCACAGTCTCAAGCTGTGCCAGGGGAGGTTTAGGCTGGAGGAGAGGAGAAAGTTCTTCCCAGAGAGAGTTGTTAGCTGTTGGAATGTGCTGCCCAGGGAGGTGGTGGAGTCCCCATCCCTGGAGGTGTTCAAGGGGGGATTGGATGTGGCACTTGGTGCCATGGTCTAGTCATGAGGTCTGTTGTGGCAGGTTGGACTGGATGATCTTTGAGGTCTCTTCCAACCTTGGTGATTCTGTGTGTGTGTCTGAGTTGGGTTGGGGCTTTTTGAGTTTCTTTTTGGTTGGATTTATTTAGTTGGTTGGGTTTGGTGCTTTCTATTGTGTTTTGGTTGGTTGTTTTTTGGGTTTTCATTGGGGGTTTTGTTGTGGTTTGGGTTGGGTTTGGGTTTTGTTGTTGTGGATTTGTTTGGGTTTGGTTTTTTGTGGTGGATTGGTTTGGTTTCAATTGGGTTTTGTTGTTGTGGTTTGGTTTCAATTTGTTTTTTGTTGTGGTTTGGGTTTGTTTTTTGTTGTGGTTTGGTTTGGGTTTGGGTTTTGGTGTGGTTTGGGTTTGGTTTTTGTTGTGGATTGGTTTGGGCTTGGGTTTTGTTGTGGTTTGGGTTGGGAATGGTTTTTGTTCTGCTTTGGTTTTTGTTGTGGCTTGGTTTGGGCTTGGTTTTTGTTGTTGTGGTTTGGTTTGGGTTTGGTTTTGGTTTGGATTGGGATTTTTGTTGTGGGTTGGGTTTGGTTTTTGTTGTGGCTTGGTTTGGGCTTGGTTTTTGTTGTTGTGGTTTGGTTTGGGTTTGGTTTTTGTTATTGTGGTTTAGTTTGGGTTTGCTTTTTGTTGTGGTTTGGTTTGGGATTGGTTTCTGTTGTGGTTTGGGTTTGGTTTCTGTTGTGGTTTGGTTTGGGATTGGTTTTTGTTGTGGTTTGGTTTGGGTTTGTTTTTTGTTGTGGGTTGGTTTGGTTTCAATTTGGTTTTTGTGGTTTGGTTTGGGTTTGGTTTGGGTTTGGTTTTTGTTCTGCTTTGGTTTTTGTTGTGGCTTGGATTTGGTTTGGTTTTTGTTCTTGTGGTTTGGTTTGGGTTTTGTTTTTGTTCTGCTTTGGTTTTTGTTGTGGCTTGGTTTGGGCTTGGTTTTTGTTGTGGTTTGGTTTCAATTTGGTTTTTGTTGTGGCTTGGTTTGGGTTTGGTTTTTGTTCTTGTGGTTTGGGATTGGGTTTTGTTGTGGATTGGTTTGGGTTTGGTTTTTGTTGTGGATTGGTTTGGTTTCAATTTGGGTTTTGTTGTGGTGGTTTGGTTTCAATTTGGTTTTTGTTGTGGTTTGCTTTGGGTTTTGTTGTGGTTTGCTTTGCTTTGGTTTTTTTGTTTTGACTTTCTTTTTGCTCTTTGCTTGCTTTGGGTTCTGTTTGTTTCTTTCTTTGGTTTAATGTTGATTTGGTTTGGGGGTTTGGTTTTTTTCCTATGGTTGGCTGGTTTTGGTGGTGGGTTCTATTTGTTTGATTTAGGGGTCTGCTATTGATTTGGTTTGGGCTCTTGGTTTTGTCTTTTGTCTTTGGCACTGGAACAGGCTGCCCAGGGAGGTGGTGGAGTCACCAGCCCTGGAGGTGTTCAAGAAATGTGTGGCCATGGCACTTTGGGACATGATTTAGTGGCCATGGTGGTGTTAGGTTGCTGCTTGGACTCAATGATCTTAGAGGTCATGGCCATGGTGGTGCTGGGTTGCTGCTTGGACTCAATGATCTTAGAGGTCATGGCCATGGTGGTGCTGGGTTGATGCTTGGACTCAATGATCTTAGAGGCCATGGCCATGGTGGTGCTGGGTTGATGTTTGGACTCAATGATCTTAGAACTCATGGCCATGGTGATGCTGGGTTGCTGCTTGGACTCAATGATCTTAGAGGTCATGGCCATAGTGGTGTTGGGTTGCTGCTTGGACTTGGTGATCTCAGAGGTCTTTCCCAACCTTAATGAGTTATTTCCTCAGCTGCTGTTGGTTCATTGAGCCAACACAACCCCTGTGCTCATGGATACAAGCAGCACCCAGCTCTCTGAGGATGCTGCTTCTGCTGTATTTTCAAAGCTTTCTCCTGGGCAACTCTCCATGAGAGGATGTACCCAGGGAGGTGTCTGTGGATGGCATCCCACAGCATATTTTTGGCTGGGACATAAGTTTCACATCACATCTACTCAAAACAAATATGCAAGTGAAGAGTTGGGGCTGGGTTAAAAAAAACCCTGAGGAAAAGGCTGGTGGTAACACAGGGAGGAAGCAGAGAAGAGAGGCTGGGATGCATGAAAGACAGCTAGGAAGGCAAAAGGTAGAGAAAAATCCTGCCTTCAATCTCAGAGCTTTCAGGAAGAGCTTTGGATTCCAGGTGACACATGGGGAACCCTGCAGATGGCGAGTGACACCTGACAAGTTGAAGGGAGCAAGGAGCAGGTCAGCAGGCCTGGCAGGTGCCATCTGCACCATGGCCACAGCATCTGAGCAGCTCTACATCTCCCACCCATCCTCTTCAGGAGGCCCAGGAATAGGATTATCCCAGTCCAGCCCCTGAGGGGATGAGCTGTGCAAAGACCAAAGGTCACATTTCAGATGTCCTCACAGTGGAAAACCCCAAAGTGGCTTCAAACCATGGCTCACCTCCTCCCCCGCGTCTCAACTGACCTTAAAATCTGGTGGAGGGAGACCTGCAAAGGTGCTGTGGGAGGGACAGGGACTCCAGAGGCTCACTCCATAAATACCTTGGGCCACCTTACCTCATGAACACCATCTCCACAGCTTTCCTGTTAGAAATTCAAAGCCCAGGGTGCTCACAAATGTTTGTGCTGTCATGATCATGCCAGGGAAGAATGGCTTTGATTCAGCCCTGAGGCTGTGCAAGCCTGCATTCATGAAACATTGGAATGGGCTGCCTGGGGAGGTGGTGGAGTCACCATCCATGGAGGTGTTCAGGAGGAGACTTGGTAGGGTGCTTGGTGCCATGGGTTAGTTGATTAGGTGGTGTTGGATGATAGGTTGGATCAATGACCTTGGAGGTCTCTTCCAGCCTGGTCTATTCTATTCTAAAGGCTTCTGGGAATCAATACCACAGCTGACACAACTGAGGGATGGGATCCACCCTGAGGGACCTGTACAAGTTGGCATCATGTGAAGCTCATGAGGTCCTGCACATGGCTCAGGGCAACCCCTGGGATCAATCCAGGCTGGGGATGAAGGGCTGGAGAGCACATCCCCTTGGCTCAGCCTTCAAACTCCTGTCTCACAGGATCACAGCATGTGAGGGGCTGGAAGGGATGATCAACTCCAACCCCCCTGCCAGAGCAGGAGCATAGAATCCAGCTCAGGTCACACAGGAACACATCCAGATGCAGCTGGAAAGGCTTCAGAGAAGGAGACTCCACAACCCCTCTGGGCAGCCTGTTCCAGTGCTCTGTGACCCTCACAGTGAGGAAGTTCCTCCTCATGTTGAGGTGGAACCTCCTGTGCTGGAGTTTCTATCCACTGCCCCTTGTCCTATCACAAGGTGCAAGTGAGCAGAGCCTCTCCCCTCCCTCCTGACCCCCAGCCCTCAGATGTTGATGAACATTGATTAAATCCCCTCTCAGTCTTCTCCAGACTAATCAGCCCCAGGGCTCTCAGCCTCTCCTCACAGGGCAGTGCTGCAGTCCCTTCAGCATCCTGGTAGCTCTCTGTTGGGCTCTCTCCAGCAGATCCCTGTCCCTCTTGAACTGAGGAGCCCAGAACTGGATGCAGTATTCCAGGTGTGGCCTCACCAGGGCTGAGTAGAAGGGGAGGAGAACCTCCCTGGCTCTGCTGGACACACTCCTCTTGATGCACCCCTGATCCCCTTGGCCTTCTTGGCCCCCAGGGCACATTGCTGTCCCCTGCAGAACTTGTTGTCCCCCAGCACTCCCAGGTCCTTCTCCCCAGGGCTGCTCTCCAGCAGATCACCTCCTAACCTGTTCTGGGGCAGTTTATTCTCCCTTCCCAGTTGCAGGACTCTGCTCTTCTCCTTGTTGAACCTCATTAGGTTACTCTATGCCCGACCAGCAACCCTCTCCTGCAACCCTCTGCAGCCAGACCTGATGGCTGCCATCAACAAGGTCATTTGGTCATTTAGCAGTCGAGGGAGGGATAAATCATCTCCAACCCCTTCCCACCCACAGCTCTGGCTGGCATCTTGTGTTTGCCTGCAGCACCCCCCCCCCCCCCCCCCCTCCACACACATCTGCTTTTTGGGAGGGCATCCTGGCACAGGAGGTGTTAAACAGCTTGTGTTGGTTTATGGGTGCGTGGAAACACTCGTGTTGATGTTATAGGATTAATTAGCATGTTAATGAGCCAATCATTAGCGTTAGGAACAATTAGGGCCGAGCTGAAAGCAAACACAACCCCGTGGGCGTTGGAGAACAAAAGGGGAAATAGTTCCCAAGTGGAGCAGAGCCAAGGTGCAATGGGGTACAAAAAACCTCCCCCAGTGTTCCAGCTGCTTGCTGCCAAACACTCTGGCGGCCTCTGTGGAGCATGGAGATGGCTTTGGGGTTGGGCTGCTGTGAGAACTTCTGCACAGAGTACAATAGAATAGAATGAACCAGGTTGGAAAAGACCTCAGAGATCAAGTCCAACCTATCACCCAACACCATCTCATCAACTAAACCATGGCACCAAGTGCCTCAGCCAGGCTCTTCCTAAACACCTCCAGGGATGGGGACTCCACCACCTCCCTGGGCAGCATATTCCAATGGGCAAACAGATTTCTGTGATTCTGTGTTCTATGTTCTGTGATTTTAAGCCACAGACTGGCCACTCAATGGCCACAGATTCTAAGGCACAGGATCACAGGCTCATAGAGTGTTAGGGGTTGGAAGGGAACTCTGAAGACCATCAAGTCCAACCCCCCTGACAGAGCAGGGCCATAGAATCCAGCACAGGTCACACAGGAACACATCCAGATGGGGATGGAAAGGCTCCAGAGAAGGAGACTCCACAACCCCTCTGGGCAGCCTGTTCCAGTGCTCTGTGACCCTCCCAGTGCAGAAGTTCCTCCTCATGTTGAGGTGGAACCTCCTTACATCCATTGCCCCTTGTCCTATCCCAGGGTGCAAGTGAGCAGAGCCTGTCCCCTCCCTCCTGACTCCCAGCCCTCAGATATTGATAGACATTGATCAGATCCCCTCTCATTCTTCTCTTCTCCAGACTAATCAGCCCCAGGGCTCTCAGCCTCTCCTCACAGGGCAGTGCTGCAGTCCCTTCAGCATCCTGGTAGCTCTCTGTTGGACTCTCTCCAGCAGATCCCTGTCCCTCTGGAACTGGGTAGCCCAGAACTGGATGCAATATTCCAGGTGTGGCCTCAGCAGGGCAGAGCAGAGGGGGTGGAGAACCTCCCTGGATCTGCTGGACACCCTCCTCTTGATGCACCCCAGGATCCCCTTGGCCACCAGGGCACATTGCCAACCCATGGAGAACTTCTTGTCCACCAGCACTCCCAGGTCCCTGGTGGACCACAAGGCTCTGGAGGCAGTAGGCACTGTGTGATGCTCTGGAAGGCCTTGGAACTGTGTGGATCCTGCTGGCTTTGAATTAAGGCTCCATGAGACAGCCAACATTTTCCCTCCTGAAATCCCAGCCCCTACCCTTCAAGCAGTGAGTTCCCAGCTCTGGATGTGTCTCTTTTCTCATCCTTCAGTTCTTATTTGGATAAACCCAGATTCCTGAGGAGTAAATCAATGCTCTCATAATCCTCTTGCTTTTGTCTCACTCACAGGGAGCATCAATCTCAGCTCAGGCCTCTGGGATTCTTTTTTCCCCCTCCTTACTGGCACCATCCTTCATTTGTATCCAAGCAGATCTCCTCTAAGTCCAGAGGAGCACTTTGTCCATCTTGGAGAGGAAAGGGAAAAGGCAAAGCTTCTCCTCTTTTGCTCCCCCAGAGGTATTTTGCTGGTTTAGCCTTGACTCTTGTGATGATTTTCAGGTTTTTTTCCCCCTTCAGAGTCAGCCCAGCACAGGAACCATCATTAACATTCTTCAGCTGCTCTGCCCCTTTCCCCTGATGTCACCAGCAGAGCTCACCACTGGGTGCCAGGGGGGGTTGGATCCCAGTGCCCCAGTGACTCCTGCTCTTTCCATTAGGGGAGCATTATAAATTCTAAGCAAGACATTTTAATCACCCTCAGCCTGTAACCCAGTACAAGTGCTCCCCACCAGGAGGGAGCTGGGGAAGGCAAGATGTCAACACTGTGCTACAAAGAGATGATTGATGCCAGCAGCTAGCTAAGAAGCACATTGCTGCCTTGCTTTCCGAGGCCTGCACTGCAGAGTGTCCTTCTTTGCTCCATGGAGGGGAGATGTTGAGCATCATAGAATCAATAAGGTTGGAAAAGACCTCAGAGATCAGCAAGTCCAACCTGTCACCCAGCACCTCATGGCTTAATTAAACCATGGCTCCAAGTGCCACATCCAATCCCTTTTTGAACATCTCCAGGGATGGTGACTCCACCACCTCCCTGGGCAGCACATTCCAATGGCCAATCTCTCTTGCTGGGAAGAACTTTCTCCTTACCTCCAGCCTAAACCTCCCCTGGCACAGCTTGAGACTGTGTCCTCTTGTTCTGGTGTTGCTTGCCTGGGAGAAGAGACCAACTCCCACCTGGCTACAACCTCCCTTCAGGTAGTTGTAGAGAGCAAGAAGGTCTCCCCTGAGTCTCCTCTTCTCCAGGCTAAGCAACCCCAGCTCCTTACCCTATCATTAAACTTTAATTATCATCCTATTGTCATAATCACCCTGGAGCCCCTGGAAGCGCTGAAGGCCAGGCTTAAATGGGGCCTCAAGTCACTTGGGTCTAGTGGAAGGTGTCCCAGATTTCTGATGGCATTGCCATTCTAGCACAGGGTTATTTGATCACAGGCTCACAGGATGTTAGAAGTTGGAAGGGACCTCAGGAGGTGATCCAGTCCAACCCCCCTGCCAGTGCAGGAGCATAGAATCCAGCACAGGTCACACAGGAACACATCCAGATGGGGCTGGAAAGGCTCCAGAGAAGGAGACTCCACAACCCCTCGGGACAGCCTGCTCCAGTGCTCTGTGACCCTCACAGTGGAGAAGTTCCTCCTCATGCTGAGATGGAACCACCTCCTGTGCTGGAGTTTATATCCATTACTCCTTGTCCTATCCCAGGGTGCAAGTGAGCAGAGCCTGGCCCCTCCTTCCTGACCCCCAGCCCTCAGATACTGGTAACCATTGATTAAATCCCCTCTCAGTCTTCTCCAGACTAATCAGCCCCAGGGCTCTCAGCCTCTCCTCACAGGGCAGTGCTGCAGTCCCTTCAGCATCCTGGTAGCTCTCTGTTGGCCTCTCCATTGTCCAAGCTGGGGATGATGCCTCTCCCTTTCTTCTGTGTGCTGGGAACCTTAGGCTAGATGTGCAAGCTTGCTCCTGGCACCTCCATGAGTTTATGAGCAGGAATCATGGAATCATTGAATTGCTTTGCTTGGAAGAGACTCCACAACCTCTCTGGGCAGCCTGTTCCAGTGCTCTGTGACCCTCCCAGTGCAGAAGTTTCTCCTTGTGCTGAGGTAGAACCTTCTGTGCTGGAGTTTCTATCCCTTGCCCTTTGTCCTATCCAGGGTGCAAGTGAGCAGAGCCTGTCCTCTCCCTCCTGACCCCCAGCCCTCAGAGATTGCTAAACATTGATTAAATCCCCTCTCTTCTCCTCTCCAGACTACATTTGAATCCATCTGCCCAGCAGGCAGCTCACCAGGGTGGGTGGAGGATGAAAGCTATGCCTGGGCTGAAGCACTGAGGGGCTGTTCCCAGCAGACCTTGCAGATGATGCATGGGGAACAAACCCAATCCATGTCCAGGTTGGAAGAGTTTCAATGAGTGCTGGGCACAGGCAGACCCCTCTGTGGCCAGAGAAGAGGAGGCTCAGGGGAGACCTCATTGCTCTCTACAACTCCCTGAAGGGAGGTTGTAGCCAGGTGGGGGTTGGTCTCTTCTCCCAGGCAAGCAGCACCAGAACAAGAGGACACAGTCTCAAGCTGTGTCAGGGGAGGTTTAGGCTGGAGGTGAGGAGAAAGTTCTTCCCAGCAAGAGGAATTGGCCACTGGGATGTGCTGCCCAGGGAGGTGGTGGAGTCTCCATCCCTGGAGGTGTTTAAGAAAGGCTTGGATGTGGCACTTGGAGTCATGGTTTAGTTGTCAGGAGGTGTTAGGTATTAGGTGATAGGTTGGATTTGATGATCCCTGAGGTCTCTTCCAAGCTGGTTGATGATTCTGATGCAGCCCTAGGTCAGGTTGATTCCTTCACTCCACCTTTCAGCTCCTGTGCCAATAAAGAAAGAATATCTCTATCATAATTGAATCTCACAGCCTGTAATCTAATAGCCTGCTCCTCAAAATCTCATTTCATGCCATTTGCTCTCGATTACATCAGCCTGAGAGCAGGAAAGGAAACATCTGATCAAAGGCTGCATCTTCTCCTCTGAAATATCCACCCCGATGGATGGAGCTTGAGGCAGGAGCTGCTGGGGGGGATCATGGACCTTGCTGCAACAGGACTGTGGCAGATCCCTTCTCCTCTGAACAGGTGTCCTGAATGGACAAAAAAGCCTCACAATTAGATGGCCCTAACCAGAACAAGAGGACACAGTCTCAAGCTGTGCCAGGGGAGGTTTAGGCTGGAGGTGAGGAGAAAGCTCTTCCCAGCAAGAGAGGTTGGCCCTTGGGATGTGCTGCCCAGAGAGGTGGTGGAGTCACCATCCCTGGAGGTGTTCAAGAGGGGATTGGATGTGGCACTTGAAGCCATGGCTTAGTTAGTCATGAGGTGCTGGGTGACAGGTTGGACTTGAAGATCTCTGAGGTCTTTCCCAATGTGGTTGGTTCTATGATTCCTTGATTTAAGCAATCTCAGCTAGTGTGAGGTGTCCCTGCCCCTAGGAACTGGATGACCTTCAAGGTCCCTTGCAGCCCAACCCCTTCTGTGAACACAAAAGGATTTTGAGTAGCTCCTCTCTCCTTATAGAATCATAGAATCAATAAGGTTGGAAAAGACCTCAGAGATCATCAAGTCCAACCTATCACCCAACACCTCATGACTACTAAACCATGGCTCCAAGTGCCACATCCAATCCCCTCTTGAACACCTCCAGAGATGGGGACTCCACCACCTCCCTGGGCAGCACATTCCAATGGCTAACAACTCTCTCTGTGAAGAACTTTCTCCTCACCTTGAGCCTCGAGTTTTACAGCTTGGCCATGGACACAGCCTGGCTGAGGCTGAGTGAGGGTGAAAGTCTAGGTGCAGGGCACCAGCACGGGACTGAGCAAATGGGACTTAGCACCAGCCTTACAGCTCCTGAGCCCATAGCTTCTGGCCCTGCTGCTGCCACCATGGAGAGCAGCCCTGTGGAGAAGGTGGTGCAGGCATCTGCAGTGCCCAAACACTGCTGCACCAGTCCTGGGGGATTCCAGTTTCCCTTCCCTCTGGGATAACCTCTGGAGGGGTCTGAAAGAGCATATGGGAAGACAGAGACACTTCAGCAATAGCCTGGGGTTTGGTGCAGAAGCAAGAAGCGCTGCTCACCTTGGTGTAAGGGCTTCCAGCAACACAACTTCTGTTTGGATGGTGATGCAGAGGACACCAAGCTGAGTGGTGTTGATGCACCAGAAGGACAGGATGGCATCCAGAGGAACCTGGACCAGCTGGAGAGGTGAGCCCAGGTGAGCCTCCTGAGGTTCAACAAGAGCAAGTGCAGGGTTCTGCACCTGGGAACAAGCCAGGCTGGGGATGAGGTGACAGAAAGCAGCCCTGGGGGAAAGCACTTGGGGGTGCTGATAGATGAGAAGCTGAACATGGGCAGGCACTGTGAGCTTGCAGCCCAGAAGGCAAGTCACATCCTGGGCTGCATCCAAAGCAGCATTGCCAGCAGATCCAGAGAGGTGATTCTGCCTCTTTGCTCTGCTCTGCTGAAACCTCACCTGGAGTGCTGTGTGCAGGTCTGGAGCCCTCAGTATAGGAAGGACATGGAGCTGATGGAACAGGTCCAGAGGAGGCCATGAGAATGATCAGGGGGCTGGAGCAGGACAGGCTGAGGAAGCTGGGGGTGTTCAGCCTGGAGAAGAGGAGGCTCCAGAGAGACCTAATAGCAACCTTCCAGTACCTGAGGGGGGACTACATGAAGGATGGAGAGAGACTGTGTGCAAAGGCCTGCAGTGACAGGACCAGGGGCAGTGGCTTCAAACTAGAGCAGGGCAGATTTAGATTGGATGTGAGGAACAGGTTCTGCACCATGAGGGTGGTGGAACACTGGAACAGGTTGCTCAGGGAGGTGGTTAAGCCCCATCCCTGGGGATATTCAAGGTAAGACTCAAGAGGGCTCTGGGGCAGCCTGATCTAGTTGGAGATGTCCCTGCTGACTGCAGAGAGGGTTGGACTGGATGCCCTTTGGAGGTCCCTTCCAGTCCAGACCATTCTATGATGCTATGGTTGATGCAGCACACAGGAGAGAGGAAAAGCCACTAAAGTATGTTTATTATCTTCAGTTTGGGGTTTTTTTAATCACAATTTCTCACCAGATTAATATTGACACCATTTCCCCAGGTGTATTTCAGTGCACTTTGATCACCTTTGGCATCTCCTCCATTAAGCAAAAGAAGCAGCAGGGGAAAGAGCTCTGAAGAAAAGTGCCTCAGGTTTGATTTTCATTAGGCTGCCCCCAAAACCCCATTGAATCAAGGTGTCACACTGGATCAAAAGCATCACATTCAATCAAAAAATGTAATATTTAATCCAAATATTGCTTTTTCCTTTTGGGGCTGGAGAGAATCCTAGAATCAACCAGGCTGGGGAAGACCTGATGGTCTCCAGAGGTGCCTTCCAACCCCTGCCATGCTGGGACTCTGCACCCTTCACCTTTTCATTCCTTTTTAAGGGCCATTCCTGAAAATCCCAAGCAGCTTTGCTCTCTGTGTGGATCTTGAAGGACAGGGCTCCACTCCTCCTGCTGTCACCTGCCCTTACCCAGTTTCTCACTGCTGTTTGAAGTCCCCTCCTTAGAATCACAGAAACATAGACTCAACCAGGTTGGAAAAGACCTCAGAGATCATCAAGTCCAACCTATCACCCAACACCATCTCATCAACTAAACCATGGCACCAAGTGCCTCAGCCAGGCTCTTCCTAAACACCTCCAGGGATGGGGACTCCACCACCTCCCTGGGCAGCACATTCCAATGGCAAACAACTCTCTTGGTGAAGAACTTTCTCCTCACCTCGAGTCTAAACCTCCCCTGGTGCAGCTTGAGACTGTGTCCTCTTGTTCTGCTGCTGGCTGCCTGGGAGAAGAGACCAACCCCCACCTGGCTGCAGCCTCCCTTCAGGGAGTTGCAGAGAGCAATGAGGTCTCCCCTGAGCCTCCTCTTCTGCAGGCTAAGCAACCCCAGCTCCCTCAGCCTCTCCTCACAGGGCTGTGCTCCAAACCCCTCCCCAGCCTCATTGCCCTTCTCTGGACACATTTAAGAGTCTCAATGTCCTTCTTAAACTGAGGAGCCCAGAACTTGACACAGGACTCGAGGTGTGGCCTAACCAGTGCTGAGCACAGGGGAGAGTTGCAAAGCCCCTCATTTGGATGGGAAGCCTTTGGAGCTCCATGGAGCACAGGGGAGAGTTGCAAAGCCCCTCATTTGGATGGGAAGCCTTTGGAGCTCCATGGAGCACAGGGGAGAGTTGCAAAGCCCCTCATTTGGATGGGAAGCCTTTGGAACTCCATGGAGCACAGGGGAGAGTTGCAAAGCCCCTCATTTGGATGGGAAGCCTTTGGAACTCCATGGAGCACAGGGGAGAGTTGCAAAGCCTCTCATTTGGATGAGAAGCCTTTGGAGCTCCATGGAGCACAGGGGAGAGTTGCAAAGCCTCTCATTTGGATGAGAAGCCTTTGGAGCTCCATGGAATTCCCCTTCCCCAACCATTCAGCCCAGAGCTCCCGAGTCATCCTTTGTATTTTTGCCTTCTGATGAGAAAATTCTGCTGCACTCTCATCTCCTGTGGCCAGAGAGAAGCTTTGAGTTGTGTTCCCAACTGTTCTGCAGGCAGAAATCCATCTTGGGGAGAGCTGGTTGGAAAGAAATTAGGAGAAATAACAGATCCTTGCCAGTGCATCCTGCCAAGAGCTGAACCTCCTCCAGCCTGAGACGACTTCTCCTTCTCTGAGGACAGCTCCATGGAGGAGGGGAGTTGAGAGCCTTCAGCACCTTGGCTGACATTGTGGTTTGAATAGGAAAGGCATTTCCATGGCAGAGGAAGCTTCTGGAGCAGAAGGAAATGCAGGATTTCATAGTTAGGTTGGGCTGTGCTCCATGCAGCTACCTGCAGGTGCAGAGTAGCTACAGATTGTAAAGTTTGGGGGGAGGTTAATGAAACAAACCTAAAGCAAAACAAAAGAAAACCCCAAACCAAAGAACAAATCATCAAACACCAACAACAACCCCCCCAACCAACCCTAAAAGATAGAAAAAGGAAAAAAAAGGAGAAAGGAAAAGGAAGAAAGGAAAAGGGAGAAAGGAGAAAGGAAAAGGGAGAATGGAGAAGGGAGAAGGGAGAAAGGAGAAGGGAGAAAGGCGAAGGGAGAAAGGAGAAGGGAGAAGGGAGAAGGGAGAAGGGAGAAGGGAGAAAGGAAAAGGGAGAAAGGAGAAGGGAGAATGGAGAAAGGAAAAGGGAGAATGGAGAAAGGAGAAAGGAGAAAGGAAAAGGGAGAATGGAGAAAGGAGAAAGGAGAAGGGAGAAAGTAGAAAGGAAAAGAGAGAAAGGAGAAGGGAGAAAGGAGAAAGGAAAAGGGAGAAAGGAGAAAGGAAAAGGGAGAAAGGAGAAGGGAGAAAGGAGAAAGGAAAAGGGAGAAAGGAGAAGGGAGAAAGGAGAAAGGAAAAGGGAGAAGGGAGAAGGGAGAAAGGAAAAAGGAGAATGGAGAAAGGAGAAAGGAGAAGGGAGAAAGGAGAAAGGAAAAGAGAGAAAGGAGAAGGGAGAAGGGAGAAGGGAGAAAGGAGAATGGAGAAGGGAGAAGGGAGAAAGGAGAAGGGAGAAGGGAGAAGGGAGAAAGGAAAAGGGAGAAAGGAGAAGGGAGAATGGAGAAAGGAAAAGGGAGAATGGAGAAAGGAGAAAGGAGAAAGGAAAAGGGAGAATGGAGAAAGGAGAAAGGAGAAGGGAGAAAGTAGAAAGGAAAAGAGAGAAAGGAGAAGGGAGAAAGGAGAAAGGAAAAGGGAGAAAGGAGAAAGGAAAAGGGAGAAAGGAGAAGGGAGAAAGGAGAAAGGAAAAGGGAGAAGGGAGAAGGGAGAAAGGAGAAAGGAAAAGGGAGAAGGGAGAAGGGAGAAAGGAAAAAGGAGAATGGAGAAAGGAGAAAGGAGAAAGGAAAAGGGAGGAGAAGGGAGAAGGGAGAAAGGAAAAGGGAGAAAGGAGAAAGGAAAAGGGAGAAAGGAGAAGGGAGAATGGAGAAAGGAAAAGGGAGAATGGAGAAAGGAGAAAGGAGAAGGGAGAAAGGAGAAAGGAAAAAGCACTGGTTAGGCCACACCTTGAGTCCTGTGTCCAATTCTGGGCTCCTCAAGTTAAGAAGAATATTGAGACACTTGAATGTGTCCAGAGAAGGGCAACAAAGCTGGGGAGGGGTCTGGAGCACAGCCCTGTGAGGAGAGGCTGAGGGAGCTGGGGTTGCTTAGCCTGGAGAAGAGGAGGCTCAGGGGAGACCTTCTTGCTGTGTGCAACTCCCTGAAGGGAGGTTGTAGCCAGGAGGAGGTTGGTCTCTTCTCCCAGGCAAGCAGAACCAGAACAAGAGGACACAGTCTCAAGCTGTGCCAGGGGAGGTTTAGGCTGGATATTAGTGTGTCCCAGGCTGCCCAGAGAGGTGATAGATGTCCCCATCCCTGGAACCATTGCAGGTGAGGGAGGCTGTGGCTCTGAGCAGCCTGCTCCACTTGCGGATGTCCCTGCTGAGAGCAGAGGGTTTGGACTGGATGGCCTTCAAATGTCCCTTCCAGGGGAGGTTTGGGATGGATGTTAGGAAGAAGTTCTTCCCAACAAGAGAGATTGGCCATTGGAATGTGCTGCCCAGGGAGGTGGTGGAGTCACCATCCCTGGAGGTGTTCAGGAAGAGCCTGGATGAGGCACTTGGTGCCATGGTGTAGTTGAACAGATGGTGTTGGGTGACAGGTTGGACTTGGTGATCTCTGAGGTCTTTTCCAGCCTGGTTCATTCTGCTTTCTGCAAAATCCAAACCCTCAGGCACTGTGCTAAATTGCAAAGTCAGATGCAATCCCCAGCCCCTTAGAAGCTTCAGCTGGGGAGGGTCTCCCACTTGGCCAATTGAGCTGAGCCAATCCAAACCACAGTGGCAAAAGCACACATTAAGGAATCAGCAACTGTAAAAGCAGTCATCAAAAGAGCTCCTGATGGTTCCAGGCAGAGAGCAGGCAATGCAGATCAGATGGTGCTCCACTGGGCTTTAGGCAGGGGCTCTAATCCCTCCATAGTTATCTTCCAACAGCTGAGCTGCAGCTTTTTTTTCACCTCTTGGCTTCCAAGCCACAGAGCCCCCAGGCTCTGCAGACTCTTTGATTCAACCCCAAAACAAGGATGGGCAAAGGATTGGGTGAGGAGGGATCTCAGCTGTGGCTTTTTCCTCCCAATAAGTGGAAATCATAGAATCACAGGATGGCTTGGAAGGGACCATTCTCTGGTCCTGCATTTAGGTTGAGGCTCAACTAGATCTAGTCCCCAAGGAGATCAGGAGGTGAAATCCCTGTGGTGATGGAAGAGCTCAGAGAGAAGAAAGCAGTAGGGGAGTGGGGGGAGGGCAGAGAAGGGTTTGTCACCTCTCCTGGCTCAGCTCCCCTCGACTTTCTCTCTTTTGGAGAGCCAAGTGGTTTGGTTATGGCTAGGGCATTGAAGGGATGACACAGAGAGGCCTTGATGGTGGCTAAGGATTTGCTTTGGCTGAGGGACAAGAGCCCTGAGCCAAACCACAAATCTGGACACAATCCAAACCTAGACAAAGTCCAAGTCTAGAGGAAGCTCAAAGCCTGGACAAACTCATGAGCTCCAACAAGGACAAGTGCAAAGTCCTGCACAGGAGTCATGGCAACCCCTGGCATCAGTCCAGGCTGGGGGATGAAGAACTGGAGAGCAGCCCTGTGGAGAAGGACTTGGGGGTGCTGCTGGGTGCAAAGCTGGACAGGAGCTGGCACCCAGTGCTGCCAGCACAGCCCCAGCTCTGTCCTGAGCTCATCCCCAGCAGTGTGGGCAGCAGGGGCAGGGAGGGGATGCTGCCCCTCTGCTGTGCTCTGCTGAGACCCCACCTGCAGGGCTGGGGCCAGCTCTGGAGCCCTCAGCACAGCACAGACAGGGAGCTGATGGAGCAGGGCCAGAGGAGGCCACAGCAATGCTGGCAGGGCTGGAAGCCCTCTGCTGTGAGGCCAGGCTGAGAGAGTTGGGCTTGTTCAGCCTGGAGAAGAGAAGGCTGCAGGGAGAACTTCTGGTGGCCTTGCAGTGCTTCAAGGGCTGATCAGAAAGCTGGGGACTGACTTTTGAGCAGGGCCTCTTGTGACAGAACAATGGGTGATGGTTTGAACTGAAAGAGGCAGATTCAGACTGGAGAGAAGGAAGGAATTTTTCCCCTCGAGGGTGGTGAGAGCCTGTCCCAGGTTGCCCAGAGAGGTGGGAGATGTCCCCCATCCCTGGAGCCATTGCAGGTCAGGTTGTTTGTGGCTCTGAGCAACCTGCTCCAGTTGCAGATGTCCCTGCTGAGTGCAGAGGGTTTGGACTAGATGACCTTGAAATGTCCCTTCCAGGGGAGGTTTAGGCTGGATGGTAAGGAAGAAATTCTTCCCCAGCAAGAGAGATTGGCCTTTGGAATGTGCTGCCCAGGGGGGGTGGTGGAGTCACCATCACAAGGGTGTGCTTAGGAAGAGCCTGGATGAGGCACTTGGTGCCATGGTTTAGTTGATGAGATGGTGCTGGGTGATAGGTTGGACTTGATCTCAAAGGTCTTTTCCAACCTGTTTAATTCTTCTCTTCTCTTCTCTTCTCTTCTCTTCTCTTCTCTTCTCTTCTCTTCTCTTCTCTTCTCTTCTCTTCTCTTCTCTTCTCTTCTCTTCTCTTCTTCTCTTCTCTTCTCTCTCTTCTCTTCTCTTCTCTTCTCTTCTCTTCTCTTCTCTTCTCTTCTCTTCTCTTCTCTTCTCTTCTCTTCTCTTCTCTTCTCTTCTCCCTTCTCCCTTCCCTTCCCTTCCCTTCCCTTCCCTTCCCTTCCCTTCCCTTCCCTTCCCTTCCCTTCCCTTCCCTTCCCTTCCCTTCCCTTCCCTTCCCTTCCCTTCCTTCCCTTCCCTTCCCTTCCCTTCCCTTCCCTTCCCTTCCCTTCCCTTCCCTTCCCTTCCCTCTCCCTTCCCTTCCCTTCCCTTCCCTTCCCTTCCCTTCCCTTTCCCTTCCCTTCCCTTCCTTCCCTTCCCTTCCCTTCCCTTCCCCTTCCCTTCCTTCCCTTCCCTTCCCTTCCCTTCCCTTCCTTCCCTTCCCTTCCCTTCCCTTCCCTTCCCTTCCCTTCCCTTCCCTTCCCTTCCCTTCCCTTCCCTTCCCTTCCCTTCCCTTCCCTTCCCTTCCCCTTCCCTTCCCCTTCCCTTCCCTTCCCTTCCCTTCCCTTCCCTTCCCCTTCCCTTCCCTTCCCTTCCCTTCCCTTCCCTTCCCTTCCCTTCCCTTCCCTTCCCTTCCTTCCCTTCCCTTCTTTCTGTTCTGCTCTGTCCTGTCCTGTCCTGTTCCTGCAGGGGACAGCTCTGGGCTGCAAGCATCACACCTCTCTAGTATCTCTTCCCTGCTCCCAGCACTGGGCTCTTGGCTTTTCATCTGGCCCCAAGTTGCAATGAAATCTTTGATTGTCCAAAGTAATAAATACATCCAAATCATAGAATTGCTTTGGTTGGAAAAGACCTCTAAGGTCATCCAGTCCCAACCATCAACCCAAGACCACCATGGCCATCAAACCATGGCCCCAGAGTGCCATGGCCCCAGGTTTCTGGAACACCTCCAGGGATGGTGACTCCACCACCTCCCTGAGCAACCTCTTCCACTGCCTCTGCAGTCCTGTTCCTCTGATTTGGTTTGCTGATGTGGACAACATGAAAAAGAAGAGGTGGCCACTAGAAGTTTTCCCACCAATGAAGCCTTCAAGGTCCCCCCCACCATCTCAAAAACACAAACAGTTATTGAAACCCACAGCACCTCAATAAAAGTCAGCTCTCAGGATGGTGCTACAGGAGCAGAGGGAGGCTCAGAAGGATAATTAGTCTGAGTTCCTGGTGCTGACCTCATCCACACCCAGCTGACCGTGGGAAGAAAGAAACCCTCCCACAACATCAAGCCCTTCTGCTCCCTCCTCCTCCTCCTCCTGCCTGGTGCTTATCACACACAGGGATCACATCAGCTCCAAGGCTGGCTGGCAGGATCTCAGGTTTTTCTGGTCCAGCTTGAAGGCTCCTTAGCTTTATCTTGGAGTCCTCTGCTCCTGCAGGCACCACATCAAATAGTCTCCTTCTCCCACCTAAGAACACAGTCATCCACTGTCTCGAGCAGAGGCAGCTTCTTAGCTTTCCCAGCTGGACACCGAAGCAGTGGCATGGGCTTGGAAACCTCACTGCTGTCATGCTTTACTTTCAGTGTGCCCAGGTGGCCAAGAGGGCCAATGGCATCCTGGCCTGCATCAGGAACAGTGTGGCCAGCTGGAGCAGGGGAGGTCATTCTGCCCCTGTACACTGCACTGGTTAGGCCACACCTTGAGTCCTGTGTCCAGTTCTGTGTCCTCTTCTTCTGGTGCTGGCTGCCTGGGAGAAGAGACCAACCCCCCACCTGGCTGCAACCTCCCTTCAGGATGCTGTAGAGAGCTTGTTCCACCTCCCTCACTGTGCCACTACAACACAGAGTCCACAAGCAAGGTCTCCTGCATTTCCTTGGACTCCAAAATGCATTCTTTTAGCAATGTCAGCCTCACTCAACCTTGCTTCCACCTTTGCTCCTCTTTGCTATCGTCTCCCGCTTACCTCTCCCAGCCACAGTTCCTCCCTTCACCCATTTCTTTAACTAAAGGGAGATTAATCAGCCTTTAATTACCCAATCCCCATTTCTCTCTCCTGAAGTGGAAGCACTCCACATATTCCTCTCCATGAAACTGCAGAGAGCACCTGCATCCTTGGGGCAGGGGATCAAAGCCTCCAACTCCTCTCTCCCAGGTGGGACTCCAAGTCGCTAAGATAAACCAGCAGGAACCAACATACCTTTGCCCTTCAGCATTAAATTGCCTTCTGCTTTCTTAAGGCTTTATTGCCATGAATAGGTCATGAATTAGAGGTAATAACTCTGGGAGCTTGATTAATTTCTTTCCTGGGGGTGAGTGGAGAAGGTGACCTGGATAAGCTCATCCCGTTCTGGATCCGCTCATCAGTCCTCTTGGGACTGAACTCCTTTGTTCCTCTTCGCAGTGCTGCACTGCTTGGGTGAGAGGGCTTCAGAAGCCTCTTCAGCAGGGCTTCAGGCTCCTCAGACATCAGGGGGTTCACCTCTGGAAGTCAAAGGTGGGAAGTAAAGCTGAGATTTGGGTTGATTGTCACATGAGCAGAGAATGACTTAGGTTGGAAGGGACCTTGGAGGATCAGCAAGTTTGCTGGGAGGCTTGGCTGAGAAGCCTGGAGGCTGTGCAGCCAGTCAGTGAGACCTGGACAGACTGAGAGCTGGGCACAGAGGAACCCAATGAGCTTCAACAAGGAGAAGAGCAGAGTCCTGCAGCTGGGAAGGGAGAATAAACTGCCCCAGAACAGGTTAGGAGGTGATCTGCTGGAGAGCAGCCCTGGGGAGAAGGACCTGGGAGTGCTGGGGGACAACAAGTTCTGCATGGGACAGCAATGTGCCCTGGGGGCAAGAAGGCCAAGGGGATCAGGGGTGCATCAAGAGGAGGGTGTCCAGCAGAGCCAGGGAGGTTTTCCTCCCCTTCTACTCTGCCCTGTTGAGGCCCCCACCTGGAATATTGCATCCAGTTCTGGGCTCCTCAGTTCTGGAAGATTTGGGGCTATGAAATTGGGTCCTTCAGTGGTCTGGGGGACTTGGGGCTCTGAGAGTTGGATCCTTCACTGGTCTGGAAGACTTGGGGCTCTGAAAGTTGGATCCTTCACTGGTCTGGGAGACCTGGGGCTCTGAAAGCTGGGTTCTTCACTGGTCTGGGAGGTCTGGGGTTCTGAAAGCTGGGTTCTTCACTGGTCTGGGAGACCTGGGGCTCTGAAAGCTGGGTTCTTCACTGGTCTGGGAGACCTGGGGCTCTGAAAGCTGGGTTCTTCACTGGTCTGGGAGGTCTGGGGCTCTGAAAGTTGGATCCTTCACTGGTCTGGGAGACCTGGGGCTCTGAAAGCTGGGTTCTTCACTGGTCTGGGAGGTCTGGGGCTCTGAAAGTTGGATCCTTCACTGGTCTGGGAGGTCTGGGGCTCTGAAAGCTGGATCCTTCACTGGTCTGGGAGGTCTGGGGCTCTGAAAGCTGGGTTCTTCACTGGTCTGGGAGACCTGGGGCTCTGAAAGCTGGGTTCTTCACTGGTCTGGGAGGTCTGGGGCTCTGAAAGCTGGGTTCTTCACTGGTCTGGGAGGTCTGGGGCTCTGAAAGTTGGGTTCTTCACTGGTCTGGGGGACTTGGGGCTCTGAAAGCTGGGTTCTTCACTGGTCTGGGG
>NW_027142393.1:195393-314389 GCF_026170545.1 Melanerpes formicivorus
CACATCCACAGCTCCATGATGCACCTCCACATGCACAGCTCCATGGTACACCTCCACATCCACAGCTCCATGATAGACATCCACAGCTCCATGGTACACCTCCACATCCACAGCTCCATGATGCACATCCACAGCTCCATGATGCACCTCCACATCCACAGCTCCATGATGCACCTCCACATCCACAGCTCCATGGTACACCTCCACATCCACAGCTCCATGATGAACCTCCACATCCACAGCTCCATGATACACCTCCACATCCACAGCTCCATGGTACACCTCCACATCCACAGCTCCATGATGAACCTCCACATCCACAGCTCCATGATACACCCCCACATCCACAGCTCCATGGTACACCTCCACATCCACAGCTCCATGATGCACCTCCACATCCACAGCTCCATGATGCACCTCCACATCCACAGCTCCATGATGCACCTCCACATGTGCCTGGCACCAGCAGCATGTGAGAGGCTTCAGCAGGCTGTGCCCAGCAGCAGCAGCAGGTTGTGTCCCACAGCCTGGCTTCCTGAGGACACACACATGAGAAGTGACAAAAGGTGTGCTCAGTCACATCCATGGGGACCTGGTGGGCAGCCTGCTGGAGGGAGGCTGAGCAGCCACAGGCAGCTCTAAATCTGCCATAAAAAGCCCCAGAATAAAAGGCCACATTCCACTTGGTGTCAGGGGGTGAGGATGAGGCCTCCCAGCTGGCTTTTAGGAGCAAAGCTCTCCGTGTTTGGGAGCTGGAATTTGCTGGGCCAGCAAAGGGAGCAGGTTTGCTGGGCAGCCTGCCCAGCATGAGGGCAGCTTCCCATCTCTGAGGCATTTATGGCAGCTTTGCTCCAGCCTGACAGGACCCAGAATAACATTTTGAGGTGGTTTGAAGAGCATTGCTGAAATGCTTTCACACGTTTGTCATGGGCAGAAGCCTTTCCTGGCAAGGGGAACTTTCAAGTGCAGGTTTTCTGCTGCCTCAGCAGCAGGTTGGCTCTGCTCTGTAGTGCTGGAAGGAAACCACCACCCCATGTCCTTGCCTCTGTGGAGCATTTGCAAAGCTTACAGCTCTGTCTTCTACAGCCTGAGTGAGCCCAAAGCGTGGTCACTGGCTCCTTGGTGCCCAACGACCCTCCCTCCCCATCCCAAGGGAGCTTGAGCTCCTCAGGAGTGCTTAACCTGCTCCATCCTGCCTTCCCCACCCTGGCAATCACACTCTGCCACAACCCCAGCATGGCAGGGGTTGGAAGGGACCTCTGGGGATCATCCAGTCCAACCCCCCTGCTACAGCAGGGGCACCCACAGCAGCTTGCCCAGCAGCACAACATCCAGGTGGGGTTGGAAGCTCTCCAGAGAAGGAGGTTCCACAACCCCCTCTGAGCAGCCTGTTCCAGGCCTCCAGCACCATAACACTAAAGAAGTTTCTCCTCCTGTCCATATGGAACCTTCTAGGTCCTAGTTTGTGCCTGTTGCCCCTCTTTGTCCTGCCCCTGGGCACCACTGACAAGAGTCTCTAAAGCAGGC
The DNA here is from genome assembly GCF_026170545.1 of Melanerpes formicivorus. NCBI lineage: Eukaryota > Metazoa > Chordata > Aves > Piciformes > Picidae > Melanerpes > Melanerpes formicivorus. Next base: position 196,921 of record NW_027142393.1, read on the forward strand.
TGCCCAGAGAGGTTGTGGAGTCTCCTTCTCTGGAGAGCTTCCAACCTCACCTGGCCTTTGTGCTGCTGAGCAAGCTGCTGTGGGTGCCCCTGGTGTAGCAGAAGGGTTGGAGTGGATGATCTCCAGAGGTCCCTTCCAAGCCCTGCCATGCTGGGATGCTGTGATTAATAACAAGCAAACCCATCAGTTCATTGACCCAGCTGCTACAGCTCAGGGGCTGCCCTGATGGTGATCATAGAATCACAGAATCAATAAGGTAGGAAAAGACCTCAGAGATCATCCAGTCCAACCTGTCACCCAACACCTCCTGGCTAACTAAACCATGGCACCAAGTGCCACATCTAATCCCCTCTTGAACACCTCCAGGGACAGGATGGGGACCTAACAGTGATGCCATCCCTTGCTGGTCCTCATCCCCTGCTCATCCCTTCCCAGGGGGCTGCTCTCTGCTGAGAAAGCCACAGCTTGAGCCAGATTAAATGCTTGCTAAGTACCCTGAAACCACACAATACAAATAAATCCCTCTGGAGTGCAGAATATTTATGTTTTATGAGATCATCAGGAAGATGATGTGGTGAAGATACCTAATGCATGAATAATTTGGTGCTGGAGACAGAATCCAAGACAGGCTGCAGTGAAAGGGAATGGCAGGGAATTGGAAATGTGTTTTCCTCCTCCACCTCTTGTTCCAGCAGCTTGGAATTGCAAGAAGGGACTCGGGGCAGAGAGGCTGAGGGAGCTGGGGTTGTTTAGCCTGGAGAAGAGGAGGCTCAGGGGAGACCTCATTGCTCTCTACAACTCCCTGAAGGGAGGTTGTAGCCAGGTGGGGGTTGGTCTCTTCTCCCAGGCAACCAGCACCAGAACAAGAGGACACAGTCTCAAACTGTGCCAGGGGAGGTTTAGGCTGGATATAAGGAAGAAGTTCTTCCTAGAAGGAGAGAATGGCCATTGGAATGTGCTGCCCAGGGAGGTGGTGGAGTCACCATCCCTGGAGGTGTTTAGGAAGAGCCTGGCTGAGGCACTTGGTGCCATGGTTGAGTTGATGAGATGGTGTTGGGTGATAGGTTGGACTTGATGACCTTGAAGGTCTTTTCCAACCTGGTTAATTCTATTCTATTCTATTCTATTCTATTCTATTCTATTCTATTCTATTCTATTCTATTCTATTCTATTCTATTCTATTCCATTCCATTCCATTCCATTCCATTCCATTCCATTCCACTCCACTCCACTCCACTCCACTCCACTCCACTCCATCCCATCCCATCCCATCCCATCCCATCCCATCCCATCCCATCCCATCCCATCCCATCCCATCCCATTCCCCGCTTCACCCACCCAGCCTGAGCTCCACTTTCAAGCTTCCTCATGCCAGAGTGGAGTGTGTTTTACTGTTTGTTTGCTTGGCTGCCTCTGCTTCCTTGGGCTGGTAGCATTCACAACCTCTTCCTCCTCACCTCCCCCGAGGGAGGGCTGATTCAGGCCCCAGGCGGTGCGCTCAGGCTGCCGAGTCTCCTGGGACACGGAGCTGCAGCCAAACACACCCCTGTCTAAATATATCCAGGGCCCTTCCCACTCCCTGCAGCTCTTTCTCTTCCTCACACACACAAACCCAGAAGTCCTCAGGGGGAGAAGACACCTATTTTTAAATCCCAGCGTGCAGGAGTGGTTCCTGACCGGGGAGAAGAACAAGCCAGCTATTGTCTGAGCCCCTGCGGAGTGGGAATGTAAAGGTGAGGGCTGGGGAGGCAAACAGCTAAAGCTTCTGGAAGCCCTGGGTGAGGTACTGGCACAGAGGGATCATAGACTAGAACTGGGGATGGTTTGGGTTGGAAAAGGCCTCTAAGATCATCCAGTCCAACCACCAACCCAACCCCACCATGGCCATCAAACCACGTCCCAAAGTGCCATGGCCATAGGTTTCATGAACCCTTCCAGGGATGGTGACTCCACCACCACCCTGGGCAGCCTGTTCCAGTGCCTGAGCACTCCTGCAGCGAAGAAATTGTTCCTCATCTCCAACCTAAACCTCCCCTGGCACAATTTCTGGCCATTTCCTCTTTTCATCACCTGACACTTGGGAGAAGAGACCAACCCCCACTGCACTCCAACCTCCTTTCAAGGAGCTGTAGAGAGCAATGAGGTCTCCCCTCAGCCTCCCCCAGGCTGAACACCCCAAGTTCCCTCAGCTGCTTCTCACCAGCCCTGTTCTCCAGACCCTTCCCCAGCTTGGTTGCCCTTCTCTGGACATGCTCCAGCATCTCAATGTCCCTAAATTGATCCCAGGATTCAAGGTGTGGCCTCACCAGTGCCCAGCACAGGGGCAGCATCACTTCTGTATCACATATCCTCATGCCCCACACCTTGGCAGCTCTGCCTCACAGCTCTTCACGCCCTGAGCGGGGGCAGTGAGTCCCCACTGCTCCTGAGAGCCTCAGGTCTTCCCCCTCCCACGCTCTCCCTTCTGGATTTACACCAGAGCAAAAATAGGATCTAACTCTGACTCCTAAAAGGATGGGTTTTTTTTTTTTCCTCTCTCCCACTTTATTTCTCCAAATGTGCTACAATTCTTTGCCCTTTTTATCCTCCCTCCTTCTTCTTAGCAGACAGAAATGCTCCTGGGGAAAGCTGAGACGCGTGGGAGCCTGGAGCCGGAGGGTTGCCGCAGGGAGGACTAAACCACGTCCATCAATTCATCTGAGGACAGGCTGAAGGAGCTGGGGCTGTGCAGTCTGGAGAAGAGAAGGCTCTGAGGTGACCTCATTGTGGCCTTCCAGGATCTGAAGGGGGCTACAGGAAGGCTGGGGAGGGACTGCTCAGGATCTCAGGTAGTGACAGGACTAGGGGGAATGGAATGAAGCTGGAGGTGGGGAGATTCAGGCTGGAGGTGAGGAGGAAGTTCTTCCCCATGAGAGTGGTGAAGCCCTGGAATGGGTTGTCCAGGGAGGTGGTTGGGGTGCTGTCCGTGGTGGTGTTTAAGCCCAGGCTGGCTGAGGCTCTGGGCAGCCTGATCTAGTGTGGGGTGTCCCTGCCCATGGCAGGGGGGTTGGAAGTAGATGATCCTTGTGCTCCCTTCCAACCCTGACTGATACTATGATCTTTCCAGAGACTTCCCAGCTCCAGAGCAGTGATTTTCATGCAGTCAGCAGTCCTGGGTGGTGGGGGCATATGTAGTTAAAGAGTCATGGAATCATGGAGTCATGGAATCATGGAGTCATAGAAACATGGAATCATAGTACCATAGGATCGTGGAATCATAGTATCATGGAATGGAATGGAATGGAATGGAATGGAATGGAATGGAATGGAATGGAATGGAATAGAATAGAATAGAATAGAATAGAATAGAATAGAATAGAATAGAATAGAATAGAATAGAATAGACCAGGTTGGAAAAGACCTCAGAGATCATCAAGTCCAGCCTATCACCCAACACCATCTCATCAACTAAACCATGGCACCAAGTGCCTCATCCAGGCTCTTCCTAGACACCTCCAGGGATGGGGACTCCACCACCTCCCTGGGCAGCACATTCCAATGGCCAATCTCTCTTGCTGGGAAGAACTTTCTCCTCACCTCCAGCCTAAACCTCCCCTGGCACAGCTTGAGACTGTGTCCTCTTGTTCTGGTGCTGGTTGCCTGGGAGAAGGGACCAATCCCCACCTGGCTACAACCTCCCTTCAGGGAGTTGTAGACAGCAATAAGGTCTGGAATCATAGAACCATGGAGTCATAGAATCACAGAATCATGGAATTATAGAATCAGAACCATAGAATCATAGAATCATGGAATCAGAATCATAGAATATTAGAATCACAGAATCATGGAATCATAGAATCATAGAATCATGGAATCATGGATTCACAGAATCACAGAATGGGAGGGGTTGGAAGGGATCTCTGGAAGCCATCCAGTCCAACCCCCCTGCCAAAGCAGGATCCCCAAGGGCAGGTCACACAGGAGTGCATCCAGATGGGGCTTGAGAAACTCCAGAGAAGGAGACTCCACAACCTCTCTGGACAGCCTGCTCCAGGACTCTGTCACCCTCACAGCAAAGAAGTTTTCCCTCATGTTGAGGTGGAACGTCCTGGGTTCCAGTCTGTATCCGTTGCCCCTTGTCCTGTCACAGGAGAGCACAGAAATGAGCCTGGCCCCTTCTTCTTGACACCCACCCTCCAGATGTCTATAAGCATTCATAACATCTCCTGTAGGTCTTCTCTTCTCCAGGCTCAGCAGCCCCAGGTCTCTCAGCCTCTCCTCACCAGACAGATGTTCCAGCCCCTTCCTCATCCTTGCAGCCTCTGTTGGGCAGTCTGTAGGCTACCTCTGTCCCTCTTCAACTGGGGAGCCCAAAACTGGACACAGTCCTCCAGTTGTGGTCTCAGCAGGGCAGAGTAGAGGGGGAGGAGAACCTCCCTTGACCTGCTGGCCACACTCTACCTAATGCACCCCTAGAAGGTATCTGAAAGCAAGCTGTGCCCAGGTGGCTTCTGTGCCCAGGTGGTTGCTGTGCAACACAAAGGTGATGCTTACGCAACCAGGGGAGCACACAGGTTGTCATCTGTGTTTGACTTTTGCTTTCTAAATGCAGTCCTCCTGTCCTTATGTCACTTCTGGGGGAGTTATAAAATCAGAGGACTGCTGAGGTTGGAAGAGACCTTTGAGACCATCCAGTCCAATGCTTGCCCAGAGCTCACAGCCACACCGCTGCTGCTAAGCCACTGCCACTAAACCATGTCCCTCAGCACCACATCCATTACTCTTCTTCTGGGGAGGCTGGGGAGGGACTTTTGAGGGTGTCAGGGAGGGATAGGACTGGGGGGAATGGATCCAAGCTAGAGGAGGGGAGATTGAGATTGGATGTGAGGAAGAAGTTCTTCCCCATGAGGGTGGTGAGAGCCTGGCACAGGTTGCCCAGGGAGGTGGTGGAAGCCCCATGCCTGGAGGTGTTTGCAGCCAGGCTGGATGTGGCTGTGAGCAACCTGCTGTAGTGTGAGGTGTCCCTGGCCATGGCAGGGGGTTGGAACTGGCTGCTCCTTGAGGTCCCTTCCAACCCTGACAGTTCTATGATTCTATGACAGCTGCTGCTCCCTCCTTCCCTCCCTCTGCTGCTTGGTGTGTGGCTCATTGATGGGAGGATGGAGATAGCAGGGGAAACCCACGCAGGCAGCTGCCAGAGCTCCCTCCAAAAACAGCATATGCTGCTCTGAATGAGGAGACCTTCAAACCACTATTGAGGAGCTCTTAAAATATTCTGGGATTTAATTACAAGTCTGTAGCTGCTGTGGATGCAGAAATGTGTGATGCAGGCTTGGGCTCTGAGGAGGGAGACTCTTCTTCCACGTGAGCCTGAGGAGACTGGAAGGGCAGATCAGCTCCAAGGGGCCGGAGCATGACCAGAGAAGGGCAACAGAGCTGGTGAAGGGTATGGAGAACAGGGCAGGTGAGGAGCAGCTGAGGGAACTGAGGGTGTTCAGCCAGGACAAAAGGAGGCTGAGGGGAGACCTCATTGCTCTCTACAACTCCCTGTGAAAGGAGATTGGAGACAGTTAGGGGTTGGTCCTTCTCCCAAGGAACAACTGATAGGGCAAGAGGAAATGGCTTCAAGTTGCACCACAGGAGGTTTAGATTGGACATGAGGAACCATTTCTACCCCAAAAGGGTTGTCAAGGCCAGGACCAGGCTGCCCAGGGCAGTGGTGGAGTCCCCATCCCTGGAGGGGCTTAAAAGGAGATGTGGTGCTGAGGGCCATGGTTTAGTGGTGACCTGGCAGTGCTGTGTTAACAGTTGCAATGAATGACCTTAAAGGCCTCTTCCAAGCAAAGCAATTCAATGATTCCATGATTCCTGCTCATAAACTCATGGAGGTGCCAGGAGCAAGCTTGCACATCTAGCCTAAGGTTCCCAGCACACAGAAGAAAGGGAGAGGCATCATCCCCAGCTTGGACAATGGAGAGGCCAAGAGAGAGCTACCAGGATGCTGAAGGGACAGCAGCACTGCCCTGTGAGGAGAGGCTGAGAGCCCTGGGGCTGATTAGTCTGGAGAAGAGAAGACTGAGAGGGGATTTAATCAATGTCTATCAATATCTGAGGGCTGGGGGTCAGGTGGGAGGGGACAGGCTCTGCTCTCAGGCTCTGCTCACTTGCACCCTGGGGTAGGACAAGGGGCAATGGATAGAAACTCCAGCACAGGAAGTTCCACCTCAACATGAGGAGGAACTTCTTCCCTGGGAGGGTCACAGAGCACTGGAACAGGCTGCTCAGAGGGGTTGTGGAGTCTCCTTCTCTGGAGGCTTTCCAGCCCCATCTGGATGTGTTCCTGTGTGACCTGTGCTCTGGCAGGGGGGGTTGGACTTGATCTTTGAAGGTCCCTTCCAACCCCTATCACCCTCTGATCCTATGACAGAATGCCACCTGATGACCTCCTCTGGTTTTCCATCAGCCACCACTCCCTCCCCGTCCAGCCCAGCAGCAGGGCTGAGACGTCACCGCGGGGAGGAATCGTTCGGCACAAAGTCATCAGGGAGGCAGTGAGCTGAGAAGGCACTGAGCAGGTCAGAAATGAGGTGTGCAGTGTAAACAGGGAGCTGGGGAGCACTCAGAGCAACCCAAACAGTGACTCATGCTGGGCTCACACTCAGGAGCCTTCCGCAGGACGAGCAGTGCCACCCGCTTGGCTCACCTTCGGGCTGGAAAAAACAACAGCACCACAGCTGGAGAGGCTGCTCAGGGCTTGGCAGCTTAGCACTTGACCTGGTTTCCAAAGCTCCCAGGCCCTTCTTTGGTGTGAGTGGCTTGCAGGAAGAGATGAGCAGAAGTGTCAGGCACACGCTCACAGAAGCACAGAGCTGTTGAGGTTGGAAGAGACCTTTGGGATCGCCAAGTGCAGCCACTCACCCAGGGCTGGCAATCCCCCCACTCTTCCCAACCTACTGCCACTAAACCATGCTCCTCAGCACCACAGCCACCTGGCTTTTAGAGTAGAATAGAATAGGATAGGATAGGATAGGATAGGATAGGATAGGATAGGATAGGATAGGATAGGATAGGATAGGATAGGATAGGATAGGATAGAATAGAATAGTATTGAACTGAATCAAATTTAATTGTATTGAATTGAATTGAACTGAATTGAATTGTATAGAACTGAATTGAATTGAATTGAATTGAGTTGAATTGAACTGAATTGTATAGAATTGAATTGAGCTGAACTGAACTGAATTGAATTGAATTGAATTGAATTGAATTGAACTGAATTGAACTGAACTGAACTGAATTGAATTGAATTGAATTGAATTGAATTAATTGAATTGAATTGAATTGAATTGAATTGAATTGAATTGAATTGAATTGAATTGAATTGAATTGAATTGAATTGGATTGGATTGGATTGGATTGGATTGGATTGAATTGAGTTGAACTGACCAGCTTGGAAGAGACCTTCAAGATCATCAAGTCCAACCTATCACCCAACACCATCTCATCAACTAAACCATGGCACCAAGTGCCTCAGCCAGGCTCTTCCTAAACACCTCCAGTGATGGTCACTCCACCACCTCCCTGGGCAGCACATTCCAATGGCCAATCACTCTCTCTATGAATAATTTCTTCCTAACATCCAGCCTACAGCCACAGCTCTGCCAGGGGAGGTTTAGGCTGGAGGTGAGGAGAAAGTTCTTCCCAGACAGAGAGATTGGCCATTGCAATGTGCTGCCCAGGGAGGTGGTGGAGTCCCCATCCCTGGAGGTGTTCAAGAGGGGCTTGGATGTGGCACTTGGAGCCATGGTTTAGTAGTCATGAGGTGTTGAGTGACAGCTTGGACTTGATGATCTCTGAGGTCTTTTCCAACCTGGTTGATTCTATGCTTCTATGATTCTATGACTATGATTCTATAATTCCATGATTCCATGTTTCCATAACTCTATGATTCCATGTTTCCATGTCTCTATGATTCCATGATTCCATATTTCCATGTCTCTATGACTCTATGATTCCATGATTCCATGACTCTGTGGTTCCATGATTCCATGACTCTGTGGTTCCATGATTCTAGGATCTTGGCCGTGGTCTCAGCTAAGCAATCCCAGCTTGAACAGCTCCCAGTGCTCCTCAGAGCACTTTGGTGGCACTCAAAGCTCCTCCATAAGGAGGAGCTAAAGCCCACAGAACCATCCTGTGCCGCACTTCTGGCCAGAGGCCAGGGTCCTGTGCCAGAGGTCAGTAGTGCTTCCAAAGCACTGGGATCTTGCTGGGGAGGAGGGACTCTGCTATGCTAATGAGTGCTTGAGTTAAATGCAGCCATGGCATTAAGCTGCTGGAGCTCCTCAGATTGCTGATGGCCTCGCTTTTATGAGGCAGCTTAGAAAGCAAAGCCAGCAGCTTGCTTCTGGAGATGATCTCTGCTTTTCTGATGAAGCAAAACCTCTTCTTGTCCCTCTGAGCATTGGCTCTGCTCAGTTTTCCACCACATTGCATGGTTTGGCCTCTCCTTGTTTACATGGTACCTGCAGTGAAGGTCTGTGACATTCCTGAGAGGTGGAAAACATCCAGAGGGACCTGGACAAGCTGGAGGAGTGGGACTGTGTGAAGCTCATGAGGTTCAAAAGGCCAAGTGCAAGGCTGAGCACCTGGGACAAAGCAATATCCCAGTATCAATCCAGGCTGGGGGATGAAGGGCTGGAGAGCAGCTCTGTGGAGAAGGACTTGGGGGTGTTGCTGGGTGCAAAGCTGGACAGGAGCTGGCACCCAGTGCTGCCAGCACAGCCCCAGCTCTGTCCTGGGTTGATCCCCAGCAGTGTGGGCAGCAGGGGCAGGGAGGGGATTCTGCCCCTCTGCTGTGCTCTGCTGAGACCCCCAGCTGCAGGGCTGGGGCCAGCTCTGGAGTCCTCAGCACAGCACAGACAGGGAGCTGATGGAGCAGGGCCAGAGGAGGCCACAGCAATGGTGGGAGGGCTGGAAGCCCTCTGCTGTGAGGCCAGGCTGAGAGAGTTGGGCTTGTTCAGCCTGGAGAAGGGAAGGCTGCAGGGAGACCTTCTGGTGGCCCTGCAGTGCTTCAAGGGCTGAGTAGAAAGCTGGGGACAGACCACACCTTGAGTCCTGTGTCCAGTTCTGGGCCCCTTGGTTTAGGAAAGATGTTGAGATGCTGGAAGGTGTCCAGAGAAGGGCAACAAAGCTGGGGAGAGGTCTGGAGCACAGCCCTGTGAGGAGAGGCTGAGGGAGCTGGGGTTGCTTAGCCTGGAGAAGAGGAGGCTCAGGGGAGACCTTCTTGCTGTCTCCAACTCCCTGAAGGGAGGTTGTAGCCAGGTGGGGATTGGTCTCTTCTCCCAGGCAAGCAGCACCAGAACAAGAGGACAGAGTCTCAAGCTGTGCCAGGGGAGGTTTAGACTGGATATTAGGAAGAAATTCTTCCCAGCAAGAGAGATTGGCCATTGGGATGTGCTGCCCAGGGAGATGGTGGAGTCCCCATCCCTGGAGGTGTTTAGGAAGAGCCTGGCTGAGGCACTTGGTGCCATGGTTTAGTTGATTAGATGGTGTTGGGTGATAAGTTGGATCTTGAAGGTCTTTTCCAACCTGGTTCATTCTAATTCTGATTCTGATTCTAATTCTGAGCAGGGCCTGTTGTGACAGAACAAGAGCTGATGGTTTGAACTGAAAGAGTGAGACTCAGACTGGAGAGAAGAAAGCGATGTCTGTACCCTGAGGGTGGTGAGAGCCTGTCCCAGGCTGCCCAGAGAGGTGGGAGATGCCCCATCCCTGGAACCATTGCAGGTCAGGTTGGTTGTGGCTCTGAGCAGCCTGCTCTAGCTGCAGGTGTCCCTGCTGAGTGCAGGGACTTTGGAGTAGATGACCTTTAAATGTCCCTTCCACCCCAACCCAGTCTGCGGCTCTTCGCTCGGGGCTTGCCGCAGGACAGGAGCGACCAAGGAGGAGAGATCAGGGACTTTCAGGAAGGGCTTTTGGGAGCAGGAGCTGCTGGAACCTTTCCTCTGGCACATCAATAATTTGTGCAGTTCAAAATAACCCAGCAGCTGCTCTGCTTGGAGGGCTGCCAGTCATTTTTCTTATCTTCCTTGTTTGCTGAAGGGTGACTCAGTGCTAAGCTAACGAGGTGCCCACGGCAGCGCTGCTGGGAAGCTGCTGATGTCACCAGCTCTAGCACAGCCCAAGGGCTTGAGGGCTGGGAGGGGGATTCCCACCTGCTGGAGAGGAAGGAAGAGGAGCGATAGGGATCCCTCCTCTAGTACCCTGGCTCTTAGCCCAGGCCACTTTCCTTGCTTGTGTTGCACTTGCGGGGGTGGGGGGGGAGAGCGTCTTAAATAAGCAGAGGCTCTGCTTCATACAGCAGGGCTGGGGTTGGGACAGCTCTGGGAATGTCCCTCCTCGTGGTTTCACGGTGTCAACCAAAACCTTGGGCTTTTCCCAGCAGAATCAACCCCCTCGTGACCATGGCTCACCCTCCCATAGGGCTTGTAAGCCCCATGAGCAGCGTGGGGGCTTGTGGTGTACCCCAGACTCAGTGATGCTCACTGGGATCCCAAGGATTTCTGTGTTCCCCTTGAAATGTTGGAACTGGCTCATCCCCCACGGGGCTTGCAAGCCCCATGAGCTGTGTGGGGGCTTGTGGTGTACCCCAGAGTCATAGAATCATAGAATTGTTAGGGTTGGAAGGGACCTCAAGGATCAGCCAGTCCCAACCCCCCTGCCATGGCCAGGGACACCTCACACTACAGCAGCTTGCTCACAGCCACATCCAGCCTGGCTGCAAACACCTCCAGGGGTGAGGCTTCCACCACCTCCCTGGGCAACCTGTGCCAGGCTCTCAGCACCTCACTGGAATTCCAAGGATTTCTATGTTTCCCTTGAAATGTTGGAACTGGTTTGTACCCACCAGGGTTTCAGATGTTGGGAGTTGCTCCATCCTGTTTCCACATTCCTATTAATCACCTCTCTGAACCCCTCTGGAAAATTCAAGATCATTTTGCAAGGCTGAGTGAGGTGAAGGGGTCAGGGAGCATGGAAGAGGTCACCCAGGGAGGTGGTGGAGTCATCCTCCCTGGAGGTGTTCCAGAAACCTGTGGCCATGGCACTTTGGGAGATGGTTTGATGGCCATGGTGGGGTTGGGTTGATGGTTGGACTGGATGATCTTAGAGGTCTTTTCCAACCCAAACAACCCTATGATTCTATAAATCCCTCTAGTTCAAGGGGTTTCCAGAGCACAGTGGTCCCAGGGTGATGCTCCCCCACTTTGGCTTTGCAGGGGCATCACCAGAGCCAGAGACTGAGTTTGTCCTACAAAGTGATTCAGAGGGGAATGGAATGGAATGGAATGGAATGGAATGGAATGGAATGGAATGGAATAGAGTGGAATAGAGTACAATAGGATAGGATAGGATAGGATAGGATAGGATAGGATAGGATAGGATAGGATAGGATAGGATAGGATGGAATGGAATGGAATGGAATGGAATAGATTAGGATAGGATAGGATAGGATAGAATAGAATAGAATAGAATAGAATAGAATAGAATAGAATAGAATAGAATAGAATAGAATAGAATGGAGTAGAATAGAATAGAATGGAGTAGGGTAGAGTAGAGTAGAGTAGAATAGGATAGGATAGAATAGAATAGAATAGAATAGAATAGAATAGAATAGAATAGAATAGAATAGAATAGAATAGAATAGAATAGAATAGAATAGAATGAACCAGGTTGGAAGAGACCTTTGAGATCACCAAGTCCAACCTAGCACCCAGCACCATCTCATCAACTAAACCATGGCACCAAGTGCCTCATCCAGTCTCTTCCCTAAACACCTCCAGGGATGGAGCCAACAGATCATCCTGGCTCCATCAGTGGCTCCTGGAGATGGTGTGGGAGATGGATCCTCCTGCCCCAGGAAGGGGTGGGCACTATGAGAAGGCTGACACCATCCTGCCTGGTGGGGCAGAGAGGGCACTTGGCCTTAGCCCCAGTGATGAAGCAACCCCAGGCCTTTGCAAACACTGGGAGCAGGGTTTCACAACAGCCAAAGCAAATTTCTCCACCTACAGCCCTGCCAAGCATGAACACACTCACCTACAGCATGGGGGCAGCTCCACCACCTCCTGAGGACCTTAATCATCCCATGCAGCCCCCTCACATCCGCCTGGACCTTGTCACAGGGAACACTGAACACCCCAAAAATCCCCTCTGGTTTTTCCATAGCTGCTGTGTTGATGCCAAGAGGTTTCTTCATGAGGAGCTGGTGGTGTGTTGCTCAATCAGGGCAACTAAGTGTGGAAGGGTCTGGAGAACAGGGCTGGTGAGGAGCAGCTGAGGGAACTGGGGGTGTTCAGCCTGGAGAAAAAGAGGCTGCGGGGAGACCTCATTGCTCTCTGCAGCTCCTTGAAAGGAGGTTGGAGTGAGGTGGGGGTTGGTCTCTTCTCCCTAGTATCAGGTGATAGAATGAGAGGAAATGGCCTGAAATTGTGCCAGGGGAGGTTTAGGTTGGAGATGAGGAACAATTTCTTCGCTGCAGGAGTGGTCAGGCACTGGAACAGACTGCCCAAGGGAGGTGGTGGAGTCACCACCCCTGGAGGTGTTTAAGAGACATTTGGATGAGATGCTGAGGGACATGGCCTAACAGCAGTGCATAGGATCAGGGGCTCACAGGATGTTAGGGATTGGAAGGGACCTTCCAAAGTCATCGAGTCCAACCCCCCTGCCAGAGCAGAGCCATGGAATCCAGCACAGGTCACACAGGAACACATCCAGATGGGGCTGGAAAGGCTCCAGAGAAGGAGGCTCCACAACCTCCCTGGGCAGCCTGCTCCAGGGCTCTGTGACCCTCACAGTGAAGAAACACTTCCTAATGTCCAACCTAAACCTCTCTTGGTGCAACTGGAGGCCATGTCCTCTCATCCTCTCACTTGGTACTAGGGAGAAGAGACCAACCCCCATCTCACTCCAGCCTCCACTGTGACCCTCCCAGTGCAGAAGTTCCTCCTCATGTCGAGGTGGAACCTCCTGTGCTGGAGTTTCTATCCATCCATAGCCCCTTGTCCTGTCCCAGGATGCAAGTGAGCAGAGCCTGGCCCCTGCCTCCTGACCCCCAGCCCTCAGCTATTGATAACCATTGATTAAATCCCCTCTCAGTATTCTTTTCTCCAGACTAATCAGCCCCAGGGCTCTCAGCCTCTCCTCACAGGGCAGTGCTGCAGTCCCTTCAGCATCCTGGTAGCTCTCTCTTGGACTCTCCATTGTCCAAGCTGGGGATGATGCCTCTCCCTTTCTTCTGTGTGCTGGGAACCTTAGGCTAGATGTGCAAGCTTGCTCCTGGCACCTCCATGAGTTTATGAGCAGGAATCATGGAATCATTGAATTGCTTTGCTTCGAAGAGGCTCCACAACCTCTCTGGGCAGCCTGTTGCAGTGCTCTGTGACCCTCCCAGTGCAGAAGTTCCTCCTTGTGCTGAGGTGGAACTTCCTGTGCTGGAGTTTCTATCCCTTGCCCCTTGTCCTATCCCAGGGTGCAAGTGAGCAGAGCCTGCCCCCTCTCTCCTGACCCCCAGCCCTCAGATATTGATGAACATTTCTAGGCTCATAGGATGACACAGGGAGATGCCTGGTTCTGGCTGGACTCAGTGGTGTCAAGGTCTTTTCCAGCCTGCTGGTTCTATGCTTCAAGAGCTCTGGCACAGGAGGGAGTGACCTGGTGTTGCCCCTTGGCAGGCTGTGCTCCCTGCTGGCACTGCCACCCCGGGGGGATGGTCATCCCCAGTGCCTGTTTGTGGAGCTGCCACAGCACCAGCTGCATCTCCTTGCTCTCCATGGTGGGCAGGCAGTGGTGTCCCCAGAAAGAGCACAACCAGCAAGTCCTCCATCGAGGAATTCTCCAGGGCTGATTCACTCTGGCTTTCAAGCTGCCAGCAACAGGAGCTGGCTTGCCTGCTGCAACTGCCAGCTCCAGGTGTGGTTCAGCTGGGAGAAGGATGCCAGGGCAGCAGATGCCATCTCCATCCTCACCCAAGCCCAGGGGACTGGCATGTTGGCCAGAGCCTTGGGCTAGTGCAGCTCTCCCCCGTTCCCAGCTTCCAACCTTTCAGTTCAAGCTGCTGAGCATGCACCTGGGTGCCCTGGAGCACACCATGGCTTTGCCCCATGACCCTGTGGCTCAACCTTTGTTCCCCAAATGCTCCCTGCTGAGAAGATCTACTCCTTGATGCCAGGGGTCTGCTCACTTGGGTTTAGAGTCTCCTAGTCTTAGGGACAGAGAGGGAAGCACTGCCCAGGCGAGTCCCTTGGTGCATAGAATTGTTTTGGCTGGAAGAGACCTTTCAGAGCACTGAGTTCAAGCCAGCACTGCCAGGTCACCACTAAATCATGTCTCTCAGCACCACCTCAACACTACTTTTAAATCTCTCTGCAAATGGTGACGCCACCACTGCCCTGGGCAGCTTCTTCCAGGCTTAGACAACCCTCCTGAGGAAGAAGTTGTTCCTCATGTTCAACCAAAACCTCCCCTGGTGCAACTTGAGGCTGTTTCCTCTTGTTGTCTGCCTTCCTTCTTGGGAAGAAGAGACCAACCCCCACCTGGCTCCAACCTTCTTTCAGGGAGCTGCAGAGAGCAGGAAGGTCTCCCCTCAGCCTCCTTTTGTCCAGGTTGAACAATCCCAGTTCCCTCAGGTGCTCCTCACCTGACTTGTGCTCTAGACCCTTCCCCAGCTTCATTGCCCTCCTCTGGACATGCTCAAGAGTGCTCACCACTCCTGTTGGGCTTGGTGTAGCTTTGCATGCTCAGCTCTGCTCTCTGCCTTAAGAGCTTGTAAATATTCTCCTCTTGTTATTGACTGGTGATTAAACCCAGAGCTGCTGGACAAAGCCCTGTCCCTCCATCACCAACACAACCCTGGAATGGGTCCAGAGAAGGGCAACAAAGCTGGGGAGGGGTCTGGAGCACAGCCCTGTGAGGAGAGGCTGAGGGAGCTGGGGTTGCTTAGCCTGGAGAAGAGGAGGCTCAGGGGAGACCTCATTGCTCTCTACAACTCCCTGAAGGGAGGTTGTAGCCAGGTGGGGGTTGGTCTCTTCTGCCAGGCAAGCAGCACCAGAACAAGAGGACACAGTCTCAAGCTGTGCCAGGAGAGGTCTAGGCTGGAGGTGAGGAGAAAGTTCTTCCCAGCAAGAGAGATTGGCCATTGGAATATGCTGCCCAGGGAGGTGGTGGAGTCACCATCCCTGGAGGTGTTTAGGAAGAGCCTGGCTGAGGCACTTGGTGCCATGGTTTAGTTGATGAGATGGTGTTGGGTTGGACTTGATGATCTCAAAGATCTTCTCTATCCTGGTCAATTCTGTATTCTGTATTGTTTATTAGGTGGGAGGTCAGAAGATTTCTGTGCCAGATGTCTGCTCAGATGGCCAAGAAGGCCACCAGCATTCTGGCTTGGGTCAGCAATAGTAAGGCCAGCAGGGGTAGGGAAGGGATGGTGCACCTGTACTGGTGAGGCCACACCTTGAATCCTGGCTTCAGTTTTGGGCTCCTCATTCCAAGAAGGACACTGAGGGGCTGGAGCAGGTCCAGAGAAGGGCAACAAAGCTGGGGAAGGGTTTGGAGAACAAGGCTGGTGAGGAGCAGCTGAGGGAGCAGTTGTTCAGCCTGGAGCAAAGGAGGCTGAGGGGAGACCTCATTGCTCTCTGCAGCTCCCCGAAAGAAGGTTGGAATGAGGTGGGGGTTGGTCTCTTCTCCCTAGTATCAGGTGATAGAATGAGAGGAAATGGCCTCAACTAGTGCCAGGGGAGGTTTATCTTGGAGATGAGGATCAGTTTCTGTGCTGCAAGAGTGGTCAGGCACTGGAACAGCGTGGGGGTTTGTGGTGTACCCCAGAGTCTCAGTGTTCTTCATTGGCATCCGAAGGATTCCTGTATTCCTCCTGGAATGTTGGAACTGGCTTGTACCCACCAGGGTTTCAGATGTTGGGAGTTGCTCCATCCTGTTTCCACATTCCTATTAATCACCTCTCTGAACCCCTCTGGAAAATTCAAGATCATTTTGCAAGGCTGAGTGAGGTGAAGGGGTCAGGGAGCATGGAAGAGGTCACCCAGGGAGGTGGTGGAGTCACCATCCCTAGAGGTGGTCAAGCAACCTGTGGCCATGGCACTTTGGGAGATGGTTTAATGGCCATGGTGGTGTGGGGCTGATGGTTGGACTTGGTGATCCTGGAAGTCTTTTCCAACCCAAACAATTCTGTGATTCTACAACCAAGCTGGGCTGCTGGATCCTCCTCTCCCCCACCATTATTCCTTGGGCAGGGGGGCTCAGAAGAGATTTCTGGTGTCCCACCAGGCCTGGGAAAGCCATGGGTGGCTCCAATCAATTTGGAAAACCCATCAGGAGGAGAGCTGTGTAATCACTGAGGCATCCTGCCCCAGCTTCTGCAGGCACCTTTCTCTTGGAGAAGTTATCCTCAGCTTATAATTAATTGTTGGCCCATGGCAGAGAAAGGTTGGACTTGCATGGACAAGTCAGAGGGAAGGAGACCTGGGCTGGGAAGCAGCTGTGTGGGAGGATGCAGCATTCTTTTCCCACGTTGAGGAGCAGCAGGACAAGTAAATTCAGCTCTGGAATTCTGCTCCTTCCCCTTTTATGCTGGGGAAAAAAAACCCAAAACCCCACACCACAAAAATAAAACACAATCAAATAACTGCATGGAGGTTTTCCTTTGCCTTTGCAACTACTTGTTCCAGCTGAAAGGAAGAGCCAGGCCAGAGTGTGTGTGTGTGTGTGTGTGTGTGGCTGCTCACCTGGATCTGCTGAGCTTATGGCAAAAGGGAAAGCACAGTTCCAGGCTGCCAGGGCTGCCCAGGTTGATGTCATGGTTTCATCTGAGGACAGGATTTGGTGCTTGGTGCTGGGTCTTGCCTTCAAGATGAAATAAACTAAGCTTAAGTAAGGAATTTTTGATGCAGCCCATAGAAGCAGGGAGAGTTTGGGAGGGATTTCTGCTGGCTCCTGCTCCTGGGACTGGAGAGGAGAAGAGGAATTTGGCAGTGATGCCCAAGTCCTGCACCAAGCTCCACTCTCCCAGGGATTCTCTGTTGCTCCTTCTACCACACCAAGCCCCAGAGCGCTGCAGATAAACCCAGTGACACTTCCTGGGGGCTCAGAAAGTGCCTGACTCCTCGTCTTGCCAGCATGGAGCCACATTCTTCTTTGTGGGGTTTGCAGGTGAAGGGAAGGAGCAGGCTGGGGCTTGGAGGTGAAGGGATGAAAGAAGTTGGGGGTTGGATTCTATTCTATTCTATTCTATTCTATTCTATTCTATTCTATTCTATTCTATTCTAAGGGATGGAGCAGCTTAGGGTTTGGGGGTGAAGGGATTGAGCAGGCTGGGGGTTGGAGGTGAAGGGAAGGAAGAAGTTGGGATTTGGAGGTGAAGGGATGGAGCAGGTTAGGATTTGGAGGTGAAGGGAAAGAGCAGGTTGGGGTTTGGCAGTGAAAGATGGAAGAAGTTGGGATTTGAAGGTGAAGGGATGGAGCAGGTTAGGATTTGGAGGTAAAGGGATGGAAGAAGTTGGGGCTTGGAGGTGAAGGGATGGACAGGTTGGGGGTTGGAAGTGAAGGGATGGAGAAGGTTGGGGTTTGGAGGTGAAGGGATGGAGCAGATTAGGGTCTGGAGGTGAAGGGATGGAGCAGGTTAGGGTCTGGAGGTGAAGGGATGGAGCAGGTTAGGGTTTGAAGGTGAAGGGATGGAGCAGATTAGGGTCTGGAGGTGAAGGGATGAAGCAGGTTAGGGTCTGGAGGTGAAGGGATGGAACAGGTTAAGGTCTGGAGGTGAAAGATGGAGCAGGTTAGGGTCTGGAGGTGAAGGGATGGAACAGGTTAAGGTCTGGAGGTGAAAGATGGAGCAGGTTAGGGTCTGGAGATGAAGGGATGGAGCAGGTTAGGGTTTGGAGGTGAAGGTATGGAGCAGGTTAGGGTCTGGAGATGAAGGGATGGAGCAGGTTAGGGTCTGGAGATGAAGGGATGGAACAGGTTAGGGTCTGGAGGTGAAGGGATGGAGCAGGTTCGGGTCTGGAGGTGAAGGGATGGAGCAGGTTAGGGTCTGGAGGTGAAGGGATGGAGCAGGTTAGGGTCTGGAGGTGAAGGGATGGAGCAGGTTAGGGTCTGGAGATGAAGGGATGGAACAGGTTAGGGTCTGGAGGTGAAGGGATGGAGCAGGTTAGGTTTTGGAGGTGAAGGGATGGAGCAGGTTAGGGTCTGGAGATGAAGGGATGGAGCAGGTTAGGGTCTGGAGGTGAAAGATGGAGCAGGTTAGGGTCTGGAGGTGAAGGGATGGAACAGGTTAGGGTCTGGAGGTGAAGGGATGGAGCAGGTTAGGTTTTGGAGGTGAAGGGATGGAGCAGGTTAGGGTCTGGAGATGAAGGGATGGAGCAGGTTAGGGTCTGGAGGTGAAAGATGGAGCAGGTTAGGGTCTGGAGGTGAAGGGATGGAGCAGGTTAGGTTTGGAGGTGAAGGAGGTGAAGGGATGGAGCAGTGATGTCCTGTAGGTTCCTTCCAACCCTTGTTTTAGGACACACAGCTCCACAGCACAGTAAATCAAAGCCTCCCCAGCAGCTGCTGCTTTCTGGGAGCTTGCTAGGAAGCTCTTATTTAGCAAACAGCAGCGTAGGAAGGAGAGATGAAAACCTTTGAATCATTCATCCAAATAGCAAACCCCAAAAGGTGTTAGAAGACCAGTTGGGCTTTTCTGAGTCACTTAATTAGCACAACTCACTTTCCATGCCTCTGGAAATCTCAGGGTGGCAAGTGTGTGAAACCTGCTGCATCCAAGCCTTGCTCAGTGAGCTCTGTGTTTGCCTCTCTCTGAAGGGAGTCAAGCCACAGGTGTTCAACCTTCTTCAGCCTGATCTGCTTTAGGAGCTCCTGGGGTGGGACAGGCTCTGGCCTGATGGCAGTGACAGCTGTGGCATTCCCAGCTCACTGCCCATCACCACTCATTCACCAATGCTGCTGCTTTCTGAGCTCCATGTTCTGGGCTACTCAGTTTAAGAAGGACATTGAGATGCTGGAAGGTGTCCAGAGAAGGGCAACGAGGCTGGGGAGGGGTCTGGAGCACAGCCCTGTGAGGAGAGGCTGAGGGAGCTGGGGTTGCTTAGCCTGGAGAAGAGGAGACTCAGGGGAGACCTCATTGCTCTCTACAACTCCCTGAAGGGAGGTTGTAGCCAGGTGGGGGTTGGTCTCTTCTCCCAGGCAAGCAGGACCAGAACAAGAGGACACAGTCTCAAGCTGTGCCAGGGGAAGCTTAGGCTGGAGATGAGGAGAAAGTTCTTCCCAGCAAGAGAGATTGGCCATTGGAATGTGCTGCCTGGGGAGGTGGTGGAGTCCCCATCCCTGGAGGTGTTCCAAAAAGGCTTGGATGTGGCACTTGGTGCCATGGTTTAGTGGTCAGGAGGTGTTAGGTATTAGGTGATAGGTTGGATTTGATGATCTCTGAGGTCTTTTCCAATCTTATGGATTCTATGATTCTATGAAATGCAGCAGAAAGAGCACAGATGTTGGGACTGGGAACAGCAAATCCCTCCAAGCACCACAGAGAAAGGAGCAGAGGTTGTCCCTCTGTCCTCAGCACTGGTGAGGCCACAGCTTGAGTTCTGTTTACTCCAAGAAGGACATTGAGGAGCTGGAGCAGGTCCAGAGAAGAGTAACAAAGCTGGCTGAAGGGTCTGGAGAAGAGGTCTGGTGAGGAATGGCTGAGGGAACTGGGGTTGTTCAGTCTGGGGAACAGGAGGCTGAGGGGAGACCTCATTGGTCTCCTCCTGCAGCAAGGTGGGGGGTTGGTCTCTTCTCCCAAGGAACAAGTGATAGGACAAGAGGAAGCAGCCTCAAGTTGCACCAGGGGAGGTTTAGGTTGGGCATTAGAAGAAACTTCTTCACTGTAAGGGTTCTCAAAGACTGGAACAGGTTCCCCAGGGAGGTGGTTGAACCCCCAGCCCTGGAGGTGTTTCAAAGCCCCAGAGATGTGGAGCTGAGGGCCATGGTTTAGCAGCAGCCTTGGGAGAGTTACATAATGTTTGGACTCGGTGATCTGAAAGGTCTTTTCCTGCCCCAAACAACTCTGTGATTTTGTGGCAGAAATGGAGCAAAACTCTGCATTTTATCTTCCTGGCTGCAGGCAGTCTGGGGGAAAATCAAGGCTAGGGTCAGCATGCCCCAGAAATACCCTGTCTGGCCCAAGGGCTTGTTTTCAATCTCACTTCTGCCTTGCAGCTCCAGCCCACAGCCTCACTCAAACAGCCCTGGAGAGCACAGAATCACAGAGTCACAGAATGTTAGGGGCTGGGAGGGACCTCAAAAGCTCATTCAGTTCCCCAGAGCAGGATCACCTAGAGCAGGTTACACAACAATGCATCCAGGTGGGTTTTGAATATCTCCAGAGAGGGAGACTCCACAACCCCCCTGGGCAGCCTGTTCCAGTGTTCTGTCACCCTCACAGGGAAATAATTCTTCCTTCTGTTTCCATGGAACTTCCTCTGCCTCAGCTTCCACCGCTGCCCCTTGAGCTGCCATTGGGCATCACCCAGCAGAGCCTGGCTCCAGCCTCTGGGCACTCACCCTGTGCATGACTCAGGCTCCTCCTCTCCCAGCTTCAGAGCCCTCAGCTCCCCCAGGCTCTCCTCGTAAGGAAGATGTTCCACTCCCTGAATCATTTTCATGAACTCTCTCAAGCAGTTCCCTGAGGTCCTTCCTGAATTGAGGAGCCCAGACCTGGACACAATATTCCAGATGTGGACTCACCAGGGCAGAGTTAAAGGGGGAGAGAGAACCTCTCTCGACCTACTGACCACAGCCCTTCTAACCCACCCCAGAATGGCAAATCCTCCTGAAGCAGCAATCCCTTGGTATCAACAGCTGCAACCATGTAGGAGCTGCCCCACAACCTGTAGTTCAATAGAAATGTAGGGGCAAGGACTTGCCTCCCCAGTTCCCCACTGAGTGCCTAGGAGGAAGTTTAAAGAGATTGAGCCTTCACTATTCCTATTTTGGGCAGAGGCTTTTGATGCCCCCTTCCCTCTGAGGCCCATTTCATCTCCTGAATCCACCCCAAGTGGCACTGCAAAGCCCTGCTGCTCACTGTTGCTTCTCACAGAGGATTTGTCCTCCTTGCTGCATGCTTCCTGGAAGCTCTGTAGGTGCAAACCTCACAGCTTGAGGCAAGCCAAGTGGGTGGTTTACCCACATGGTGCCTGTGGCCATTCTGCTGAGCCTCCCCCCACTCCCCCTTGAAATTCCTGAGGTTTCCCCTGCAGATTGGAGACAGATTAATCACAGCCTGGCACTAGTCACCCATGAGGTTAAATCTACCAGCTTCCCAAGCCTAATAAGTGGGCTCCTCACTCCAAGGTGGACATTGAGGGGCTGGAGCGTGTCCAGAGAAGGGCAATGAACTGGTGAAGGGTCTGGAGAACAGGGTGGGTGAGGAGCAGCTGAGGGAGCTGGGGGTGTTCAGCCTGGAGAGAAGGAGGCTGAGGGGAGACCTCATTGCTCTCTACAGCTCCCTGAAAGGAGGCTGCAGTGAGGTGGGGGTTGGTCTCTTCTCCCTAGGAACAAGTGATGGGACAAGAGGAAATGGCCTGAAATTGTGCCAGGGCAGGTTTAGGTTGGAGGAGAGGAGAGGAGAGGAGAGGAGAGGAGAGGAGAGGAGAGGAGAGGAGAGGAGAGGAGAGGAGAGGAGAGGAGAGGAGAGGAGAGGAGAGGAGAGGAGAGGAGAGGAGAGGAGAGGAGAGGAGAGGAGAGGAGAGGAGAGGAGAGGAGAGGAGGAGAATGAAACAGGTTGGAAAAGAGATCATCAAGTCCAACCTCTCACTCAACACCATCTCATCAACTAAACCATGGCACCAAGTGCCTCAGCCAGGCTCTTCCTAAACACCTCCAGGGATGGTGACTCCACCACCTCCCTGGGCAGCACATTCCAATGGCCAATCTCTCTTGCTGGGAAGAACTTCTTCCTCACATCCAGCCTGAACCTCCCCTGGCACAGCTTGAGACTGTGTCCTCTTGTCCTGGTGCTGGTTGCCTGGGAGAAGAGACCAACCCCCACCTGGCTACAACCTCCCTTCAGGGAGTTGGAGAGAGCAAGAAGGTCTCCCCTGAGCCTCCTCTTCTCCAGGCTAAGCAACCCCAGCTCCCTCAGCCTCTCCTCACAGGGCTGTGCTCCAGACCCCTCCCCAGCTTTGTTGCCCTTCTCTGGACACATTCAAGTGTCTCAATGTCCTTCTTAAACTGAGTGGCCCAGAACTGGACCCAGGACTCAAGGTGTGATCTTAAGGTCTTTCCCAGCCAGGCAACTCTACGGCTCTATGCCATTCAGCACCGTATTCAGCTCCACCACTCCCTGGTGGGAAAGGCTGAGGCAGTGGGACAGAAAGGAACAGCAAAACCAACCAAGGCTGGAGCGTGTTAAGGGTTTCCAAATGGCTCCAAAAAAGAAAAATGCTTGCTATGCTTCCAAGCTGCTGCCCTGGCCACTGCTGTTACTCATTCACATGGGCAGGAATGACAAATATGTGCATGCAGCCAGGAAAGTTTTGGTTGACTGAATATTTGAGGCTTGGTGTGGTATGAAGGGGTGGGGAGAACAGCTCCAGCCTGCAGCACTTCCAGGAGACATGAAGCAATTTAAACTTCCTCGGGACAATCCAACCTCCTCGGTGAGACTGCAGCCAAAAATAAACCAGCCCCAAAATAAAACCCCCCTCCAAACCCAACCCAAACCCAACCCGAACCCAAAGCACTTCTGATGTGCTGCTGAGTTCTTGCTGAGCTCTTTTTCTGCTCTTCAGCAGTAATTTAAAGCCTCCCTCTGCCTTCGGGGAAGCTCTGTGAAGTTCACAGGAATGGGTAAGGACAGGCAGTGCTGACCTCATCTGCTTCACCCTGCCCGGGAAGCTGTTCCCAGCCTCTTTGCCTTTGTGTGTGCCCCCCCTCCCCGTTCCCCCTCCCAAGCACCCCGTCGGGCAGAGGCCACAGCTGGGTGAGAATTGAGGATTACACTGTTTCAGTTGCTTTTTCTTTCGTTTTTTTCTCACCCTAAATAAAAAAAAAGGGAGGGCAGGAGGGGCCAGAGAGTAAAGGGAAAGGATTGCAAAATTCCCTCTGAACTGAAATCTGTCCTTTGGCTAAAGTCAAAATGTTCAAATCTAGATCAGATTCACATTAGATTCCCAGGAAGCAGGTGTAAAACTGATTTGGGGATAGAGACTCCTAGAATGGTTTGGGTTGGAAGGGACCTCGAAGATCATCTAGTTCCAAGCCCCCTAAGATAGGCAGGGAACCCCCTCTGCCACCCCCTCTTTGTCAGGGTGCTTTTTATCCACCCTAGAACAGGGATTAAAGGGAAAGGAGTTTCAAATTCCCTCTGAACTGAAATCTGTCCTTTGGCTAAAGCTCAAAATGTTCAAATCTAGATCAGATTCACACCAGATTCCCAGGAAACAGATTTCAAACTGATTTGGGGATAGAGACTCCTGGAATGGGTTGGGTTGGAAGGGACCTCGAAGATCACCTAGTTCTAAGCCCCCTAAGATTGGCAGGGAACCCCCCCAGGACCCTCTATTTGTCAGGGTGCTTTATATCCACCCTAGAACAGGGATTAAAGGGAAAGGAGTTCAAAATTCCCTCTGAACTGAAATCTGTCCTTTGGCTAAAGCCAAAATGTTCAGATCTAGATCAGATTCCCCGAAACAGATTTAAAGCTGATTTTGGGATAGAGACTCCTAGAATTGTATGGGTTGGAAGGGACCTTGAAGCTCCTCTAGTTCCAAGCCCCCTAAGATTGGCAGAGAACCACCCCCCTGGGACCCTCTATTTGTCAGGGTGCTTTTTCTCCACTCTAGAAAGGGAATTAAAGGGAAAGGAGTTCAAAATTCCCTCTGAACTGAAGTGTCTCATTTAACTGAACTCAAAATGCTCAGATTTGGATCAGATTCCCAGAAACAGATTTCAAACTGATTTTGGGATAGAGACTTCTGGAATGGTTTGGGTTGGAAGGGACCTTGAAGCTCCTCTAGTTCCAAGCCCCCTAAGATAGGCAGGGAACCCCCTCTGCCACCCCCTATTTGTCAGAGTGTTTTTTATCCACCCTAGAAAGGGGATTAAAGGGAAAGGAGTTCAAAATTCCCTCTTAACTGAAATCTCTCATTTAACTAAACTCAAAATGCTCAGATTTGGCTCAGATTCACACCAGATTCCCAGGAAACAGATTTCAAACTGATTTGGGGATAGAGACTTCTGGAATGGTTTGTGTTGGAAGGGACCTCGAAGATCATCTAGTTCCAAGCCCCCTAAAATAGGCAGGGAACCACCCCCCTGGGACCCTCTATTTGTCAGGGGGCTTTTTATCCACCCTAGAAAGGGGATTAAAGAGAAAGGAGTTCAAAATTCCCTCTGAACTGAAATCTCTCATTTAACTAAATTCAAAATGCTCAGATTTGGCTCAGATTCCCAGAAACAGATTCAAAACTGATTTTGGGATAGAGACTTCTGGAATGGTTTGGGTTGGAAGGGACCTTGAAGCTCCTCTAGTTCCAAGCCCCCTAAGATTGGCAGGGAACCCCCCCTGGGACCCTCTATTTGTCAGGGGGCTTTTTATCCACCCTAGAAAGGGGATTAAAGAGAAAGGAGTTCAAAATTCCCTCTGAACTGAAATCTCTCATTTAACTAAATTCAAAATGCTCAGATTTGAATCAGATTCCCAGAAACAGATTCAAAACTGATTTTGGGATAGAGACTCCTGGAATGGTTTGGGTTGGAAGGGACCTTGAAGCTCCTCTAGTTCCAAGCCCCCTAAGATTGGCAGGGAACCCCCTTCAGCACCTTCTCTTTGTCAGGGTGCTTTTTATCCACCCTAGAAAGGGGATTAAAGGGAAAGGAGTTCCAAATTCCCTCTGAACTGAAATCTGTCCTTTGGCTAAGCTCCAAATGTGCAAATTTAACCCTTTCTTCTTTATTCCCAGAAAATCTATTGAAAAGAACATTTGGGATGTATTTTTAGGGATATATCTTTAGGGATATATATATATATAGGGCAATATTTTAGGGATATATCTATGTATTGGGGTGTAGTCATGAAAGCATTAAGTATTTTTCAGTATTTATTAAAATATTAAGTTTGAAATTAAGTTTAGAACAAACCAGGTCGGAAGAGACCTTCAAGATCATCGTGTCCAACCCACCAACCAATCCAACCCACCTAAACAACTAACCCATGGCACCAAGCACCCCATCAGGTCTCCTCCAGAACACCTCCAGTGATGGCAGAACCCCCCCAAGGTGCAATTTGCTCTTCCTGTGAGCACTAACAAATCCTCCCCAGTGGAGTGGCGAAGCAGCCGAGGCCGGGTTTCCTCAAGGAGCTTTCGCTGCATTTGTCCAGGACTTGTCCTGCTCTAGAGGGATTTACCAAAAAGGAATAATCATAGAATCAACCAGGTTGGAAAAGACCTCAGAGATCATCAAGTCCAACCTATCACCCAACACCATCTAATCAACTAAACCATGGCACCAAGTGCCTCATCCAATCCCTTTTAGAACAGCTCCAGGGATGGTGACTCCACCACCTCCCTGGGCAGCACATCCCAATGGCCAATCTCTCTTGCTGGGAAGAAATTTCTTTCTAACATCCAGCCTAAACCTCCCCTGGCACAGCTTAAAACTGTGTCCTCTTGTTCTGGTGCTGCTTGCCTGGGAGAAGAGACCAACCCCCACCTGGCTACAACCCCCTGGCACAGCTTCTGGTCTGAGGCAAGTCCCCAGCTGGTGGGGTAAGAAGGTTGAGTGGCTGTAAGCCACAGCAGGATTGTATCTGACCCCCAACCTCTTCACCTTGAAAGAAGGGGCTCCAGAAAACATTTCCCTAGAACCTGATAAATCCCACTTCCAACTTTCCTGAAGATGTTCTAAATACTCAAGAGCAAGAGCTAAAGGGGGGGGTGGGGGGTTGGGGGGGGGGGCGAGAAGATGAGGCCATTGTCTTGTCAGTGGTGTCTAGTGACAGCACAAGGGGCAATGGGCATAAACTGGACCTGAGGAGGTTCTATCTGAACAGGAGGAGAAATTTCATTGTGAGGGTGCTGGAGGCCTGGAGCAGGCTGCCCAGAGAGGTTATGGAGTCTCCTTCTCTGGACGGCTTCCAAACCCCCCATGCCATTGTGCTGCTGGGCAAGCTGCTGTGGGTGCCCCTGCTTTAGCAGGGGGGTTGAACTGGGTGATCTCCAGAGGTCCCTTCCAACTCCCACCATGCTGTGTGATTCTGGGATTGTCAACAGCTCTGCCAGAGGCAGAATTAAGACATCTGTGTGAATAATCCACATAATGCCCGTGACTTTCCAGAGCTTCCTTAGCTGGCTGGTGTGCTGCAGAGAGGGCAGATGGAAGTAAAGGCTGATGACCTCCTGCATGTCCTCAGAGGTGTGCAAGAAACATGTGGAGATGGCACTTTGGGACACAGTTTAATGGCCAGGGTGGTGTTGGGCTTGGTGATCTTAGAGGCCTCTTCCAACCCAAACAATTCTCTGATTCTGTAACTGCAGTGCAGTCAGCAGCTGAAAATATCTCACCCTCTGTCTTCAAATCCTCCTGAAATTAGGGAGGGATTTAAAAGCGGTGTTAGAGTGCTTATAGCTTGCTTAAAGCTTTGCCCTCAGCTCCTGGGAGGTGGAGTGGCTGGGCTGTACCTCCCAGCCAAGTCCTGGTCCTCAATGAGCTGTCAGTCAGGGGAGGGAGGGAGGAAGGAAGGGAGGGAGAGGACCTGATGTCTTGGACTGATTTTAGGACTTTGCATAATTCCTCCTCGCTGCTGCAGCTACAGCCAGACTTCTGAGTGCCAAAATAGAGACTGGAAGTGTGAAGCTTCATTTTGTTTCCTGTTTGAAGGTCATTAAGGGTTATTTCCACAATTGCCCAGGTTCCTGTGTTGCTGCTAGAGCAACATCATGAAACAGGAGATGCTCGTTCCCATCCGACGTCATCGCTTTTAAAATCCTCTTTGGAACAGAAGAAAGTTCAGGTTGGGGTTTGGCAGCCAAAGCTCTTGGCAGAGCTAGAGCAGAGTTGATTCTGGTCAGGGCTGGGACTTCCCAGCTCAGGCTCTGCTCAGTAAGGCACTTGATGAAGTCCAGGGCAGGGTGGCACAGCCAGGGGCTGCTTCTAGCAGGCAGAAGCTGATGGGAGAGTTCCTGCCAAGGGCTGCCTGCAGAAAGGCTCTGCCTGAGACTTGCTCCTCTGCACACCAAGGGCACTGCCACAGCCTGAGTCCTGTGTCCAGTTCTGGGCTCCTCAGGTTAGGAAAGATGTTGACTTGCTGGAAGGTGTCCAGAGAAGGGCAACAAAGCTGGGGAGGGGTCTGGAGCACAGCCCTGGGAGGAGAGGCTGAGGGAGCTGGGGTTGCTTAGCCTGGAGAAGAGGAGCCTCAGGGGAGACCTTCTTGCTGTCTCCAACTCCCTGAAGGGAGGTTGTAGCCAGGTGGGGATTGGTCTCTTCTGCCAGGCAAGCGGCACCAGAACAAGAGGACACAGTCTCCAGCTGTGCCAGGGGCAGTTCAGGCTGGATGTTAGGAAGAAGTTCTTCCCAGCAAGAGGAATTGGCCATTGGGATGTGGTGCCCAGGGAGGTATTGGAGTCACCACCCCTGGAGGTGTTTAGGAAGAGCCTGGCTGAGGCACTTGGTGCCATGGTTTAGTCGATTAGATGGTGCTGGGTGATAGATTGGACTTGATGATCTCTGAGGTCTTTTCCAACCTGGTTCATTCTATTCTATTCTATTCTATTCTATTCTATTCTATTCTATTCTATTCTATTCTATTCTATTCTGTTCTGTTCTGTTCTGTTCTGTTCTGTTCTGTTCTGTTCTGTTCTTTTACTCTACTCTACTCTATTCTATTCTAGTTTTGAATGGTGGCCCTACATGAGGCATGGATTACCTGCTGGCCTGTGAGAAGTACAGATGTTTCTGCCTAGCTCCTTGTGAAGGTGAACAGATCACTCTGAATAGATTCTAGAGGGGAGTGGGGGGAAACTCAGATGTGATGATGAGAAGTGAATGAATCTCACCTCCTGCTCATGAGGGAGCCCACGCTTCCGGCACGCAGGAAACAAGGCATTTCCTCATACACAGCTCTCTGACCTTCCACCTTGATAATGTTCTATGAATGCAAGTCCCACTGAGCTCCAGCGAGCTGCAGGAGGGAGGAGGGGATGGGATGTGAGAGCTTCATGTTTTATGGATCTGGTTGAACGCTTCCCACAGCTGCTGGGGCACTTGGGAGCGAGATTCCAATGGCAGTTGTCGGTGTGGATAATCAAGTGGTGATTCTGAGACTGAAAACACCGCTGCTGGGCTCTGTGATTACACGAAGTGTTCAGGCAGATAACTGCTGAGAGAGGGGGGAAATGTCTTGTGATCAGGGAATGCCAGCACGGTGGGGTGGGGACTTGTTCTCCAGACCCTTCCCCAGCTTCGTTGCCCTTCTCTGGACCTTCTCCAGCCCCTCGACATCCTTCTTGAAATGAGGGGCCCAAAACTGAACCCAGGATTCAAGGTGTAGCCTCATCAGTGCCCGGTACAGGGGCACAATCCCTGTCCTGCTCCTGCTGGCCACTCCATTGCTGATCCAAGCCAGGATGCTGGTGGCCTTCTTGGCCGCCTGGGTGCACCCTGGCTCATCTTCAGCCACTGTCAACCAGCACCCCCAGGTCCTTTTCCACCAGGCAGTTTCCAGACACTCTGCCCCAAGCCTGGAGCATTCATGGGGGTGTTGTGAGCCAAGTGCACTGCCCAGCACATGGCCTTGTTGGACCTCCTCCCATTGCCTTGGCCCATTGATTCAGCATATCCAGGCCCCTCTGTAGACCCTTCCTATCCCCCAGCAAATCAACACTGCTGCCCAGCTTGGTGTCATCTGCACATTGAGAGAGCCCCAATCCCCTCATCCAGATCACTGATAATGACATTAAAGAAAACTATCTCCAGCACTGAGCCCTGGGGAACACCCCTGGTGACCAAGTACCAACTGGATCTAACTCCACTCCTCCCTTCTCCCTGGGCTTGGCAAATGGGGAATTTGAAGTAAGCAAAGCAAGAATCTCTGCCCTGTAAATCAAACCCCAGACTGCGTGTGAAAAATACCACTGGGAATGTTAACCCCCACGGTGTTATCCCCCCTCCTTATCAAGATGTGGGAAAAGGCACTCAGCTGAAGAGTATGACATGAATAATGGTTTTACAGGGATTAACAGATCTGGAAACAGCTTCCCCAAGGAATGAGAACAAGCAGGAGGGTGTTGGAAGCGAGGCAGGGCTGTCTTGTAGCTTAGCGATCGTCACGGGAGCCCAAAGCACTGCAGGGCACCCCGAAAGCCCCGAGGGTTATCTGGCTGGGAGAGCCAACAAGGGGAGGTAAACGTGGTGTGACTGGGAAACATGGTGGTGGAAGCTCTGTGGTCATGATGAGCAAGTGTTCTCTGTGTGTGTGTGTGTGTGTGTGTGTGTGTGTGTGTGTGTGTGTGTTCAAGCTTCCACATTCCTGACATAGCTGGATGGAAGCTTAGTTCCCATGTGAGCTCTGCTAGGGAGTCATCTCCCCCAGCCCCAGCTGCCCCAGAGGACCAACTCCCAGCCCCACTTACACCCAGGAAGGACCAATTCCCAGCCCCACTTACACCCAGGAGGACCAATTCCCAGCTCCAGTTCCACCCAGGAGGACCAATTCCTCCTCAGAGCACCCTCACTCCTGCCCAAGCCAAGCAACCACCAAGGATGCACTTTGGTGCATCTTGCCTCCATCTGTATGGAGGTGAAGGATGAGCTGATGGGGAGCAGATGTTCATAGCCAGCTCCCATTCAGGGTTAACAAAGAGCTCTTTCAGCCCTATCTTCTCCTCCTCTTCTATTAGGCAGCTATGTCTCAGGTGGCACATTGGACTCAGAAAGCTGAAGCTCCAGAGCCTGATCCCATCTGCATCCACCCATGAGGCTGCCACATGGTTCAGCGTGGAGTGGGGATGAAGGAACAGGATTTCTGCACTCTGGAGAAGACACAAAGAGCATTTGCACCACTGTTGGGTTGGGTTGGGTTGGTTTTCCCCAGGCTTATCTCCTCTTCAAATAGATATAAATCAAAAGAGAGAAACCCAATTTGCTGTGAGGTTTCCTCGCTGCTTCCTCTTCTGCCATGTCCAAAGTGTTGAAGCCATTTTGGTGGACAGCAGGGAGGGAGGGTTGGGTGGATGGATGGATGGATGAGTGGGTGGATGGATGGATGGATGGGTAGGTGGATGGATGGGTGGGTTGGTGGATGAGTGGATGGATGGATGGGTGGGTGGATGGATGAATGGATAGATGGGTGGATAGATGGATGGGTGGATATGTGGATGGATAGATGGATGGATATGTGGATGGTTGGATGGATGGGTGGATGGATGGATGGGTGGGTGGGTGGGTAGGTGGATGGATGGATGGATGGATGGATGGATGGATGGATGGATGGATGGATGGATAGATGGGTGGATGGATGAATGGATAGATGGGTGGATGGAGAGGTGGATGGATGGGTAGATGAGTGGATGGATGGATGGATGGATGGATGGATGGATGGATGGATGGATGGATGGATGGATGGATGAATGGATAGATGGGTGGATGGATGGATGGATGGATGGATGGATGGATGGGTGGATGGAGAGGTGGATGGAGAGGTGGATGGATGGGTAGATGAGTGGATGGATGGGTGGATATGTGGATGGATAGATGGATGGATGGGTGGATGGATGGATGGATGGATGGATGGATGGATAGATGGGTGGATGGATGGATGGATGGATGGATGGATGGATGGATAGATGGGTGGATGGATGGATGGATGGATGGATGGATGGATGGATGGGTGGATGGAGAGGTGGATGGATGGGTAGATGAGTGGATGGATGGGTGGATATGTGGATGGATAGATGGATGGATGGGTGGATGGATAGATGGATGGATGGGTGGATGGATAGATGGGTGGATGGATGGGTAGATGAGTGGATGGATGGATATGTGGATGGATAGATGGATGGATGGGTGGATGGATAGATGGATGGATGGGTGGATGGATAGATGGGTGGATGGATGGGTAGATGAGTGGATGGATGGATATGTGGATGGATAGAAGGATGGGTGGGTGGATGGATAGATGGGTGGATATGTGGATGGATAGATGGATGGGTGGATGGATGGATGGATGGATATATGTGTGTATGTCTGCATGCATGGATACATAAAGATGGTGAGACACTGGAACAGGTTGTCCAGAGAGACTGTGGATGCTCCCTCTCTGGAGGTGTTCAAAGCCAGGTTGGATGAGGCCTTGAGCAACCTGGGCTAGTAGAAGGTGTCCCTGCCCGTGGCAGGGGGGTTGGAACTGGATGATCTTGACAGACCCTTCCAATGCACATTACTCTGTGCATCTGTGAGAAGGAAATCACCTGAGATCAGCTTTTAGGTCACCAAAAAGAGAGATGGAAAGCTGGCTGCTCCAAGTGTTCCACAAAAGCTTACAAACAATGCACATGTGGGCTGCAGATTTGAGTGCTCTGCTCGTGACTTCCCAGCAGAACTCAAGGTTTCAAACCCTCTGGAAAATTCGTTAGAGCTGAGCAATCTGACCCACTAAAAAATGTTGACACTTCAAGACAAAAGGAAGGCTTTTGCAATGTCATGTTTGGGATTCTCTTCCCTGTGTCACTGGAGTATCTCCCTGTGGTCAAACATGCTCAAGATAGAAGGGGTTTGTTGTTGCAGGATGTTTATCAGTTGCTCACATTTCAGCCCAGGGCTGACACGGAGCTAGTTCATGACCCGCATGACTCACTTGAAGCGAGCACAAGACCCCACCTGCACGAAGGCAGCCTCCTCTTTGGCTGCCCTGGGTGAAACTGGCAGTGAGGTCTGAGCAAGGCAGAGAGGGAATGGCTCAGCTCCAGCCCTCCTGCCTGCTGGCAGCCCCTTTTCTGAGGGTGTCTGTCTGCCTGCCATGCCAAGCCATGCGGGAGTGGAGAGGAGCACTTGAGGGAGCAAAGTGTTCACAAACCATCCCTTGTTCTGTCACTGCAGTGCTGATGCACCCTGTGCTTGCTGCAGAGTCCCTGTTTCCCTCAGGGCAGCGTTCAGCCCTCCGGTGATCATTTCCCACCTCCTCTTGGTTTGGTGTCCAGGAAGCTAAAAGAAACCAAAGGATCATGCTAGTGGTGGGGATGCTTTTCTGAGCTCCCAACATGCTCCTTGTGACGATGTTGTGAGGGGAAAAAACCCTCTGCACACCATTGTTACCACCGCCCAGCTGAGCCAGACCTGCAGCACACTCAAGGGTGAAGCTGAGCTGCCTGTCCCCAGCCTTGTTGGTGGCCCTGGAGGGGGACATCTCCTTGAGGGACATCCAACCAGTGTCCATGGAGGGGGCGCACCTCCCTGAGATACCCTCCCTGAGGGACATCTGACTGGTGTCCCTGGAGGGGGGGCACCTCCCTGAGGTATCTTCCTCGAGGGATGCCCAACTGATGGCCCTGGAGGGGGGCACCTCTCTGAGATCTTCCTTGAGGGCTATGCCCTGGAAGGGGCCATCTCTCTGAGGGACACTCTCTGAGGGGTCTTTGTTGAGGGATCTTTGTTGAGGGATGCCCAACTGGTGGCCTGGAAGGGGGCACCTCCCTGAGGGGGTATTCCTTAAGGGATACTCAACTGGTGGCCCTGGAGGGGGGCACCTCTCTGAGGTACTTTCCTTGAGGGATGCTCAACTGGTGGCCCTGGAGGGGGCCACCTCTCTGAGGTACCTTCCTTGAGGGATACTCAACTGGTGGCCCTGGAGGGGGGCACCTCTCTGAGGTACCTTCCTTGAGGGATGCTCAACTGGTGGCCCTGGAGGGGGGCACCTCTCTGAAGTACCTTCCTTGAGGGATGCTCAACTGGTGGCCCTGGAGGGGGGCACCTCTCTGAAGTATCCTTGAGGGATGCTCAATGGGTGGCCCTGGAGGGGGGCACCTCTCTGAAGTATCCTTGAGGGATGCTCAATGGGTGGCCCTGGCAGGAGAGCATCTCCCTGAAGGATCCTGCCTGAGGAATCCTGGCTGCCATCAGCCACATCCTTGCCCCTCTGGAGGTCACCAAGCCCCACAGGCTCCCTTTTGTAGCACTGAGATTTACAGAACAGGTGCAAAAGTACCCCCAAAAAACTCATCAGTCCCCCAGACACGTTGATCCTGTGGGCGCTGGCCTCACACCGGGCCTCTCTCCCTCCCTGATAGGTTGGCACCACTCCGTCACCGACCCCCGGGGCGATCACCGAGCGTCCCACCCCCCGCTTCCCAACCTCCCTTCCCCAAATCCCCCCCGCAGCCTCCTCAGCGCAGCGCTGCCGCGCGGCTCCCATAGGGGGCGCTCTGCTCCGGCGGGTGGGCGGGCGCAGCCAGCGCGAGGAAAAGGGGGCCGGGCCCCCGCAGCGGCGGCGGGCGGTGATTGGCGGATGCGAGGCTATAAATGAAGGAGGGCGGCGGGGGGACAAAGCAGTCTGCGCGGGACGGGAGGAGCGGAGCGGGGCCGGCGGCGAGTCGCGGGGCTCGGCCGCTTCCACCTTTGTGTGTTTTTGATTGTATTTTTTTTTTAATGCTTTTGGACTTATAATTTTCGTGGAGGAGAATTTTTTTTTTTTTTTGGGGGGGTGTTTTTCTTTTTTTTTTTTTTTTTTTCCCCCCACCCCCCCTCCCCTTCTCCTTTCGTCGTGGCCGCCCGAAGGAACTAAAGCCGAGATCAAATGAAGGAAAGAAGAGCCAGCCAGAAGTTATCGAGCAAGGCGGTGATGGATCCCAACCAGAACGTCAAGTGCAAGATCGTGGTGGTGGGGGACAGCCAGTGCGGGAAAACCGCGCTGCTCCACGTTTTCGCCAAGGACTGCTTCCCCGAGGTGGGCTGCGATGGGGCTGGGAGCGGGCACCGGGGGAAGGCTGGGAGCGGGGACCGGGGCTTGGGACACCGGGGCTGTAGACGCGGTGGCTGACCCCCTGCGCTGTCTCCCGGCAGAGCTACGTCCCCACCGTCTTCGAGAACTACACGGCCAGCTTCGAGATCGACACGCAGCGCATCGAGCTCAGCCTCTGGGACACCTCGGGTGAGCGATCCCCCCGGGCTAAGGAGCTCTGGGGGCGCGGGGGGTGGTGGTTGGGGTGTAAATCGGTGTGGAGGTCTGGGGTAGGGGGAGGTTGCGGTGTAAGTCGGTGAGAAGCAGCAGCCCAGAGCGGTTTGACGGAGCCGAGAGGAGCTGGGGACCCCCTCGCATACCCCGCTGCTCTCCGCAGCCCTTCGCCGTCGCGTCGTGGCGGCGGCGGCAGGGAGGGGGATGCCGGTTTCGGGAGCCGAGCGGTTGCTTCTGGAGTGTTTTGTGGATTTTTGCTTTAATTAGAGGTATTTGGTAGATGTTCTTGATTTTTGGGGGGTGGGGGGGGGAGGAGGAAGAAGGGTGTGGACAAGCCTCCGTAAAGCGATTTGTCAGCATTGCAGGGGAAGGCAAGCAGGGCATGGGGGGATGTGTTCTCACCTGCCTGGTTGGGAAGAGCTTATCTGGGAAGCTTTAGGGGGTACCTTTGCTCCTCTGCTGCTGGGAAACCTGGCTTTACCTAGCAGGAGGAGATCTGGAGAGGTGTTTATATATGCTAATGGTGAATTACATCAGCTCAGCTTTGAGTTCCGTGAAGCCTCTTCAATGCCTGTTTGGTGGTTTTCCACAAAAGCCAGTAGTTTTCTTTTTTGCCCCTATTAAAATCCAGGAAAGATTGGAGAGGTAGATATGGGATGCAGGGGGAACCGTCTTTCCTTACCTACTAAGATGAGTGCTTAAGGTCCTCCTTGTTCTTCCAGTTGTCCCTTCAGTGGCCATGTCAGAAACGCTGGTTCCCATGCCTCAAAGGTTGAGCTTCTTGGTGTCTCAGATCTCCGTATTAAGCTTAGGAACTCCTCCAGGTCCTGCTGTCATTAATAATTAGGCTGAGCTTAACAGCCAGGGTGGTGAGGCTGCACCTCTGAACTTGCCACCTCGGTGCTGGAGAGGAATGTGGACGTCCAGTGAGCCTCTGCTGCTCGGGAGGGGGTGGTGGTCAGGGGTGAATGACACCATGAACCACTGACACTGATGTGTGGAGCAACATCGTTCTGCAGAACTGATTGGAGAAACAAACAAAAAAAAAGCGCTGAGTGGGGGCTGGGGGGAGAAGCTTGACAGAATATTCCATCCCTTTCTTCTCCAGGCTATCTTAGATAGCTTGTTGGTGTTGAATTCGGAGCCGGCAGCTCCTTCTAAATATGACAGCGGCCCTGCTTTTACCAGGAGCGAAAATGTTAATCCCTCGGTTAAAAAAAGGAGTTTAGGAGGCGACTTGGCTTTCCTCTTACTGTTGAGGAAGTCATTCCAAATTCTTGCAACACGATTACTGGGAAAAGGCAGTGTCTGTGCCCACAACCGGTATCAGCCTAGCTCTGAACTGATTTTCTTGCTGTTGGGTGTCCCCCCCCCCCCCCCGCTTTCTTCATCTCATGCCAAGTGAGACTCGCAGACTTCCAGAGTGTGTCTGGTTTGAGCTTTCATCCTGATTACTAAGCTGGCTGGAATAGACTCAGTGGAGCAAGGGTTTATTAAAAATTAATAGTTCTTTTGGAGGAAAAAAAAACCCAACACCCAAACCCAACATGTTTATCTTCGAGCCGAGGTTTGGGGAAGGTTTGGAATCTGCACGTCAAAAGACTGCAGGCACCCCCGCGTTAATGAAGTATTCTGTAGCACTTCAAAAGGCCGACACAAAAAAGCGGTGGAAGAAACAACCTGCCAGCCTTCAGCGGGGTCAGCTCCTCAGACCCGGCCTGGAACTAATAGAAGCTTTGACTTGAGTCGGAAGCTTAAGATCAAGTAGGTTACTTTGTCTGCAATCTGAAACCGAAGAGGAAGCGTTTGAGTGATTCAGGCTTAAAAGTGTTCCCGAGCACCGCTTGTGTGGGACTCTGGAGGAAGAATTGGCCCTCCCTGCGCAGCCCTGCTCACCGGCGGCAGGGGAAAACGCAACCCAAAGGCGTTCGCCCGATGTGAGATCGCCCGATAACAGACATCAGAAGATAAGATAAGGCTTTAGCATTATCTTAAATTCCTGCTAATGTATTTTTCACAAGGCTTTGTCCCTTGGGCCTCTGTGGAATTAGAACAAATGTCTTAATGGCATCTTTGAAGCAGGAGGGGATGGAGTTAACTTCCTCCCAAGGAAGATAATGTCCATTGCAACGGGGAGGAGGTAATGAGTCCTTTGAGGTACCTCATTGTCTCTTGGAGGAGAGGAGAAAAGGACATTGTTCAGCTGAGTTTGATACTTTCAAGACGACTTTTATCAGTGTTAGGAATAGAATAATAAACCAGGCTGGAAGAGACCTTCAAGATCATCATGTCCAACCCACCTAAACAGCTAAACCATGGCACCAAGCACCCCATCAAGTCTCCTTCTGAACACCTCCAATGATGGTGACTCCACCACCTCCCCAGGCAGCCCATTCCAATGGGCAATCACTCTCTCTGTATAGAACTTCTTCCTAACATCCAGCCTAAACCTCCCCTGGTGCAGCCTGAGACTGTGTCCTCTTCTGGTGCTGGGTGCCTGGGAGAAGAGACCAACATCTGCCTGGCTACAACCTCCCTTCAGGGAGTTGTAGAGAGCAATAAGGTCACCCCTGAGTCTGCTCCTCTCCAGGCTAAGCAACCCCAGCTCCCTCAGTCTCTCCTCACAGGGCTGTGTTCCAAACCCCTCACCAACTTCGTTGCCCTTCTCGTTTAGTAGCCATCTTTAACCCTCTTTCAACTCTCTTCTAACTGGGAGCATGCAGCAGGGCTGCCCTGGAAACCAATCCCTAACTGGAGTTCAAAGCCTTTAGGTTTCACATTGAATTCTTTGGGAGGTGCTGCTGAGGGGAGGAGGAGGAGGAAAGCTGTAGGCATGGGGCTCTAAGGCAATCTTGTGTTAGGGTGAAAACAGGCCCTGCTGTCACGGTTTTGAGTTTCCAATCCTTTGTGTGACAACAATAACAGCCACAATGTGCTTTTTACCCCAGGACAAGAGTCACACAAGACAGAACATTTGCAAGCTAGCTGGGCACTTACTGAGGAGCTTTTTGTTGTATCTGCTCCTAGGAAGATGGGGCAAAAACCCACCCTTTGCCTGGAAGAGTGGAAGGAGCAGATTCATTATTCAGCTCTTTGCTGGGGCAGTCTAGTTCTGCAAGTCATTAGAAAAGATTTAAATGAGCCACAGCATTAAGGGAAAGCACTTGCCAGCTTGAATTTCAATGGGGTTTTTTTTTCCCTCTTTGGACTACCAACCCTTCTTTCCAAGCAGGAATGTCTGGTTGCAATCTAGCTACACCATAAATTATTCCACTCTGTGGTAACCTAGTAGTAACAGGGCAGCCTGGAGCAGCTGGGGAGCTGCTTGCTTGTTTTGCTGGGCTCCTGTAGTAGAAGTTGTTTGTTTCAGTTCTCTTTTCTTTTTTGGTTCTTGTTCAGGTGAAAGCTTCAGGTTGCAGTTTCATGGAGACTGGGAAAGAGTAATTGGATACTAGGGGCCTTTGTCTACCAAGGTTTTGGCTCCTTCCATGAACAGTGGTTTGGATTTCTGTTTCATGTTAGGACAGGAGCAGCTGTGGCACAGAAGTGCCATGCTGTTAGTTAGGGATGCATAGCTGTGCCTCACTAAAACATCTTTTTTAGGGGACTTTTGTTGGTTGGACTGTGAAAACTACCCTGGGTACCCCACTAAAATAATTCTCAAGAGGGCCAGAAATGCTTGCAGGCTGCTGGGGCTTAGCATGGAATGGAATCCAGAAGGGTCTTAAGGCTTTAAATCAAGTGAGCTTGATTGTGACTTGAATGTGTGCAGTGCCTGTAATAAAGATATTAATTATGATATTAATTATGATGTCTTGTGCTGAAAGCACAGAATCACAGAGTGGCTTGGGGTGGAAGGGACCTGTCAAGGTCATCCAGTCCAACCCCCCTGCACTCAGCAGGGACATCTGCAACTGGATCAGGTTGCTCAGAACCCCAAACAACCTGACCTACAATGCTTCCAGGGAGGGGACATCTCCCATCTCTCTGGGCAGCCTGGGATAGGTTCTCAGCACCCTGTGTTAAAGATTTCTTTCTTCTCTCCAGCCTGAATCATCTTCTTTCAGTTTAAACCATCACCCCTTGTCCTGTCACAGCAGGGCCTGCTCAGAAGTCTGTCCCCAGCTTTCTGATCAGCCCTTGAAGCACTGCAAGGCCTCCAGAAGGTCTCCCTGCAGCCTTCTCCAGGCTGAGCAAGCCCAACTCTCTCAGCCTGGCCTCACAGCAGAGGGCTTCCAGCCCTACCAGCATTGCTGTGTCTTCCTCTGGCCTTGCTCCTTGTCCCTGTCTGTGCTGAGGACTCCAGAGCTGGCCCCAGCCCTGCAGGTGGGGTCTCAGCAGAGCACAGCAGAGAGGCAGAATCCCCTCCCTGCCCCTGCTGCCCACACTGCTGGGGCTCAGCCCAGGACACAGCTGGGGCTGTGCTGGCAGCACTGGGTGCCAGCTCCTGTCCAGCTTTGCACCCAGCAGCACCCTCAAGTCCTTCTCCTGAGGGATTCCTACCAAAGGCAGATGAAATACACAGGAATTAAAGTTACTTTTTGCCCAAGTTCTCTGGCAGGAAGCATTGTGAAGGAAATGTCAAATTTTCCTCTGTGCCTTCAAATTCACTTCCAAGTTGGCTCCATTGAGCTATGTGATTTTTTATCATGGGCTTTTTTCCCCCCCATTTAGAGGGGAAATAATAACACTTGACAACTGGGAAAGCCAGGTGACCTACCAAAGTCCTGTTTGAGCTGCAGAAAGGTAACCTCAGTGCTATGGCTCTCAGGATATTTGTGTGCTAGGAGAGGATATTTCAATGGTAGTGTACAAAATCCCTTCCATTTGCACCCAAAAGTGGATTTGGAAGGAGGGGAGGAAAAATAAACAGCCATCAAGGACTTGGAGCATGCCCTGCAGCATTTGATGTGATTTTTTGTTTGGTGCAGCTGACAATTAGTGAGCCCAAGGGTTTGAGGAGTGAGAATGCTGCTGTTCATCTGTTGTTGCTTTCAGTTGACTGGAGTCCAAAAGGCTGCAAAGACTTAATGCCTGATGGCTGCTTGCTGGTGTGTGAATAGTCAAGTCTTGCCTGTTACTGAGCACCACTTCCCTTAAGGCCAGAGGGCAAGCAGGGGCTGAGCAATGTGGTGAGCAGGAGCTCTGCTCAGGCTCAGTTCTGGAGGCGTGGGATGTAGAGCTGAACCTACAGGTTGGATGTGGTGTGGTGGCTTTGGGTCTTGAAAGGCAAACAGAGCTTCAGCTGTCTGTGACTTAGCCATAGAGTAAAGGCTGTGAGACTGCTCATGGGATGGAATCAGAACTTTGGGTTTGGTTGGAAATGACCTTTAGGATCATTGGGTCCAAACATCAACCCAGCACCACCATGGCCACTAAACCATGTCCCAGAGTGCCACGGCCACAGGTTCCTTGAACACCTCCAGGGATGGTGATTCCACCACTCCCCTGGGCAGCCTGTTCCAGAGCCTGACCACTCTTGCAGCAAAGAAATTGTTCCTCATCTCCAACCTAAACCTCCCCTGGCACAATTTGAGGCCATTTCCTCTCATCCTATTGCTTGTTACTGGGGAGAAGAGGCCAACTCCCACCTCACTCCAACCTCCTTTCAGGGAACTGCAGAGAGCAATGAGGTCTCTTCTCAGCCTCCTTTTCCCTGGACTAAACAACTGCTCCCTCATCTGCTCCTCACCAGCCCTGTTCTCCAGACCCTTCCCCAGCTTGGATGTCCTTCCCTGGACCTGCTTCAGCCCCTCGGTGTTCTTCTTGGAGTGGGGAGCCCAAAACTGAACCTAGGATCAGACATGTGACCTCACCAGTGCTGAGTGCAGGGGTGCCATCCCTTCCCTACTCCTGCTAGCCACACTAGATAGTCAGACTTAGTGCTAAAGAATAGAATGAACCAGGCTGGAAAAGACCTCAGAGATCATCAAGTCCAATCCAGCACCCAGCACCATCTAATCATCTAAAGCATGGCACCAAGTGCCTCAGCCAGGCTCTTCCTAAACACCTCCAGTGATGGTGACTCCACCACCTCCCTGGGCAGCACATTCCAATGGCCAATTTCTCTTGCTGGGAAGAATTTCTTCCTAACATCCAGCCTAAGCCTCCCCTGGCACAGCTTGAGACTGTGTCCTCTTGTTCAAGAAAGGCTCCTGGATGGCTGCAGACAAGGACTCTGCTCCCCACTGGTGGATGATGCCACCCATTTTTTTGAACACCCCCCCCAAATCACCCCATCTAGCTCTTCCTTGGGGAAGCTGCTGAGGGAAGAGCACGTTGGAAACCAGCAGGGCTCAACTCTGCTTCATGTGGGCCCAAGGCTCCTCTTGGAAGCCTCCCCACCACCTACACTTCTGAGTATTTTGGGTCCAGTGGAAAACTTGGGAAGTTTTAACTTAGAAGATGGCTTTTTAGAAGCTCCCCCTTGAAAGGGTTTGAAGTCTTCCAAGCCAGGTTGGATGGGGCTTGGAGCAACCTGGACTAGCTGAAATGTCCCTGCTTGCTGTAAGGGGGTTGGAACTAGCTGATCTTTAAAGGTTCTTCCACCCCAAAACAGTCTGTGATCAAAAAGAAGTACTCTAACAGCTTTTAATGATGGTATTTATTAAGCTTAGCAACATTTCAGTCTAAAACCTCCTCCCTGGAGTTTTGGTCAAGGGTAGGTTGGATGAGGCTTTGAGCAAAAGCCCGGGCAGCCAGGAGGGCCAATGGCATCCTGGCCTGCATCAGGAACAGTGTGGCCAGCAGGAGCAGGGAGGTCATTCTGCCCCTGTACCCTGCACTGGTTAGGCCACACCTTGAGTCCTGTGTCCAGTTCTGGGCCCCTCAGTTTAGGAAGGAGGTTGAGTTGCTGGAAGGTGTCCAGAGAAGGGCAACAAAGTTGTTGAGGGGCTTGGAACACAGCCCTGTGAGGAGAGGGAGCTGGGGTTGCTTAGCCTGGAGAAGAGGAGGCTCAGGGGAGACCTTATCACTCTCTACAACTACCTGAAGGGAGGTTGTAGACAGGCAGAGTTTGGTCTCTTCTCCCAGGCAGCCAGCACCAGAACAAGAGGACACAGTCTCAGGCTGCACCAGGGGAGGTTTAGGCTGGAGGTCAGGAGGAAGTTTTGCACAGAGAGAGTGATTGGCCATTGGAATGTGCTGCCCAGGGAGGTGGTGGAGTCACCATCCCTGGAGGTGTTCAGGAGGAGACTTGCTGGGGTGCTTGGTGCCATGGGTTAGTTGATTAGGTGGTGTTGGATGATAGGTTGGACACGATGATCTTGAAGGTCTCTTCCAACCTGGTTTATTCTAATCTATTCTAAACCTGGTCTAGTGGGGGCTGGGGTTTGGGCATGGGGAGGCTGGGGTTTGGTGATCTTCAAGGTTCCTTGAAGGCCACTCTGTGAATCTAGGAACCTTCTGGAGCCCAACCAAAGCCAAGCACGTTGCGGAGGAGGGGATTTTTATTTCAGCTTGAAACCTAAAGTTTGGAAAGGAGAAGCATTCTTAGCATTCAAATAGCTGTGGGTTGAAGATGTCAAAGTGATTAAAACACACACACCCCCTCCCCCCCCCCAAAAAAAAGGAGGGATTTGCAGCTGGAGCATAGCCCAAGTTCAGCTGAACTGGAGTGTTATCAGCAGTTCCTTGATCAACCAGACAAACCAGCCTTGCTGTCCTTCAGAACAACCATCTGAGTTTGAAGGAGCAGAGTCACAAACACAAAGAGGCTGATTTTTAATACAGTTTTATTTCCATTTTTTATTTTAACTTTATTTTCTATTTCCCATTTTTCCACTGTTTATTTTATTATTTTTTTCCATTTTTCCCCTCTTTATTTTCTTATTTTTTTCCATTTATTTTCCTTTTTTCCCTCTTTATTTTCTTGTTTTTTCTATTTATTTTCTATTTTTTCCCCCTTTATTTTCTTTTTTTCTTTTCTTTTCCATTTCCCCCCTCTTTATTTTCTCATTTTTATCCTTTTCCATTTTTTCACTGCTTTTCTTTTCCCTTTTCCCTCCTGTTTATTTTCTCATTTTTTTACATTTAATTTTTTTCCATTCTTTTCCATTTTTTTCCCTCTTTATTTTCTTTTTTTCATTTTCTTTTCCATTTTTTCCCCTCTTTATTTTCTTATTTTTTCCATTTCTTTTCCATTTTTCCCCTCTTTATTTTCTTATTTTTTTATTTCTTTTCCATTTTTTCCCTCTTTATATTCTTATTTTTTTTTCTATTTCTTATCCCTTTTTTCCCCTCTTTTTCTTATTTTTTCTTTCTTTTCCATTTTTTCCCTCTTTATTTTCCTGTTTTTTCTATTTATTTTCCCTTTTTTCCCTCTTTATTTTCTTATTTTTTTCCCATTTATTTTCCATTTTTTTCCTCTTTATTTTCTTATTTTTTTCCATTTCTTTTCCATTTTTTCCCTGTTTATTTTCTCATTTTTATCCTTTTCTGTTCCCATCTTTTCCACTGTTTTTCTTTTCCCTTTTTCCCCTCTTTATTGTCTTATTTTTTCCATTTATTTTCCATTTTTCCCCTCTTTATTTTCCTGTTTTTTCTATTTATTTTCCATTTTTTCCTCTTTATTTTCTTTTTTTTCCATTTATTTTCCATTTTTTCCTCTTTATTTTCTCATTTTTTTCCATTTCTTTTCCATTTTTCCCCTCTTTATTTTCTTATTTTTTCTATTTCTTTTCCATTTTTCCCCTCTTTATTTTCCTGTTTTTTCTATTTATTTTCCCTTTTTTCCCTCTTTATTTTCTTATTTTTTTCCCATTTCTTTTCCATTTTTTTCTCTTTATTTTCTTATTTTTTTCCATTTCTTTTCCATTTTTTTCCCTGTTTATTTTCTCATTTTTATCCTTTTCTGTTCCCATCTTTTCCACTGTTTTTCTTTTCCCTTTTTCCCCTCTTTATTGTCTTATTTTTTCCATTTATTTTCCATTTTTCCCCTCTTTATTTTCCTGTTTTTTTCTATTTATTTTCCATTTTTTCCTCTTTATTTTCTTTTTTTTCCATTTATTTTCCATTTTTTCCTCTTTATTTTCTCATTTTTTTCCATTTCTTTTCCATTTTTCCCCTCTTTATTTTCTTATTTTTTCTATTTCTTTTCCATTTTTCCCCTCTTTATTTTCTTATTTTTTCTATTTCTTTTCCATTTTTTCCCCTCTTTATTTTCCTGTTTTTTCCATTTCTTTTCCTTTTTTTCCCCTCTTTATTTTCTTATTTTTTCCATTTCTTTTCCTTTTTTCCCCTCTTTATTTTCTTATTTTTTCCATTTATTTTCCAATTTTTCCCTGTTTATTTTCTCATTTTTATCCTTTCCTTTTCCCATTTTTTCCACTGTTTTTCTCCTCACTTTTATCCTTCTCCTTTCCCTTTTTTTCCCAATTTTATTTTCTCTTTTTTTTTTTTTTCCCAATTATTATTTTGATTTGCCTCCCCCCCTTTTCCCCCAAACACCACACAGCCTTTGCCTTCCCCTTTTGTTTTCTAGGCTTGGCACAGCTTCAAATCTCCAGGCTCTTGCTTGAAAAGGAGCGGAGCTGCCTGGCTGGGCTGTGCTCAAGTTGTGTCTGTTCAGACTTGAGCTTCATTCCTGAGATTCCTGCCTTCTGAGGGTTTCTCTGGGCAAAAGGACGAAATGCCAGCTTGAATAGGCTCGCTCAGGGAGGGCTGTGGGAGCCCCCTCTTGTATTTGCACAGTCAGAAAGGTTCAGTTCTTGGCTGCTGAATGGGAGCAGGAAATTTCCTTTGTCCAAGCTGCGGCCCCGGGAGTTTCAATGGTGCCCATTTGTTCTGCCCTGCATTGCCCCCCCCCCCCAAAGAACAGGAGGTGTCAGATATTTCCCTCACACACACCCTCAGCACCCCCCTGAGGAGGAGGGTTGTGCCTGTGAAAAATTCACTTGGAGTCATAGAATTGGCAGGGTTGGAAGGGACCCCAAGGCTCAGCCAGTTCCAACCCCCCTGCCATGGGCAGGGACACCTCACACTACAGCAGGTTGCTCGCAGCCACATCCAGCCTGGCTGCAAACACCTCCAGGCAGGAGGCTTCCACCACCTCCCTGGGCAACCTGTGCCAGTCTCTCACCACCCTCATGGGGAACAACTTCTTTCCTAACATCCAATCTCAATCTACCCATTTCTAGTTTTGTTCCATTCCCCCCAGTCCTGTCCCTCCCTGACACCCTCAGAAGTCCCTCCCCAGCTTTCTTGGAGCTCCCTCCTTCTAGCTCAGCATCTTGAGGTTTTCCTTCTGAACTCACATTAAAAATAATGACAAAAAAAGCCTCAAAACAAACATTGCTACAGCTGACCCAAGTAGAAAGGAGTCTCTGTGCTGGAGGTGGTGGCTGG
Organism: Melanerpes formicivorus; assembly: GCF_026170545.1. Classification (NCBI taxonomy): domain Eukaryota; kingdom Metazoa; phylum Chordata; class Aves; order Piciformes; family Picidae; genus Melanerpes; species Melanerpes formicivorus. The sequence continues at coordinate 241,457 of NW_027142393.1, forward strand.
ATGTATACATCAATACATGCTCATGGACATATATGGTGTGTTGTAGCCCTGAAGACTGCTGAGTGAGGAGATAGGTATGTGTTGAAGGAATTAGTTTCTGGGTGAGGCTTTTTTTTGAGACTCCTTTCTAGCCAGCAACCATTTGGCCAGGCATTAATGATCTTCAAGCCTGCCCTTACTTGCTGGAGCTTGGCAGGGAGGTGTGCTAGCCGGGTAGTGACTCTCACTGGGCTCTGCTTTGGCCAGTTTAATGCTGCAGAGCAGTGCAGGTGGCTGGGTGGCAGCTAGTTAACAACACAGTGCTCTGCAGTTTGTCTGTCCAGGGTGGGCAGCTTGGTCCTGGGGCTGCAGGATGTCAAAGCTGGCTGTGGGGCTCCAGGTTGATTTGGACAGAGGGCTGCAGGATGGCAAAGCTGGCTGTGGGGCTCCAGGTTGACTTGGATAGAGGGCTGCAGGATGGCAAAGCTGGCTGTGGGGCTCCAGTTTAACTTAGCCCTGGGGCTGCAGGTTAACTTGGGGAAGGGTGTGAAGGATGGATAATGTGACCCTGGGGATCCAGGATGGCAAAGGTGGTTGTGGGGCTCCAGGTTAACTTGGGGAAGGGTGTGAAGGATGGATAATGTGACCCTGGGGATCCAGGATGGCAAAGGTGGTTGTGGGGCTCCAGGTTAACTCAGCCCTGGGGCTGCAGGATGGCAAACTTGGTTGTGGGGCTCCAGGTTAACTTGGGCAAGGGATTTCAGGATAAATAACTTGGCCAAGGGGCTCTGGGATGGCAAACCTGACCCTGGGGCTCCAGGATGAATAACTTGGCTGAGGGGTTCTGGGTCTGCAAATCTGGCCTTAGGTCTCCAGGATAACCTAGCCTTGGAGCTCCAGGAGGGATAACTAGGCCTTGGGATTCCAGCATAACTTGGCCTTGGGACTCCAGGATGGCACACTTGGCTGTGGGATTCCATCATAACTTGACCCTGGGGCTCCAGGATAACTTGGCTGACTTGGCCTTTGGGCTCCAGGATAGTTTAACCCTGGGGCTCCAAGATAAATAACTTGGCCTTGGGATTCCAGCATAACTTGGCTGTGGGGCTCCAGGATGGATAACTTGACCCTGGGGCTCCAGGATAACGTGGCCTTGGGGCTGCAGGATAATTTGCCCCTGGGACTTCAGGACAAATAACTTGGCAGTGTGTGAGATGGCAAGGGAATAATTGCTAGTGGAAAATGTCTATTGAGAGTCACTGCTCAGAGGAGTAGTTAACTGCTGGTCAGCTCAGCTCACTCAGCTTCCCTTCCAGCCTGTCATTTCCCAGGGAAGGCAGCTGGGTGGCTTTTGTGACAAGCAGCCTTTGACAGCTGCCTCTTCGTTAGCCGTGCCAGGGTCTGGGGAGATGAGCGTTTGAGCAGAGCAGCCTTCATTCAACACAATTACCTTCTGCTACCTAGTTTGGTAATGCTTCATTCCCCCCCCATGTGGTACTCCTCATCTTCAAAAAACAACATTCCTGGCATTCCTGGCTCCTTCCCTTCCCCTAGGAGCCAGCCAGCTGAAGGCCTCTGCGCTCCCTTTCCCCCCTGCTCCGCTTTCCGCACCAGCAGGAGCTGTCTGTCAGTGGAAAAACTCCAGGAATTTCCTCTAATCCACTTAATAACCTGCTCAAGCCCCTCAGAACTTTTACAACCAATTAGTTCTAGATAGCTGAAGGTAAAAAAAAACCCAAACCCCAGGCTGATAGAATTAGCTGATAACCTCCCCAGGTCCTGCCAGCTGCCTGCTTGGTGCAAAGGTTTTCCCTCCTGCCTTGGAGGGTCCTGAGAGAAAGATGGGGAAATAGGATTCTTGGACTAAGGAAGGGGTGGGGGGAAAAAAGTGGGTTTAAGTTGGGAAGGACCTTTCAGATCATCCAGTCCAACCATTCTCTAGCAAGTTTGGGGCTAAGCCATAAAATCACTTTGGTTGGGAAGGACCTTTCAGGTCATCCAGTCCAACCATTCTCTAGCAAGTTTGGGGCTAAACCATTAGAATCACTGTGGTTGGAAAGGGCCTTTCAGATCATTCAGTCCAGCCATTCTTTAGCAAGTATGGGGCTAAACCATAGCATCACTTTGGTTGGGAAGGAGCTTTCAGATCATCCAGTCCAACCATTCTCTAGCAAGTTTAGGGCTAAACCATTAGAATCACTGTGGTTGGAAAAGACCTTGCAGATCACTAAGTCCAACCATTCTCATCCAAGTCTGGTGCTAAGCCATACCCCTCAGCACCACATCTCTGCAGCTCTGAAAGACCTTCAGGCATGGAGGTTCAACCCCCTTCCCTAGGAAGCCTGTTCCAGTGCCTGAGGACCCTTTAATTCACAAAGTCTCTTCTAATATCTGAGCTAAACCTGTGTGTGCCCAGTCAGTGAAGCTTCAGTAGAGTTAAGGCCAAACCAAAGGGTAGCTGAGTGGAATTTCTTCTGAAAGAGGAAGATTTGTGTCTCCAAACCTGCTATCAGATTCATGAGGTGATAAAAAAATGGATTTCTGACTCTGGAGATACTGCTCATTATGAGGAGCAGCTGAGGGAGCTGAGATTGTTCAGCCTGGAGAAAAGGAGGCTTGGGGGAGACCTTCTGACTCTCTACACCTCCCTGAAAGGAGGCTGAAGCCGGGTGGGGGTTGGTCTCTTCTTCCTAGGATGAGAGGAAATGACCTCAAGTTGCACCAGGGGAGTTTAGGTTGGGCACTGGAAGAAACTTCTTCATAGTATCATAGTATCAGTCAGGGTTGGAAGGGACCACAAGGATCATCTAGTTCCAACCCCCCCTGCCATGGGCAGGGACACCCCACACTAGATCAGGCTGGCCAGAGCCTCATCCAGCCTGGGCTTAAACACCTCCAGGGACAGGGCCTCAACTACCTCCCTGGACAACCCATTCCAGGGCTTCACCACTCTCATGGGGAAGAACTTCCTCCTCACCTCCAGCCTGAATCTCCCCACCTCCAGCTTCATTCCATCCCCCCTAGTCCTATCACTCCCTGAGATCCTGAGCAGTCCCTCCCCAGCCTTCCTGTATCCCCCTTCAGATACTGGATGATGGGGCCCATGATAATCCTTCACTGAAAGGATTATCAGACATTGGAAGAGGCTGCTCAGGGGGGTGGCTGAATCCCCACCCTTGCAGGTATTTAAAGGATGCAGAGAAGTGGTGCTGAGGGCCAGGGTTTAGCCCCAGCCTTGGCAGAGTTAGGAAATGGATGGACTTGATGAGGAGACCTAATTGTAGCCTTCCAGGATCTGAAGGGGGCTACAAGAAAGCTGGGGAGGGACTTTGGAGGGTGTCAGGGAGTGATAGGACTGGGGGGAATGGAAGAAAACTAGCAATGGGTAGATTGAGATTGGATGTGAGGAAGAAGTTGTTCCCCATGAGGGTGGTGAGAGCCTGGCACAGGTTGCCCAGGGAGGTGGTGGAAGCCTCCTGCCTGGAGGTGTTTGCAGCCAGGCTGGATGTGGCTGTGAGCAACCTGCTGTAGTGTGAGGTGTCCCTGGCCATGGCAGGGGGGTTGGAACTGGCTGCTCCTTGAGGTCCCTTCCAACCCTAACAATTCCATGATCCTGAAGGCCTTTTCCTGATGATCCTAAAGGCCTTTTCCAACCCAAGCAGCTCTGTGGTGATGGTTAAAGAAAGCTCTGCAAGTGAAACCTGCACAGAGTGCAATCTTGGACCTGTTCCTCTTCCATCAGCTCACTGATGAGCTTTGATCTTGTTGATAAACATTTGTTTTCTGAGCTAAACATAAACACTTATTGCAGGGGCATGTTGGTTCCAGCTTGGTGAGGCTGGGGTTGGGGTTTTTTTTGTGCCAGTTAACTTGCCTGCTTGCCTACAGGCCTGGGATTCTTTCTTACTGGAGTAATTGAATTTCAAGCAAGAGCTGCTTGAATTTGCTAATATCCATGGCAGCTAAAGATGCTTTCTGCACTTAGTATAGTATAGTGTATAGTATCAATCAGGGTGCTGCTGCTTCTGGAGGGGAGAAGCAAAAGCAAAGTGGGGGAATGAGCAACTGCAAGGAGTGCTTGGGGTATGCAGGGCAATTGAAGGGAATGTGGCAGCTGGGTACTGTCCAAGAGCTTCACTGAAAACCTTTCTGAGTAAGCTTGAAGAGCTGCAGAAAGTCCAGAGCTCAAGGATGCTGAGGGGCCTGGAGCATCTCTGTGAGGAAAGAAAGGCTGAGAGCCCTGGGGCTGGTGGAGCCTGGAGGAGAGCAGCCCCAGAGGGAAACTGATCAGTGCTCAGCAAGAGATAAAGGAGCTGTGGGGGGCAAGAGGCTGGGGCCAGAGTCTTGTCAGTGATGCCCAGGCACAGGACAAGGACACTGGGCACAAACTGGAAGTCAGGAAGTTCCATCTGAAGAGGAGGAGAAAGTTGTTTGGTGTTATCCTCCATGAATTAGTGTGGAGGATTAGGGATGAGAAGCCACCTGAGGCAGAGGAAGATCTCATCCAGTGTTAACATGGCCCTATGCAAAAGGAGGCTTTTCTCCAGCTGGCAAAGGGGGAACTGGTTTTGTGGCCCACAGGCTTCACAGCAGCACTGATCCTGCCCCATTGGTGTCCAGTTCAAGAGACTGGGAGCTGCTGGAGAGAGTCCAGTGGGGACTCCAAAGATGCTGAGGGACCTGAAGCATCTCTGTGAGGAGGAAAGGCTGAGAGCCCTGGGGCTGTGGAGCCTGGAGGAGAGCAGCCCCAGAGGGGATCTGAGCAATGCTCAGCAAGAGATAAAGGACTTCTGGGGGGCCAAGAGGCTGGGGCCAGACTCTTATCAGTGGTGCCCAGGGACAGGACAAGGGGCAATGGGCACAAACTGGAAGCCAGGAGGTTCCATCTGAAGATGAGGAGAAAGTTGTTTGGTGTGAGGGTGCTGGAGGCCTGGAGCAGGCTGCCCAGAGAGGTTGTGGAGTCTCCTTCTCTGGAGAGCTTCCAACCCCAGCTGGAGATTGTGCTTCTGGGCAAGCTGCTGTGAGTGCCCCTGCTTTAGCAGTGGACTGGATGATGTGCAGAGGTCCCTTCCTGGGATTCCATTGAAAAACCTGAACTAACAAGAGTGTCTTTCTCCCTGCAGGGTCTCCTTATTATGACAACGTCCGCCCCCTCTCCTACCCAGACTCCGACGCTGTCCTGATTTGCTTTGACATCAGCCGGCCAGAAACCCTTGACAGCGTGCTAAAAAAGGCAAGTGTTGAGGGGGGGGATGAAACATTTGAGTTAGACAGTTGTTTGAGCAGCATGTCTGCACCAAAAAAAACCCCACCAACCCATCATCTGAAGAGTGGTGCTGGAAGCTCCCACGTGTTTCATCTGCTCGGTGAGGTGGCAGCACCCTGCTCTGCCCCGGGAGAGTTCGGAGATCCTTGGGTGTTTGAAAGGGTTGAATGTGTGAAGAGCAAACAATGGAGCACCTCAGGGATGAGGTAAATGCTCATTCCTCAGCCCTTAGACAGCAGTGAGTTATTTAGGGTGGTGTGAGGTGCAGGGCTGGGTGCAGCAAGAAAGGTGGGGGGAAAAAAAGCCACACCAAAGTCTCTCAGGTGATGTTCACATAACAGCATTGAGAAACTTTGCTGCCTTGCAAAGAGGGTTCCAAACGTGCCTGAGGAGGAATGTGGGGCTTTGCATAATCTCTCAGCCTGAAGTTCCAAGAAGGCAGTGACAAATACTCTCTGGAAGCCAGCAGAAGCCCTTAGCAGTGGCAGAGCCTTGCAGTCCTGCACCAAACCTCAGGACTGTTCTGAAGTGCAGTGAGCTGAGGCTCGGTGCCAGCCTTGCCAACTGAGTTTAAAACACTGGATTATGATAAGTCAGAGCACTGGTGGTGAGGTCATCCTGGTCATCTCCTTGGTCAGTGGGCATGACTCAACTTGGCAGGGTTGTCTTGTAAGGCCTGAAGTTCTTCCTTTCTTTTCCCCTTCCTTCCTGTGGCTGGGGCCAGTGACCCTTGTGTCGCTGGGAGTCAAGTGACTCTGAAGAGGCTGCAGGAATCCTTCAGCCACTGACTGTGCCAGCAAGCCTCTGGAATTCCCTTTCTTCTCCATCCCTGATACAGTTGGTTGCTTAATCCTGCCAGAAATGTTTCTCAATATGCTTTTAAACTCATGGATTGCACTGGGTTGGGAAGAGATCCTCTGAGGTCATCTTGTCCAACCCCATGCAGTCAGCAGGGACACCTCCAACCTCTAGAATTCCCTTTCTTCTCCATCCCTGATACAGTTGGTTGCTTAATCCTGCCAGAAATTCTTCTCACTATGCCTTTAAACTCACAGATTGCATTGGGCTGGAAGAGAACCCTCTGAAGTCATCTTGTCTAAGCCCCCTGCAGTCAGCAGGGACCTCTCCAACTGAATCACCTCCAACCTCTAGAATTCCCTTTCTTCTCCATCCCTGATAAAGTTGGTTGCTTAATCCTGCCAGAAGTGTTTCTCAGTAAGCTTTTAAACTCATGGATTGCATTGGGTTGGGAAGAGATCCTCTGAGGTCATCTTGTCCACCCCCCTTGCAGTCAGCAGGGATACCTCCAACTGGATCTGGCTGCCCAAGGGTCACATCAAGTCTTGAAAGAGATCCTTTAGGGACTGTGTGATCTGTTCAAGGTCATGCTGTGAATCATAGAATTGTTAGGGCTGGAAGGGACCTCAAGGATCAGCCAGTTCCAACCCCCCTGCCATGGCCAGGGACACCTCACACCACAGCAGGCTGGCCAGAGCCTCATCCAGCCTGGCCTTAAAAACCTCCAGTCATGAGGCTTCCACCACCTCCCTGGGCAACCTGTGCCAGGCTCTCACCACCCTCATGAGGAACAACTTCTTCCTCACATCCAATCTCAATCTACCCATTGCTAGTTCTGTTCCATCCCCCCAGTCCTATCACTCCCTGACACCCTCAAAAGTCCCTCCCCAGCTTTCTTGGAGCCCCCTTCACATCCTGGAAGGCCACAATTAGGTCTCCTGGGAGCCTTCTCCTCCAGACTGCACAACCCCAACTCCCTCAGTCTGTCCTCATAGCAGAGCAGCTCCAGCCCTCTGCTCATCCTCATGGCCCTTCTCTGGACACCTTCCAGCACCTCCAGATCCTTCCTGTGCTAGGGGCTCCAGAACTGGACACAGTGCTCCAGGTGTGGTCTCAGCAGAGTGGAGCAGAGGGGGAGAATCACCTCCTTGCCCTGCTGGCTCTGCATCTCTTGCTGCAGCCCAGGCTCTGGTTGGCTTTCTGGGCTGCAAGTGCTCACTGCTGGTTCATGTTGGGCTTCTCATCCCCCAGCACCCCCAAGTCCTTTTCTTCAGGGCTGCTCTCAAGCCAGTCCCTGCCCAGCCTGTATCAGTGCTTGGGATTGCCCTGACCCAAATGCAGGACTCCACCTCTCCAGGCTGTCAAGGTCCCTCTGGCTGGCCTCCTTTTCCTCCAGCAGCCTCCTTCTCTTCTCAAAATAACCACCTAGAGGGAGAAGCAACCCAAGGAGTACCTCCAAAGCTCTGCTTGAGGAGCTTGTTACTGCTTCACAACAGCTGAAGCCTCTGCAGCTCTGTGCAGTTTTAGTCACAGTCTCACAGTATAAGTAAGGTTGGAAATGACCTCGAGGATCATCGAGTCCAACCTGTCACCACAGACCTCATGACTAGACCATGGCACCAAGTGCCACATCCAATCCCCTCTTGAACACCTCCAGGGATGGTGACTCCACCACCACCCTGGGCAGCACATTCCAGTGGCAAATGACTCTCTCAGTGAAGAACTTTCTCCTCACCTCAAGTCTAAACCTCCCCTGGCACAGCTTGAGACTGTGTCCTCTTGTTCTGGTGCTGGTTGCCTGGGAGAAGAGACCAACCCCCACCTGGCTACAACCACCTTTCAGGTAGTTGTAGAGGGCAATGAGGTCTCCCCTGAGCCTCCTCTTCTCCAGGCTCAGCAATCCCAGCTCCCTCAGCCTCTCCTCACAGGGCTGTGCTCAAGGCCTCTCCCCAGCCTTTGTTGCCCTTCTCTGGACACCTTCAAGTGTTTTGATGTCCTTCTTATACTGAGGAGCCCAGAACTGGACACAGGACTCAAGGTGCAGCCTAACCAGTGCAGAGTACAGGGGCACAATGACTTCCCTGCTCCTGCTGGCCACACTATTTCTAATGCAGACCAGGATGCCATTGGCCTTCTTGGCCACCTGGGCACACTGCTGGCTCATGTTCAGGCAGCTGTCAATCAGCACCCCCAGGTCCCTCTCTGTTTGGCAGCTCTCAGCCACTCTGACCCCAGCCTGTAGCTCTGCATGGGATTGCCGTAGCCAAAGAGCAGCCCCTGGCACTTGGACTTGTTGAATGCCATCCCATTGGATTCTGCCCATCATGAGGATGTAGCCAGGAGCCCAGTAACACGGCAACATTTCTTTTGTGGTCCCAGCAGGCCTGCCTCTGTAGCTCCATCTTGAGGGCCTGTTGAAGGTGGTGACCCCAGCAGGCTGGATCAGCTCCTGCCTGCAGACGCCTGTAGCTGGGTGTTCCCCCGGCCGGGGGAGGAGCGCCAGCCCTGCAAACCTTTACTCATGTGGATAAACAATCTCAATGCATTCCCTCCTGATTAGCAAGGCAGTGGAATTAATGAGTGTGTGAGACTCTCTCTCTAAGGTTTCATCCTTGACCAGATCCTGCTGGAACTACTGATGCCTTCAGCAATGAGCTTGCAGGTAGCCGGGGCTCTTACGCAAGAGGATTGCCTCGGGAGATGTCACGGCTCATTACATTTCAGCTTGTACCTCTTGCTTCTGGGGGATTTAAAACATTCAGCTCTCTATTTCTGTGCTCACCAGACAACCCCCCTCCTTTTCCTCCCACAGTGGAAAGGTGAAATCCAGGAGTTTTGCCCCAACACCAAAATGCTTTTGGTGGGCTGCAAGTCGGATCTGCGCACGGATGTCAGCACCCTGGTGGAGCTCTCCAACCACAGGCAGACCCCCGTGTCCTATGACCAGGTATGTGCCATCCCCTCCCCTGCCCTCTGGGGGGGAAGGTATCATAGTTTCATAGTATCAGTCAGGGTTGGAAGGGACCACAAGGATCATCTAGCTCCAACCCCCCTGCCATGGACAGGGACACCCCACACTACTAGATCAGCCTGCCCAGAGCCTCAGCCAGCCTGGGCTTAAACACCTCCAGGGATGGTGACTCCACCACCTCCCTGGGCAGCACATTCCAATGGCCAGTCTCTCTTGCTGGGAAGAACTTTCTCCTCACCTCCAGCCTAAACCTCCCCTGGCACAGCTTGAGACTATGTCCTCTTGTTCTGGTGCTGGTTGCCTGGCAGAAGAGACCAACCCCCACCTGGCTACAACCTCCCTTCAGGCAGTTGTAGAGAGCAATGAGGTCTCCCCTGAGGCTCCTCTTCTGCAGGCTAAGCAACCCCAGCTCCCTCAGCCTCTCCTCACAGGGCTGTGCTCCAGACCCCTCCCCAGCTTTGTTGCCCTTCTCTGGACACCTTCCAGCATCTCAACATCTTTCCTAAACTGAGGGGCCCAGAACTGGACACAGGACTCAAGGTGTGGCCTAAGCAGTGCTGAGCACAGGGGCAGAATGACCTCTCTGCTCCTGCTGGTTGCCACACTGTTCCTGATGCAGGCCAGGATGCCATTGGCCTCCTTGGCCACCTGGGCACACTGCTGGCTCTATTTTAGCTGCTGTCACCCAATACCCCCAGGTCCCTTTCTGCCTGGCTGCTCTCCAGCCACTCCAACCCCAGCTTGCAGCATTGCCTGGGGTTAGTGTGGCCAAAGTGCAGCACCCAGCACTTGGACTTGTTGAATGCCATCCTGTTGGACTCTGCCCATCTGTCCAGCCTGTCAGGGTCCCTCTGCAGAGCCCTTCTACCCTCTAACAGCTCCATACCTGCTCCCAGCTTGGTGTCACCTGCAAACTGACTGATGACTGACTCAATCCCCTCACCCAGATCATCAGTAAAGATGTCAGCCAAGCTGCCACCCAGCCCTGGTGCCTGTGTTATGTGCTGATGGAGTTCCACCTCAGAGCTGTAATTTTCCATGCTGCTCCCCTCTGAATATTGCACCCAGAAGGAAATGCTGCCTGCCAACAATTCCCTGCAGCAGCAGCTCATGTGTTACAGGCTTTCTGGGGTTTTTAATAGTACTTCAGTCAAATTCAGCAAGTTTCACACCTTTCTCTAGACAGTGATCAAAAAATAGACAGCCAGAGGGATCAGTCCCTTGGAGCTGGAAGATTCATAGAAACAGAGAATGGGTTTAGGTGGAAAAGACCTCCCAAGGTCCTTGAGTCCAGCTGTTCTCTAAGGTCTTCTGAGGCTGCTGCTGAACCATGGCCCTCAGCACCACATCTCTGCCCCTTTGAAACACCTCCAGGGATGGGGATTCACCCAACCCCCTGGGCAAGCTGTCCCAGCATTTGAGAGCACTGCCAATGAAGAATTTTCTCCTAATGCCCAACCTTAATCTCCCCTGGAGCAACTTGAAGCCATTTCCTCTTGTCCTCTCTCAGGTTCCTTGGGAGAAGAGAGCAACCCCTACTTCACTCCAGCCTCCTTCCGGGGAGCTGTAGAGAGCAATGGAGTCTCCCCTCAGCCTCCTTTTCTCCAGGTTAAACAACTCCAGCCACAAGATTAAGGTTTTTTTTTCCCCTCCAGACCCTTCCCCAGCTTTGTTGCCCTTCTCAGGACCCTCTCCACCCCCTCCATGTCCTTCTTGGAGTGAGGAGCCCAAAACTGAATGCAGAACTCAAGGTGTGGCCTCACCAGTGCTGAGTACTGGATGATCTCATGATCTCCTCTGATGTCACTGCTTAAGCTCTGCTCCTTAGGAAAAGGAATCAGCTGAGGACAAAGGGCTAGGCCAGAAGCTGTTACTTGGCAGCCAAAGGGAACACTGTACCTGTTCCAGGGAAGTCCATGCTTCAGCAAGCTCCCAGAACTTCCTCTGCAAGCAGAAGTTTGTTGTATCTCTCATGGTTGAATAGAATTAACCAGGCTGGAGAAGACCTTTGAGATCATCAAGTCCAACCTATCACCCAACACCTCATGATAACTAAACCATGGCACCAAGTGCCTCATCCAGGCTCTTCCTAAACACCTCCAGGGATGGTGACTCCACCACCTCCCTGAGCAGCACATTCCAATGGCCAATCTCTTTCTGGGAAGAACTTCTTCCTAACATCCAGCCTGAACTGCCCCTGGCACAGCTTGAGACTGTGTCCTCTTGTTCTGGTGCTGGTTGCCTGGGAGAAGAGACCAACCCCCACCTGGCTACAACCTCCCTTCAGTTAGCTGTAGAGAGCAAGAAGGTCTCCCCTGAGCCTCCTCTTGTCCAGGCTAAGCAACCCCAGCTCCCTCAGCCTCTCCTCCCAGGGCTGTGCTCCAGACCCCTCCCCAGCTTTGTTGCCCTTCTCTGGACACCTTCCAGCATCTCAACATCTTTCCTAAACTGAGGAGCCCAGAACTGGACACAGGACTCAAGGTGTGGCCTAACCAGTGCTGAGCCCAGGGCAGAATGACCTCCCTGCTCCTGCTGGTTGCCCAGTCCCTGATGGCATAAAGCAACCTAGTGCTGTGCCCCTCTAGTTCTAGAGCCCTCTGGGGTCAAGGTCCACAGTTAGTTGAGTTTAAAATTCATTTGCCTGCTAAGTCTTCTTGGGGTTCATAGAGGCAGAGAATGGTTTGGGTTGGAAGGGGCTTCAAGCATCATCCTGTTCCAACCCCCCTGCCATGGCCAGGGACACCTCACACTACAGCAGCTTGCTCACAGCCACAGCCAGCCTGGCTGCAAAAACCTCCAGGGATGAGGCTTCCACCACCTCCCTGGGCAGCCTGTGCCAGGCTCTCTCCACCTTCATGGAGAGGAACTTCTTCCTAACATCCAATCCAGTTGCAGCTCCTCCCTCCTGCCATGGGTCTTCCCAGTCCTCCTAACCTCAGCAGGAAGCACTGGGAGGATGAAAGCAGCTGATGGTGACACCCTGTCTGCAGGGTGCCAGTTTCCAGTCAGCTACACCTGAGCAAACATTTCTGCGGCTCTTAAAGTGTAGGCCAGGCCTGGTTGGTAGCAGCTGAGGTGTTTGACTGTGGGGAGGGCTGGTCCCACAAAGCAATGCTCCTTTATCAGCCACTCCCAGTTGTGATTGATAAGAAGATGGCTGCATCACTGCAGTGTAAACAGGTCCACACTGACAACAGAGGGCTGCATAGATTAGTGCCATCAGCCTGGCACTGCAGCAGAGAGGGAGGGTTGGGCTGCCTTGTGCCTCTGGCTCAGGCCTGTGAATGTGTGAGGAGTGGCACAGCAAGGCCCTGGGTGGAGTTTTGCCATGCCCTAAAAAGGGACACCCCTCAGAAGTCAAATTCCATGGGCAGGACTTCCCATCTGTTCACACAATGCTCTATTGTCTTCCAGCAGCCAAATCCACAACAGGACTCTGGGCCATTGTCATCTGCCAGAGTCCCATGGTGGTGTTTGCCTTGTGCTGCTGGAACAAACCAGCCCTGCTTTGACTTCTAAATGTCCAGGCAGGAGGACTCAGCCAGCCACCAGTGTCCTTTTCTTCTTGTTTTCATTGCCCCTTCCTTAAGCCCCAGGTTGAACTAGCCATCCCTCACCCAGAAACCCACAGCCCATTTCCTCTCAAGTTTCTCCCATTCCTCAAGGGGTAGCATAGAATCAGCCAGGTTGGAAAAGACCTCAGAGGTCATCAAGTCCAACCTAGCACCCAGGACCTCCTGACTAATTAAACCATGGCTTCAAGTGCCACACTCCCTCCCTGGAGGTGTTCCAGGGCCAGGTTGGATGAGGCCTTGAGCAAGCTGATCTAGGGGATGGTGTCCCTGCCCATGGCAGAGGGGTGGAACTAGGTGATCTACTAAGGTCCCTTGCAACAAAATCCATTCTATGAAGCTGTGGGCTCTGCTCCAGCTCAGGGACATGCTGATAGCCAGCCCTTAAGGCAGCTTGAAGGTATTTTCTCTGTGGAGATAGCAACCAGGTGGCCAAGAAGGCCAACAGCAGCCTGTGTGTGTATCAGCAAGAGTGTGGCCAGCAGGAATGGGGAAGGGATTGTCCTCCTGTACTCAGCACTGCTGAAGCCACACCTTCACTCCAAGGGCTCCTCACTCCAAGGACATTGAGGGGCTGGAGTGTGTCCAGAGAAGGGCAACAAAGCTGATGCAGGGTCTGGAGAGCAGGGCTGGGGAGAAGCAGATAAGGGAACTGGAGAAGAGGAGGCTGAGGGGAGACCTCATTGCCCTCTACAATGAATCCCTGAAAGGAGGTTGGAACCAGGTGGAGGTTGGTCTCCTCTCAAAGTATCAGGAGATAAGGAGTAGAAGAAATGGCCTGAAATGGCCCCAGGGGATGATTAGGTTGGAGATGAGGAACAATTTCATTGCTGCAGGAGTGGTCAGGCACTGAACAGGCTGCCCAGGGGGGTGGAGGAGTCACCATCCCTGGAGGTGTTTAACAGAGGCAGAGACATGGTGCTGAGGGATGTGCTTTAGGGCCAGCCTGGCTAGAAGTAGAGAATGGTTGGACTTGATCCTGAAGGTTTCTTCCAACCTAAATGATTCTGTGACAGGAGGCATGAATCTGGGAGCTGCCAGGTCTGCACCTTTCCCACAGGATTCCAGGACTCTGGGGATTGGAAGGGACCTCTGGGGATCATCCTGCTAGAGCAGGGGCACCCACAGCAGCTTGCCCAGCAGCATAATGATCAGGTGGCTTTGGAATCTCTCCAGAGAAGGAGACTCCACAACCTCTCTGGGCAGCCTCCTCCAGGCCTCCAGCACCCTCACACCAAACAACTTTCTCCTCATCTTCACATGGAACCTCCTGGCTTCCAGTTTGTGCCCCTTGTCCTGTCCCTGGGCACCACTGACAAGAGTCTGGCCCCAGCCTCTTGCCCCACCCCAGGTCCTTTAGCTCTTGCTGAGCATTGCTCAGATCCCCTCTGGGGCTGCTCTTCTCCAGGCTCCACAGCCCCAGGGCTCTCAGCCTTTCCTCCTCCCAGAGATGCTCCAGGCCCCTCAGCATCTCTGCAGCCTCTGCTGGACTCTCTCCAGTGGTTCCCTGTCTCAGCACAAGTCAAGGTGTAAGGATGAAATCCCTGTAATAAGTCCAGGTAAAGCTCTTCTGCATCTCTGCAGTGGTTTGCAGGTCACTGGCCTTACCTCCTCTGTTCCACTTGGGCTTTTCCAGCAGAGGATGTAACACTTGGAGGATACTTGAGTTGCATCTTGGAACTCAGGCTGTGTTTATTTAGCAGAATTAGCTCTGCTGGCTGCAGAGCCTGGAGCTTGTCCCAGAATGTTGTGTGTGCCTGGAGAAGGAGCAGGGAGATGGAATGGTGTGGTTTGCTTTGGCTCTCAAACTGAGGGAGTTGGGGCTGTTCAGTCTGGAGAAGAGAAGGCTCCAAGGAGACCTCATTGTGGCCTTCCAGGATCTGAAGGGGGCTACAAGAAAGCTGGGGAGGGACTTTTGAGGGTGTCAGGGAGTGATAGGAGTGGGGGGAATGGAACAAAACTAGCTATGGGTAGATTGAGATGGGATGTGAGGAAGAAGTTGTTCCCCATGAGGGTGGTGAGAGCCTGGCACAGGTTGCCCAGGGAGGTGGTGGAAGCCTCCTGCCTGGAGGTGTTTGCAGCCAGGCTGGATGTGGCTGTGAGCAACCTGCTGTAGTGTGAGGTGTCCCTGGCCATGGCAGGGGGGTTGGAACTGGCTGCTCCTTGAGGTCCCTTCCAGCCCTGACAGTGCTGTGATTCTTGGGAACTGAGGGAGCTGGGGCTGTTTAGTTTGGAGAAGAGGAAGCTGAGGGGAGACCTCTACTGAAGGAGCTGGGGATGGTTAGTGTGAAACAGAGGAGGCTGAGGGGAGACCTCATTGCTGTCTACAACTACCTGAAAGGAGGTTGTAGAGAGAATGGAATAGAATAGAAGGGACCAGGTTGGAAAAGACCTTAGAGATCATCAAGTCCAACCTATTGCCCAACACCATCTAACCAACTAAACCATGGCACCAAGTGCCTCATCCAGGCTCTTCCTAAACACCTCCAGGGATGGTGACTCCACCACCTCCCTGGGCAGCACATTCCAATGGTGAATGACTCTCTCAGTGAAGAACTTTCTCCTCACCTCAAGCCTGAACTTCCCCTGGCACGGCTTGAGACTGTGTCCTCTTGTTCTGGTGCTGCTTGCCTGGGAGAAGAGACCAACCCCCACCTGGCTACAACCTCCCTTCAGGGAGTTGTAGAGAGCAATGAGGTCTCCCCTGAGCCTCCTCTTCTCCAGGCTAAGCAATCCCAGCTCCCTCAGCCTCTCCTCATAGGGCTTGTGCTCAAAGCCTCTCACCAGCCTCAGATCCTGGAAGGCCACAATGAGGTCACCTCAGAGCCTTCTCCTCTCCAGACTGAACATCCCCAACTCTTTCAGTCTGTCCTCATAGGAGAGGTGCTCCAGCCCTTTGCTCATCCTCCTGGCCCTTCTCTGGACACAGTCCTGCATGTCCCTCTTGTAATAGTGGCTCCAGACCTGGATGCAGTACTCCAGGTGGGGTGACCCTTGTAGAGCAGGGTTCTGGGTTGGACTTGGTGATCCTGAGGGTCTCTTCCAACCTGAATGCTTCTGTGGTTCTGTTACTGATCCTGTGTTGGGTTGCTGGTTTGCTTGCTCCCCTCAGGGTGCCAACATGGCCAAGCAGATCGGCGCGGCGACCTACATCGAGTGCTCGGCTCTGCAGTCGGAGAACAGCGTCAGGGACATTTTTCACGTCGCCACCTTGGCCTGTGTGAACAAAACAAACAAAAACGTCAAAAGGAACAAATCCCAGAGGGCCACAAAGAGAATTTCACACATGCCTGGCAGGCCAGAACTGTCCACAGTGGCCACAGACTTGAGAAAGGACAAAGCAAAGAGCTGCACGGTGATGTGAGCGAGGACCTCGGGCTTGCCTGCGGAGCAGAAAGGGTGGAAGGAAGAACGTTCCCTGGGGGGAGGGAGGGGGGGAAAGGTGGTGTTGGTTTGGTTTTGGTTCTATTTGTTTCCTTTTTTTTTGGGAGGCTCAGTGAAGCACCCACAGCCACCACATGGTATTGAATGAGTGCTTTGAAAGGCCTGGAGGCTTTCACCCCTTGTTGTGAGACTGTGCTTAAAGGGAACTTGAGCCAGCGAGGAGGTGGCGCCGGGGAAACGACCATGGTGAAGAAAATGCCAAAACAAAGACACAGAGAGAGAGAGAGAAAGGAATAAAGGGAAAAGAAGAGGAAAAAAAAAAACAACCAGACAACAAAATGTTTGAATGTGTGGAGAGAAGAGAGTGAGTGGGAAAAGAACACTGCAGAAGGAGAGAGATGCCACGGACAGTGCTTGGTTTCTTTGCTTCCCGCTCTTCTCCTGGATGCTGCCGCTTCGATTTCATTCCAATGCTTTCCTTTTTTGGGTTGGTTTTGGCTGCCTGTGGCTTTGGTTGGCTTTCTGTTCCTGTTCAGAAGGTGTTCTTCTTAATGTGCCCTCCTCATCAAGGAACTCCCTGAAGAGCTGGGGCTTCACTTCCCAAAGGATGTGATCTCGTTGGGGGCTGGTTGTCGGCAGCAGCTCAGCGTTCAAACGGAGGAGTTGTCCCTCTGTGTGTGTGTCACCAAGAGGAGGACCATCCATGAGAAGTCTGGGAGTGGTTTGAGCAGCCTGCCTTTGGGCCATGGTGGTGGTGGTGGAGCCACAACCACCTCGAGGCTTCCCCCCTGTTCCAAGTTGGAAATTGGATGGATCCACTTTGGGGGGGGGGGGGGGGTGTGGTTTGGAGGGGCAACCAAGCTGCTTGTTTGCTGGAGGACTCTTTGACTTTCTGCTGTGTTCCTCTTAGTGGTTGTGATGATTCTTTGTTATTAGAGTGGAAATGATCTCCAGTTCTGGTGTGCTGTTCTGGGTGTGCCGCTGTGGGTTCAAGTGAAAGGTGCTGCAAAGAGCTGTGATGACAAATGATCCTGAAGGTTGACCAGCAGGATAACTCATTAAGCCTTACTGCCTGCCTGGGGACCTCCCCCAAGACTCCCTCTGGAGGAGCTGGTGGATCCCAGGGCCTTAGCCCTCTGGGAAGTGTTAGTTTGTGATGTGGTTTCACTGCAATGATCTTGACAAAGAAGCCAAGAATCTGCAAATGAGCCAGCAGAGCCAGGTTTATCTTTTGTGATTCTCTCATTTGTTTTCTCTTTGGGGTGGGGAGGGTGGGGAGAGGGGTGGTTGCAGCCTGCATTTGCTCATGGGGAGTCACAAATGGGGTCTGGAGAACTGTTGACACCTTAAGGGGGTCCCCAGTAGAAACTGGATACTGCCTTTCAGTGCCTAGAGATAGGGATCCAGACCACAACCAAGCAACGCCGGGGAACCAGTCGAGTCAAATTCCTTCCTGCTTGCTTTTCAAGTCCCATGGTGAACATTGCAACAAACCCAGCCTCCAAACTGCCCTCCCACCTTGCTCACTGAGCAACTTGACTTGATAGCTCCTCTCCAAAAACACAAAACACAAACCAAAAGAAGGATAGAATAGAGTAGAATAGAATGAACCAGGTTGGAAAAGACCTTTGAGATCGAGTCCAACCTCTCACCCAGCACCATCTCATCAACTCAACCATGGCACCAAGTGCCTCAGCCAGGCTCCTCTTAAACACCTCCAGTGATGGTGGCTCCACCACCTCCCTGGGCAGCACATTCCAATGGCCAATCTCTCCTTCTAGGAAGAACTTCTTCCTAACATCCAGCCTGAACCTCCCCTGGCACAGCTTGAAACTGTGTCCTCTTGTTTTGGTGCTGGTGCTGCTTGCCTGGGAGAAGAGACCAACCCCCACCTGGCTACAACATCCCTTCAGGGAGTTGGAGAGAGCAAGAAGGTCTCCCCTGAGCCTCCTCTTCTCCAGGCTAAGCAACCCCAGCTCCCTCAGCCTCTCCTCCCAGGGCTGTGCTCCAGACCCCTCCCCAGCTCTGTTGTCCCTCTCTGACCAGCATGGTGGTGTCGCTTGTCAGAGGACGAGCGTTTCCCTTCCCTAGGGTGATGCTTCCTTTTGGAAGTCTTGAAAGATGGCTGTCCAACCACAACCCCTTGTCCAAAAGCCACAAGGAAGACTCATTTTTTGTTTCTGTGTGTGTTTGCCCCCCACCCTTTGGTTCATGGATGCAGAGAATGGTTGGGGTTGGAAGGGACCCTTGAAGGTTCTGACCCAGGGGCAGGGGACACATTCCTCTTAGCCCAGGCTGCTCAAGGCTTCATCCAGCCTGGGTATCCAAGACCTCCCTGGCTGGAGAGTAAAAGAAGGGTCTAAAGAGCCCTCAACCCAACTCCCATAACCATAATACATTAAAAAAAAGATACCATAGTATCAGTCAGGGTTGGAAGGGACCACAAGGGTCATCTAGTTCCAACCCCCCTGCCATGGCCAGGGACCCCACACTAGATCAGGCTGCCCAGAGCCTCATCCAGCCTGGGCTTAAACACCTCCGGGGATGGGGCCCCAACCACCTCCCTGGACAACCCATTCCAGGGCTTCTCCACTCTCATGGGGAAGAACTTCCTCCTCCCCTCCAGCCTGAATCTCCCCACCTCCACCTTCATTCCATCCCCCCTCGCCCTATCACTACCTGAGATCCTGAGCAGTCCCTCCCCAGCCTTCCTGTAGGCCCCCTTCAGATATTGGAAGGCCACAATGAGGTCACCTCAGAGCCTTCTCTTCTCCAGACTGAACAGCCCCAACTCCTTCAGTCTGGCCTCAGAGGAGAGGCGCTCCAGCCCTCTTGAAACACATCCCTCTGGCCATGTTTCTGTCCACCCACACCTGAGCTTTGTGTTTGACTGCTGCAAGCAGTGCTGTCGGGGCAGTATTACAAAGCAACACAAAAAAAAAAACCCCAACCCACAAGGAAATAAAGGAGCAGGTGAAGTGCTTTGTGTATTTAAGTATTGGGGAAGAAGTAAGTTATCTCTGTTCTCAAGCAGGCCCACTCATTGCCTTGGTTGGGTTGAGTCGGTTGGTTGGGGTTGGTTGGGGTTTCTTTTTGAGTTGTTGAAGTCACTTTGTATGTTTGGGTCATGTTTCTGCAGTATTTATTAAAAAATGCCATTTTATTTTATATTTTATATTTCATTTTCATTTGTTTTTCTGCCCCCCCCTCTGCCCCTTCCCTTTCCCTTTGAGTTAAAAACTCGGAGCTAAACCAGCAGCAGCAGCAGAGCGGCAGCAGAGGTGTGGTGGAAATGGCTTCTCTGGGGTGGGTTCAGGGAATCATAGAGCCAACCAGGTTGGAAAAGGCCTCAAGAGATCATCCCAAGTCCAACCTGTCACCCAACACCTCCTGACAACTAAACCATGGCTCCAAGGGCCACATCCAAGCCTTTTATCAGCACCCCCAGGGATGGGGTCTCCACCACCCCCCTGGGCAGCACATTCCAATGGCCAATCTCTCTTTCAAGGAAGAACTTATTCCTAACATCCAGCCTAAACCTCCCTTGGCACAGTTTGAGACTGTGTCCTCTTGTTCTGGTGCTGCTTGCCTGGGAGAAGAGACCAACCCCCCACCTGGCTACAACCTCCCTTCAGGTAGTTGTAGAGAGCAAGAAGGTCTCCCCTGAGCCTCCTCTTCTCCAGGCTAAGCAACCCCAGCTCCCTCAGCCTCTCCTCACAGGGCTGTGCTCCAGACCCCTCCCCAGCTTTGTTGCCCTTCTCTGGACACCTTCCAGCAGCTCAACATCTTTCCTAAACTGAAGAGCCCAGAACTGGACACAGGACTCAAGGTGTGGCCTAACCAGTGCAGTGTACAGGGGCAGAATGACCTCCCTGCTCCTGCTGGCCACACTGTTCCTGATGCAGGCCAGGATGCCATTGGCCTTCTTGGCCACCTGGGCACACTGCAGGCTCATGTTCAGCCTACCATCAACCAGCACTCCCAGGTCCCCTTCTGCCTGGCTGCTCTCCAGCCACTCTGCCCCAGACTGTAGCACTGCATAGGGTTGGTGTGACCAAAGTGCAGTGGTCAGAGGAGAACAAAAGCAATTCCTGGGGCTGCAGGACATAGAATCACAGAATTGTCAGGGTTGGAAGGGACCTCAATGAGCAGCCAGTTCCAACCCCCTGCCATGGCCAGGGACACCTCACACTACAGCAGGTTGCTCACAGCCACATCCAGCCTGGCTGCAAACACCTCCAGGGGTGAGGCTTCCACCACCTCCCTGGGCAACCTGTGCCAATCTCTCACCACCCTCATGGGGAAGAACTTCTTCCTCACATCCAATCTCAATCTACCCATTGCTAGTTTTGTTCCATCCCCCCAGTCTTATCACTCCCTGGCACCTTCAAAAGTCCCTCCCCAGCTTTCTTGGAGCCCCCTTCAGATACTGGAAGGCCACAATGAGGTCTCCTTGGAGCCTTCTCTTCTCCAGACTGAACAGCCCCAACTCTCTCAGTCTGTCCTCACAGCAGAGCAGCTCCAGCCCTCTGCTCATCCTTGTGGCCCTTCTCTGGACACCTTCCAGCCCCTCCAGATCCTTCCTGTGCTAGGGGCTCCAGAACTGGGCACAGTACTCCAGGTGGGGTCTCAGCAGAGCAGAGCAGAGGGGGAGAATCACCTCCTTGCCCTGCTGGCTCTGCCTGCTATCTTCTGCTCCCCTTTTCCCCCCCACCCCTGAGTGGACCTTCCAAAGTCAGGGGTGGACTTTTGGTTGTAGGTGACTTTGCTACTTCTGAGTTACTCTGAGCAGAGCCATTAACCTCCTCCTGAGTGTTAGAGCTGCAAATTAGATCCCAGGCTTTCCTCCAAGCAGACAGTGAGTCATTTCTTCTAGAGCATGTCTGGTGGGAAGAGAAATCTCTTCCCTTGGCTGTTGGCTCCTGTGGCCGGTGCTGGATGGAAGCAGAGCACCAGGCATTGACCTTAGCCACAGCAGTGCCGTGATCTCACCTTCTCCTTGCCACCACAGCACTATGCTGCCTTGCTTTTGTCTGCTTTGGAGGTGTTTTACTGCCCTTCATCTTGCTCTTCAGTGGTGATTCATGGTGGGGGGCTGTGGGACAGGGGGTGAGGTGGATGGGCAGTGTTGCATGGCGAATAGCACCTGGGAGAATCACAGAATGGTTTGGGTTGGAAGGGACCTTCAAAATGATCCAGTTCCAACACCCCCAGCCATAGCCAGGGACACCTCCCACTAAGCCCAGATTGCTCAAGGCCTCATCCAGCCTGGCCTTGAACACCTCCAGGGAGAGAGCATCCACAGCCTCCCTGGGCAACCGGTTCCAGAGTCTCACCACCCTCACTGGGAAGAGTTTCTTCCTCATCTTCAGTCTCAATCTTCCCACTTCCAGCTCAAAGCCATTGCCCTCAGCCTATCACTACAAGCCTGTGTCAGAAGTCCCTCCCCAGCTCTCCTGTAGTCCCCTTCAGATAATGGAAGGCTGCTCTAAGCTCTCCCTGGAGCCTTCTCTTCTGCAGGCTGACCAACCTCAGCTGTCTCAGCCTGAAGGTGTTCCAGTCCTGTGATCATCTTTGTGGCCTCCTCTGGACCCATTGGATAGGCAGAAGAGAAAAACAGCTGCCCAGACTGTGGTGCACAGAATACACCTGAGGAGCTCCCATGAATGACTTAGTCTGCTGCTGAGGGCTCATAGAATCAACCAGGCTGGAAAAGACCTCAGAGGTCATCAAGTCCAACCTAATACCTAACACCTCCTGACAACTAAACCATGGCTGCAAGGGCCACATCCAATCCCTTTCTGAACACCTCCAGGGATGGTGACTCCACCACCTCCTGGGGCAGCACATTCCAATGGCTAATCTCTCTTTCTAGGAAGGACTTTCCCCTCACCTTGAGCCTAAACCTCCCCTGGCACAGCTTGAGACTGTGTCCTCTTCTTCTGGTGCTGCTTGCCTGGGAGAAGAGACCAACCCCCACCTGGCTACAACCTCCCTTCAGGGAGCTGTAGAGAGCAAGAAGTTCTCCCCTGAGCCTCCTCTTCTCCAGGCTAAGCAGTGACCAGGTCCAACCAGTAACCCAGCACTGGGGGAAGGGGGAGCAGGGGGGGCTTTGGTGCCTTTCCAAGCCGAGGAGGGCATTGTGTGGCTGCAGGAGGGCACTGGGCTCTGTGTGTGTGTGTGTGTGTGTGTGTGTGTGTGTGTGTGTGTGTGTGTGTGTGTGTGTGTGTGTGTGTGTGCAGCTCACTCTGCTCCCTGGTGATGAAAAGGCTGGGAGGGGGTGATGGAGAAGCTGGCAGAGGGGAAGCCAGAAGGCTCAGCTGGTGTCAGCAGCATTCATGTGCAAAGCAGGGACCCAGGACAGCGCTGGAATCGCTCTGGCAAGGCCATCCCAGTCTTCCCTTTTTTTTTTCTCCTTATCCAGGGATGCTGCAGACTGGAAGGTTTGGGTTTATTAGTTCCAAATGCTGCAGGAGGAGCATCTGCTCTCAACTAGCTCGAAATCATGTTTAATAACAAGGGAGGCAAAAAAGAAAACCCCAAGCCCACAACCAACAACCATCTACGGCAGCCAAATCCCTGTTGGGAGGGCTTTAGCCCAAACAAAAGGCCCCCAGTCCCACTGATTTCCATAACAGATGTAGCATGTGATGCATGACAGCTCAGCCCAGTGGAGCTCCTTTATTCCCCACATCTCCATCTGCAAGGAGCTGGGGCTTTCATTTCATTAATTACTCTGGTGTGCTCGGCACAGCTTTTTGTGTGGCTCCGGCAGGAAGGTTTTGTGTTTCATGCTACAATGATCATGGTAATGGCTTGGGTTGGTTTCTTTGGCTTCTTCCCCCCCCCCCCCCCCCGCCCCTTCTTCTTCTTCTTCTTCTCCTCCTCCCCCCTTCCCCCTCCCTTTTGTGGTGGTGGTGTTGTAATCTGAGTGTTAAAGGTCATTATCCCTCCCCTTTTTCCCCCCCTTTTCCTGCATATGGCACAGGCAGGGGAAAAATACCAGCCACTCCCTGTGGTGCCCAGCATCGCCCTTCCAGACCCAAATGCCTCCCCTCCACACCTGAATTGCACCTTCCTGCACCTGACTTTCACCCTTCCAGACCCAAATCTCTCCTTTCCACCCTCAAATGTCTCCCTTCCAGACCCAAATCTCTCCACCCCCGAATTTCTCCTTTCCAGAGCCAGATTTCTCCCTCCCAGACCCAAATTTCTCCATTCCACCACAAATGTCTCCCTTCCATACCTGAATTTCTCCCTTCCAGACCCATACTTCTCCCTTCCACATCTGAATTGCACCCTCCTGCACCTGACTTTTGCCCTTCCAGAACCAAATCTCTCCTTTCCACCCTCAAATGTCTCCCTTCTAGACCCAAATCTCTCACTTCCACACCTGAATTTCTCCTTTCCAGAGCCAGATTTCTCCCTCCCAGTCCAAATTTTCTCCCTTCCACCACAAATATCTCCCTTCCATGCCTGAATTTCTCCCTTCCATGCCTGAATTTCTCCCTTCCAGACCCATACTTCTCCATTCCACACCTGAATTGCACCCTCCTGCACCTGACTTTTGCCCTTCCAGACCCAAATCTCTCCTTTCCACCCTCAAATTTCTCCCTTCCAGATCCAAATCTCTCCCTTCCACACCTGAATTTCTCCCTTCTTGACCCAAATTCCACCATTCCACCATGAATGTCTCCCTTCCACACCCAAATTTCTCCCTTCCACACCTGAATGTCTCCCTCCCAGACCCATAATTCTTCCTTCCATAACTGAATTTCTCCCTTCCACACCCCAATTTCTCCCTTCCAGACCCATACTTCTCCCTTCCACACCTGAATTTCACCCTTCTGCACCCGACTTTCACCCTTCCAGACCCAAATTTCTCCTTTCCAGACCCAAATCTCTCCTTTCCACCCCCAAATTTCTCCTTTCCAGAGCCAGATTTCTCCCTCCCAGACCCAAATTTCTCCATTCCACCACAAATCTCTCCCTTCCACACCTGAATTTCTCCCTTCCAGACCTGAATTTCTCCCTTCCACACAGAAGTTTCTCCCTTCCAGGCAAGAGCTAACTGTTGGCAGAGGGTACCTGCAGAAGCTGATGAGCATCTTCTCCATGCCAACCTAAGGATGATGCTCAGCCAGCAGCCTCAGGACATCCTTTTCTGGTCCAACCCCAAAATCCCTCTAGCTTCTAATTCACAGTTTTCAACCCCTGACAAGCTCTGGGTATTTTTAATCCTCTTCAGAGAATGTTGTGGCTTGGAAAGGATCTTAGAGAGCATCCAGTTCTAAACCCCTGCAAGGGGAGGGACACTTTCCCCTAGACCAGGTTGCTCAAAGCCTCATCCAGCCTGGTCTTAAACACTTCCAGGAATGAAGCATCTATAACTTCTCTGAGCAACCCATTCTTGGTGTCTCACCACCCTCATAGTAAAGAACTTCTTCCTGACATCCAATCTAAACCTTCCCTGCTCTGGATTCAAACCATTCAAGCCCTTATGAGCAGTCCCTCCACAGCTTTCCTGAGTGCCACTTCAGGTACTGGAATTCTTGACTGTCTGGACCACTTGGCCATGGAAAATAGCTTTGTGGCATCCCTGTGAGGAGGAAAGGCTGAGAGCCCTGGGGCTGTGGAGCCTGGAGAAGAGCAGCCCCAGAGGGGATCTGATCAGTGCTCAGCAAGAGCTAAAGGAGCTGTGGGGGGCAAGAGGCTGGGGCCAGACTCTTGTCAGTGGTGCCCAGGGACAGCACAAGGAGCAATAAGCACAAGCTGGAAGCCAGGAGGCTCCATCTGAAGGTGAGGAGAAAGTTGTTTGGTGTGAGGGTGCTGGAGGCCTGGAGCAGGCTGCCCAGAGAGGTTGTGGAATCTCCTTCTCTGGAGAGCTTCCAACCCCCGCTGGCCATTGTGCTGCTGGGCAAGCTGCTGTGGGTGCCCCTGCTTTAGCAGGGAGGTTGGAGTGGATGATGTGCAGAGGTCCCTTCCAACCTCCAGCATGCTGGGATTGTGTGAAAGTTTTGGGCAGTGGCCCTCAGCTGCCTTCCCCCTCTCATCCCTCAGTGCTCCCCAGGAACATATCATAGAATTACAGAATTGTTTGGGTTGGAAAACACCTCTAAGATCATCAAGTCCAGCTGCCAACCCAACCATGGGCATCAAACCATGTCCCAAAGTGACATGACCACAGGTTTCCTGAACACCTCCAGGCATGGTGACTCCACCACCTCCCTGGGCAGCCTGTTCCGGTGCCTGACCACTCCTGCAGCAAAGAAACTGCTCCTCATCTCCAACTTAAACCACCCCTGGTTGCAACTTGAGGCCAGTTCCTCCCAGACCTCCCTTCCTCACCCCCACACAGAGCACATTCCCACATCATTCATTTCCTCCCCTTTCAGCTCCTCAGGTCACTCACACACTGTCTTTCCATCATCCTCCGTGCTGGTGACTTGTCCCCACTGCCAGATTTCCACAGCAGCCTCCCCCCATTCCCACTGAGCTGCCCATAATCCACTTTTTTTCCCCCCTACTTTCTGGAGTGTTTTTCCTCCCTCCCTCCCATATATTTTGGTTTATCAAACCACTCACCATGGCTACAGCTCTGAGCTGTGGCTCCGTGAAACCCTTGGTGCAGGTCCGAGCGTGAGATTTCTCTGCTCCCCGGCTGGATCCTTTCCAACCTTTTCAAGGCATTTTCAAGATGTTCACATTCCCAGCACTTGAGGATATTAAAAGTAAATTTCCACACCCCCCCCCACACACACACACCCCTTCCCCAACTGTATTTACAGAATACAGAATGAACCAGGTTGGAAAAGACCTCAGAGATCATCGAGTCCAACCTCTCACCCAGCACCATCTCATCAACTAAACCATGGCACCAAGTGCCTCAGCCAGGCTCTTCCTAAACACCTCCAGGGATGGTGACTCCACCACCTCCATGGGCAGCACATTCCAATGGCCAATCTCTCTTGCTGGGAAGAACTTCTTCCTAACATCCAGCCTAAACCTCCCCTGGCACAGCTTGAGTCTGTGTCCTCTTGTTCTGGTGCTGGTTGCCTGGGAGAAGAGACCAACCCCCACCTGGCTACAACCTCCCTTCAGGCAGTTGTAGACAGCAAGAAGGTCTCCCCAGAGCCTCCTCTTCTCCAGGCTAAGCAACCCCAGCTCCCTCAGCCTCTCCTCACAGGGCTTGTAAGGGCTTTCAATAGCAGAAATGGGAGAGAAAGGACTCAGCATAAATTTGCCTAGTGGTTCATTAGGCATTTTGGAGCATTAAAAGGATAAAGCCACCTAAACCCACACAACTCTGGGTTAATGGAATCAGAGCCTGGTATGGGTTGGAAGAGAGATTTAAATGCCATCCAGTCCAACTTCCCTGCACTCAGCAGGGACATCCCCAACCAGCCTGGAGAAGAGGAGGCTCAGGGCAGACCTTCTTGCTCTCTACAACTTCCTGAAGGGAGGTTGTAGCCAGGTGGGGGTTGGTCTTTTCCAACCTGGTTAATTCTGTGTTCTGTGTTCTGCTCTGGCAGGTGTGTTGGACTCAATGAACTCTGGAGGTCCTTTCCAACCCTCAGCATCCTGTGAGCCTGTGAAGCTAAGTGGGGGCCAAGAAGGCTTAAGTAGGATAAAGCTCAAGGCTGTCAAAAAGCCATGATGATTCCTCAGAGCTCCTTGGGTGTTTTGCTTTTTTTTCCCCCAAGTGGTGGGATGGGCAAGCCATGGAGTGCTGGGAAGTTTCCAGGTGGACCACCCAGGAGGGCTGAGGAGTTGCCCCTCCGCCGCCTGATGATCCTACCAGCCCCACAGCAGCTCTGGTGAGCACTTGAGCAGAGACTTTTGATGGCAGGGAGTGAGGTAATTGTGCTAAACCCTCAGAAGCAGTGAAATGAAGGCCATCCCTCGCAGCTCTGGCACAGATGGGAAGAGCTGCGTGGTGCTTTGGAAGCCTTTCATGCTTTTAAGCATCATCTCCGTTTCATTTTGATCCCACAGACTGCTGAGTGGCCCTGGAGCCACCAGCTGAGTGACCACGGGGCAAAAGCAGCAGCTGACAGTGACTCAGGCCTGTGGGAGGAATTAAGCCACAGAAAATCCTGGGATTCTAGGGAGAAATGGAGAGGAAAAGAGGAATTAATCTCCTCCTCCCCCTCCCCCCCAAAAAAAAAAGATCAACTTCAGCAACTGAACTCAGGATGCTTTTTCCAGCCCCTTTCCCTGGGAGCAGAGGCACTGAATTCACAGCAGCAGCTCAGCTCCAGCCAGTGATGCCCTAGGGGTATCTCTTCTGCTCTCCAGCAGGCACCTCCTGTATGGAGGCAGAAGGGGATGG
Source organism: Melanerpes formicivorus (assembly GCF_026170545.1). Taxonomy (NCBI): domain Eukaryota; kingdom Metazoa; phylum Chordata; class Aves; order Piciformes; family Picidae; genus Melanerpes; species Melanerpes formicivorus. The sequence continues at coordinate 268,759 of NW_027142393.1, forward strand.
TCGAGCATGGTCCTCCCCTCACCTCCATAGAATCATGGAACCATGGCAGGGGGGTTGGAGCTGGCTGATCCTTGAGTTCCTGTCCAACTCTTAACAGTTCTATGATTCTATGATCTTCCCCAGAGCAGTTTGCTCAGAGGGATCACAGTATCACAGAATCACCAAGGTTGGAAGAGACCTCAAAGGTCATCCAATCCAACCTGTCACCACAGACCTCATGACTAAACCATGGCTCCAAGTGCCACATCCAATCCCTTTTTGAACACCTCCAGGGATGGTGACTCCACCACCTCCCTGGGCAGCACATTCCAATGGCTAACAGCTCTCCCTGGGAAGAACTTTCTTCCTCATTTTCAGTCTCAATCTTCCCACTTCCAGCTCAAAGCCATTGCCCTCAGCCTATCACTACAAGCCTGTGTCAGAAGTCTCTCTCCAGCTCTCCTGTAGTCCCCTTCAAATACTGGAAGGCTGCTCTAAGCTCTCCCTGGAGCCTTCTCTTCTGCAGGCTGATCAACCTCAGCTGTCTCAGCCCTGTGATCATCTTTGTGGCCTCCTCTGGACCCATTGGATAGGCAGAAGAGAAAAACAGCTGCCCAGACTGTGGTGCACAGAATACACCTGAGGAGGTCCCATGAATGACTTAGTCTGCTGCTGAGGGCTCATAGAATCAACCAGGCTAGAACAGATCTCAGAGATCATCAAGTCCAACCTAATACCTAACACCTCCTGACAACTAAACCAGGGCTCCAAGAGCCACATCCAATCCCTTTTTGAACACCTCCAGGGATGGTGACTCCACCACCTCCCTGGGCAGCACATTCCAATGGCTAACAGCTCTCTCTGGGAAGAACTTTCTCCTCACCTCCAGCCTAAGCTTCCCCTGGTGCAACTTGAGACTGTGTCCTCTTGTTCTGGTGCAAGAGGATCAGCCAGCACATCCCATCTCACCAAAACTGGGGGCAGCTACTGCATCCCTTCATAAACATGGCCTCAACCTCTCCTCCCTGATGTTTCTGATAAACTAATTGCCATTTCCCCCCTGTGCCCCCCAAAAGATGTTGTTATTTGAAGGATGAAATAATTGCTCTGAAGAGTTCCTGCTTGGCATGTGGCTGTGATGAGTGGATCAAACGTGGTTGGTGTCACTGCTGAGTGGCTTTGGCTGCCCTCCTCCATCCAATGGCCACTTCATGGATGAGGAAGGGTGCAAGGCAGTGGGACCAGCCCCAGCAGAAAGTGAGGTGTCCTGAAAATCTCTTCCCTGTGCACAGAAAGCAGGAGCATGTGGTGCTTGCTCAGCACTGGTGAGGCCACTCCTTGGATGCTGAATTGAGTTTTGGGCCTCTCACTCCAAGAAGGACATTGAGGGGTCTGGAGCAGGTCTAGAGAAGGGCAACAAAGCTGAGGAGGGGGCTGGAGCACAGGGCTGGTGAGGAGCAGCTGAGGGAACTGAGGGTGCTCAGCCTGGAGAAGAGGAGGCTGAGGGGAGACCTTCTGGCTCTCCACAACTCCCTGAAAGGAGGTTGGAGTCAGGTTGGGGTCTCTTCTCCCAAGGAGCAAGTGACAGGACAGGAGGAAATGGCCTCAAGTTACACCAGGGGAGGTTTAGGTTGGATATGGAGAGCAATTTCTTCACAGAGAAGGTAACCAGGCACTGGTCCAGGCTGGCCAGGGAGGTGCTGGAGTCCCCATGCCAGGAGAGATTGAAAAGCTGAGGTGGTGCTGAGGGCTGTGGTTTCAGAGGTAGTGGCTCAGCAGCCCTGGTGGGATTCTGAGCTCCAGCTGAGCTCTTGGACTTGCTGACCTTCAAGCTCTCTCTCCACCTCGACACTTCTATGACTCTGTGGTTTGAGTGAGCACTGAGCTCAACCAGAGCCAGGCCTCCTCCTCTCCACAATTTGTTTTCAGGAGCTGCTGAGGTGGCCCTTTTCCTCAGACCCTAATTTCAAGCAGCCAGATAAAAGCTGATGCTGTGCAACAGCAGTTCCCCCATTAATCATCTGCAGGTTCCCAGCAGCTCTCCCCAGTTCACATTTCTGCTGCAGGAGCACAAAAAAAAAGGGGAAAGCTGCACCCAGCTTTAGCCCAGGAAGCTTTGTGAGCATCAGGAGTGTGGCTTCAGCCTTCCTCCTGCTTTGGCAAATCCTCACCCTGACCCAGTGGTGAGCAGAGCTGGGATGGAGGGAGTGCTGCCCTTCAGTGGAACCTGGACAGGCTGAAGAGTTGCGTGGAGGGCAACCTCAGGAAGTTCAACAAGGGCAAGTGTAGGGCCCTGCCCCTGGGGAGGAACAGCCCCCTGCACCAGTACAGGTGAGGGGTGACCTGCTGGAAAGCAGCTCCATGGAGAAGGATCTGGGAGTGCTGGTGGACAACAGCTTCCCCAGGAGCCAGCAATGTGCCCTTGTGGCCAAGAAGACCAGAGGTGTCCTGGGGTGCCTGAAGAAGAGTGTGGGCAGCAGGTCAAGGGAGGGTCTGCTCTCCATCTACTCTGCCCTGATGAGGCCACATCTGGAGTACTGGGTCCAGTTCTGGGCTCCCCAGTTCAAGAGGGACAGGAAATTACTGGAAAGAGTCAATAGGTAAAGGACCTGTGGGGGGCAAGAGGCTGGGGCCAGACTCTTCTCAGTGGTGCCCAGGGACAGGACAAGGGGCAATGGGCACAAACTGGAAGCCAGGAGGTTCCACCTGAAGGTGAGGAGAAAGTTGTTTGGTGTGAGGGTGCTGGAGGCCTGGAGCAGGCTGCCCAGAGAGGTTGTGGAGTCTCCTTCCCTGGAGAGCTTCCAACCCCACCTGGCCATGGTGATGCTGAACAAGCTGCTGTGGCTACCCCTGCTTTAGCAGTGGGCTTGGGCTGCATGATCTCCAGAGGCCCCTTCCAACTGTGTTTCTGTGATTCTGTGTGAAAGCCACAAAACTCCCCCTTGGACAACCCCAAACATCATCCTTGTCACGAAGGTCTGTTGCAAGAGAACCCTCACAGAGGTGCCAGCAAGTCCCCCAGCAGACAGAACCATAGAATTGTTAGGGTTGGAAGGGACCACAAGGCTCAGCCAGTTCCAACCCCCCTGCCATGGCCAGGGACACCTCACACTACAGCAGGTTGCTCACAGCCACATCCAGCCTGGCTGCAAACACCTCCAGGCATGAGGCTTCCACCACCTCCCTGGGCAGCCTGTGCCAGGCTCTCACCACCCTCATGGGGAACAACTTCTTCCTAACATCCAATCTCAGTCTACCCATTTCTAGTTTTGTTCCATTCCCCCCAGTCCTATCACTCCCTGACACCCTCAAAAGTCCCTCCCCAGCTTTCTTGGAGCCCCCTTCAGATCCTGGGAGGCCACAATGAGGTCTCCTGGGAGCCTTCTCTTCTCCAGACTGAGCAGCCCCAACTCCCTCAGCCTGTCCTCACAGGAGAGGTGCTCCAGCTCTTGGCTCACTTCCATGCTCTCCTGGTGCTTTAATCCCCTCTCCATTCCCGGCCGTGCTTTGTTAAGGGGATATTGTCACGCCAAGCTGTGCCATCAGCACGCAGCCAGCCGGAGCCCGAGTGGCTTTGGTGGCCGAAAGGAGGTGAAGCAGATTGGATGGGCAAGCCCCAGCCCCCTGGCACGGCTCTGCCTGCCTCCCTCTGTCCCTTCGCCGGCAGAAAGAGAAGCAAACAGCACGTTCGCCCTGCAGACAGATGGTTGCTTTCTTCAATTCCTTCTCTCTCTTTTTTTTTCTCTCCCCCCTCTCTCTCTCCCTTTTCTTTGTTTTAAAGAAGGCTCTGTTTAAAATTCCTGGCGGATGAGGCTGGCATTTCCCCATGAGTCATCCTCCCAAGGATTAAACACCAGCCGCCGGCACGGGAGGGAGGCTGCAGCGCCAGCAGCCGCGGGTGGGCTGCTGCCGGTCCCCCTGCAGGGACGGAGAGAAGCCAAAGGCAGGAGGCTGGCTGCCTGCTGCTGCTGCTGCTGCTTCGTAGCAGGGATGCCCAGGGCAGCAGGGGCTGGAGGGGAAGCCTCTCTGGGTTTATCACAGTGCATTAGAGGTTGGAAGGGACCTCCAGAGATCATCCAGTCCAACCTATCACCCAACACCTCATAGTATCATAGTATCAGTCAGGGTTGGAAGGGACCACAAGGATCATCTAGTTCCAAGCCCCCTGCCATGGGCAGGGACACCCCACACTACATCAGGCTGCCCAGAGCCTCATCCAGCCTGGGCTTAAACACCTCCAGGGACAGGGCCCCAACCACCTCCCTGGACAACCCATTCCAGGGCTTCACCACTCTCATGGGGAAGAACTTCCTCCTCACCTCCAGCCTGAATCTCCCCACCTCCAGCTTCATTCCATTCCCCCTAGTCCTATCACTCCCTGAGATCCTGAGCAGTCCCTCCCCAGCCTTCCTGTAGCCCCCTTCAGATGCTGGAAGGCCACAATGAGGTCACCTCAGAGCCTTCTCTTCTGCAGACTGAACAGCCCCAACTCCTTCAGTCTGTCCTCATAGGAGAGGTGCTCCAGCCCTCTGCTCATCCTCATGGCTTCAAGTGCCACATACAATCCTTTCTTGAACACCTCCAGGGATGGGTCACAAAGTCTGGCTGACCTGAGGCTACAGAAGAAAGATTTGGCCTTTATTTGTTGTTGTTTGATTTGCTTAAAAGTGAAGCCAAGCTGCCACCAGCCAGAATAGAATAGAATAGAATAGAATAGAATAGAATAGAATAGAATAGAATAGAATAGAATAGAATAGAATAGAATAGAATAGAATGAACCAGGTTGGAAAAGACCTTCAAGATTATCAAGAGACCTGGGAGTATTGGTTGATAGTAGGCTGAACATGAGCCAACAGTGTGCCCAAGTGGCCAAGAAGGCCGGTGGCATCCTGGCCTGCATCAGGAACAGTGTGGCCAGCAGGAGCAGGGAATTGCTCAGCACTGGTTAGGCCACACCTTGAGTCCTATGTCCAGGACTGAGCCCCTCAGTTTAAGAAGGACACTGAGACTCTTGAACGTGTCCAGAGAAGGGCAACAAGGCTGGGGAGGGGTTTGGAGCACAGCCCTGTGAGGAGAGGCTGAGGGAGCTGGGGTTGCTTAGCCTGGAGAAGAGGAGGCTCAGGGAAGACCTTATCATTCTCTACAACTCCCTGAAGGGAGGTTGTAGCCAGGTGGGGGTTGGTCTCTTCTCCCAGGCAAGCAGCACCAGAACAAGAGGACACAGTTTAGGCTGGAGGTGAGGAGAAAGTTCTTCCCAGAGAGAGTTGTCAGCCATTGGAATGTGCTGCCCAGGGAGGTGGTGGAGTCACCATCCCTGGAGGTGTTCAAAAGGAGATTGGATGTGGCACTTGGTGCCATGGTTTAGTAGTCATGAGGTGTTGGGTGACAGGTTGGACTTGATGATCTTTGAGGTCTTTTCCAACCTTGTTGATTCTATGATCAAGTCCAACCTGTCTCCCAACACCTCATGACTAACTAAAACATGTCTCCAAGTGCCACATCCAATCCCTTTTTGAACACCTCCAGGGATGGGTCACAAAGTCTGGCTGGCCCGAGGCTACAGGAGAAGAAAGGATTTGCTTAAATGTGAAGCCAAGCTGCCACCAGCCCAGGCAGAATAGAATAGAATGAACCAGGTTGGAAAAGACCTCAGAGATCATCAAGTCCAACCTGCCAGCCCAACACCATCTAATCAACTAAGGTAGACTTAACCTTTCCAGTGAAATGGATCTCTAGTGGGAAGAGCAGCCCTAAGCCAGACTTAGCCTCTGGACCAGTATCCCCTCACTCCCTAATTTCTTTCCATCAGAACAGATCTTTGCTGAGAAAAGAAGCCCTGAGGTAAACTTAACCCTTCCAATGAAATAGATCTTTGCTGGGAAGAGCAGCCCTAAGCCAGGCTTAGCCTCTGGACCAGTGTCCCCTCACTCCCTAATGGCTTTCCATCAGAACAGATCTTTGCTGGGAAAAGAAGCCCTGAGGTAGACTTAACCCTTCCAGTGAAATGGATCTTTGCTGGGAAGAGCAGCCCTAAGCCAAGCTTACCCTCTGCACCAATGTCCCCTCACTCCCCAGTGGCTGTCCAGCAGAACAGGTCTTCCCTGGGAAGAGCAGCCCTAAAGTAGACTGAACCTCTGGACCAGCATCTCCTCACTGCCTCCTTGCTTTGAGGGCTTTTCTTCTTCAACCATCTGACATCACAGAGGAGCCTCTGAGGGCTTGGTGTTGATTTTTTCTTTTGAGTTGTGTGCCTTCACAAATTAGCCACGTGGCTTAAACTGCCTGGCTGCTGCTGCTGCTGCTAAGTCAGTTGTTAAACGAGAGGTTTAAATGAGAACTCAGCTGCATAATTACCTCTGCAGGGCAGCATCACTGCACCAGTTTGAACAGGCAGATATCAGGCAGGGGAAGGGCTGGTGCATGGCCATGGCCAGGATGCAGCTGGCTCTGGAGGCTGCAAAATGGCCTCTGTGGAATGGAATGGAATAGGATAGGATAGGATAGGATAGGATAGGATAGGATAGGATAGGATAGGATAGGATAGGATAGGATAGGATGCAACAAAATAGAACATAACAGAATAGAATAGAACATAACAGAATAGAATAGAATAGAATAGAATAGAATAGAATAGAATAGAATAGAATAGAATAGAATGGAATGGAATGGAATGGAATGGAATGGAATGGAATGGAATGAACCAGGTTGGAAGAGACCTTTGAGATCATCAAGTCCAACCTATCACCCAACACCATCTCATCAACTAAACCATGGCACCAAGTGCCTCAGCCAGGCTCTTCCTAAACACCTCCAGGGATGGGGACTCCACCACCTCCCTGGCCCAGTCTCTCTTTCTCTGAAGAACTTACCTGAGTGCTACAGCAGAGCAACAGCATTCTCCTCACTGCTGCAGGAGGTGATGCCCACATGAGTCTGGAGCAAGCTTTGCTAAGCTGGGCAGCACAGCCTCTTAGCAGGGACATCCATTTACACCTACATGGTGGTGAGGAGTGAGCAGGTGCAACCAATGAACTAACAAAGGACCTAAGAGACTGTGGAGTCTCCTTCTCTGGAGCCCTTTCAGCCCCATCTGGATGTGTTCCTGTGTGACCTGTGCTGGATTCTCTGCTCCTGCTCTGGCAGGGGGGTTGGACTCGATGATCTCCAGAGGTCCCTTCCAACCCCTGACACCCTGTGAGCCTGTAATAAAGGAACTAATGAACCACTGATACACCTGAACTTAACAAGTGATCAATGCTTCTCTGTCTGGCAGTGTGACTTTTGCCTTTGCAAAGGATCCTCAGTTTATCTGTGGCCAGCAGATCAAGGGAGGGGATTCTGCCCCTCTGCTCTGCTGAGACCCCACCTGCAGGGCTGGGACCAGCTCTGGAGTCCTCAGCACAGACAGGGAGCTGTTGGAGCAGGGCCAGAGGAGGCCACAGCAATGCAGGCAGGGCTGGAAGCCCTCTGCTGTGAGGCCAGGCTGAGAGAGTTGGGCTTGTTCAGCCTGGAGAAGAGAAGGCTGCAGGGAGACCTTCTGGTGGCCTTGCAGTGCTTCAAGGGGCTGAGAATAAACCAGGAGACAGACTTTTGAGCAGGACCTGTTGTGACAGGACAAGGGGTGATGGTTTGAACTGAAAGAGGCAGATTCAGACTGGGGAAAAGGAAGGAATTTTTCCCCTTGAGGGTGATGAGAGCCTGTTCAGGTTGCCCAGAGAGGTGGGAGCTGCTCCATCCTCGGAACCACTGCAGGTCAGGTTGTTTGGGGCTCTGAGCAACCTGCTTCAGTTGCAGATGTCCCTGCTGAGAGCAGGGGGATTGGACTGGATCACTTTTAATGATCCCCTCCCACTCACCCCATTCTATGAATCTGTGGCTGTATGAAATTGGGCAATTCCTGGACAGCACAAAGCTGTCACGAGGAGGTCCCAGGGCTGGCTCGACCCCCACCAGACGCCCTCCGAAAGCCTGCTCCGTCTGCACGGACAGGCCCTGCCCTGGGCCAGCACCGATGTTTATGTGTCTGAGTGGCTCAGGAAATTCCACTGGGATGTTTTAAAAGCCTTTCTTTGGAAACAGACCTTATCTTGGAGATTCCCACCCTGCCTGTGCTCTGCAGAGCACTGACACGGGGAAGGGAACACATGCACCTCCCAGCAGCCCTCCCATTACTCTTCCCATCCCTTACTCTCCCCACCCCTTACTCTCCCCATCCCCTGCTCTCTCCATCCCTTACTCTCCCCACCCCTTACTCTCCCCATCCCCTGCTCTCTCCATCCCTTACTCTCCCCACCCCTTACTCTCCCTACCCCTTACTCTCCCCACCCCTTACTCTCCTCATACCTTATTCTCCCCATCCCTTACTCTCCCCACCCCTTACTCTCCCCATCCCCTGCTCTCCCCATCCCTTACCCTCCCCATCCCTTACTCTCCCCACCCCTTACTTTCCCCACCCCTTACTCTCCCCACCCCTTACATTCCCAGACCTGGGGGTAGTGGTTGACAGCAGCTGAACAGGAGCCAGCAGTGTGCCCAAGTTGCCAAGAAGGCCAATGGCATCCTGCCCTGCATCAGGAGCAGTGTGGCCAGCAGGAGCAGGGAGCTCATTCTGCTCTGTGCTCAGCACTGGTTAGGCCACACCTTGAGCCCTGTGTCCAGTTCTGGGCTCTTCAGTTTAGGAAAGACTTGAGACACTTGAATGTGTCCAGAGAAGGGCAACAAGGCTGGGGAGAGGTCTGGAGCACAGCCCTGTGAGGAGAGGCTGAGGGAGCTGGGGTTGCTTAGCCTGGAGAAGAGGAGGCTCAGGGGAGACCTTCTTGCTCTCTACAACTCCCTGAAGGGAGGTTGGAGCCAGGTGGGGGTTGGTCTCTTCTCCCAGGCAAGCAGCACCAGAACAAGAGGACACAGTCTCAAGCTGTGCCAGGGGAGGTGGCTGGAGGTGAGGAAGAAGTTCTTCCCATCAAGAGAGACTGGCCATTGGGATGTGCTGCCCAGGGAGGTGGTGGAGTCCCCATCCCTGGAGGTGTTTAGGAAGAGCCTGGATGAAGCACTTGGTGCCATGGTTTAGTTGATGAGATGGTGCTGGGTGATAGGTTGGACTCAATGATTTCTGAGTTATCTTCCAACCTGGTTCATTCTATTCTATCCTATCCTGAGCCCTCTCTGCAGCAGACTCCAGGACCTGCTGCAAGCCATCAAAAGACATGAAATACAACTGGATGGGGATGTTGGAAGCTTGTCTAGCTCTGAACTGGTGACCTAGAGGTGTGGGGTGCTGCACAGCCCCCTCAGTCACGCTCCCTACCCTGCACAAGGCCAAGGAGGGGTTGGGCTTTATGAAGTGCTACAAACACGTCCCACATTTCCCCAGCTGAAGGGCAGGTTGTGGGGTTGCTTCAGCCTCTCCCAGCCCTATTGGAGTGGGGTTGGTGGGTGGCTGGTCTGTGAAAGGGCTGAGGCTTGGGGGATGCCCTAGGTGGGGCTTTCTCCACCAGGAAACATAAATCTGCCCTGTCAGACAGTGTGACATGTGAGGAATTACACAGTCACAGCAAATGTATGGCTCTGGAAGGAAGCAATAAAGCATGGGCTGGAGAGCAGAGGGGCAGTGCTGCCAGAGGAGCTTTGGAAGGGGGGTCTTGGAAACCTTCTCCAACCAGCCAGCCCAGGGGAGAGTCTCCTTCCCCTCTACTCCACCCCAGTGAGGCCACAGCTGGAATATTGGGTCCGGTTCTGGGCTCCTCAGTTCAAGTGAGACAGAGAACTGCTGGAGAGAGTCCAGCAGATGCTGCAAGGATGCTGAGGGTCCTGGAGCATCTCTGTGAGGAGGAAAGGCTGAGAGCCCTGGGGCTGTGGAGCCTGGAGAAGAGCAGCCCCAGAGGGGATCTGATCAGTGCTCAGCAAGAGCTAAAGGAGCTGTGGGGGGCAAGAGGCTGGGGCCAGACTCTGCTCAGTGACAGGACAAGGGGCACTGGGCACAAACTGAAACCCAGAAGCTTCTGTCTAAAGATGAGGATGAAGTTGTTTGGTGTGAGGGTGCTGGAGGCCTGGAGCAGGCTGCCCAGAGAGGTTGTGGAGTCTCCTTCCCTGGAGAGCTTCCAAAGCCACCTGATCATTGTGCTGCTGGGCAAGCTGCTGTGGGTGCCCTGCTTTAGCAGAAGGATGATCTCCAGAGGTCCTTTCCAACCCCCTACCCTGCTGGGAGTCTGTGATCTCCAGAGGTCCCTTCCAGCCCCCCATCATTCTCAGCATTTGTTTATGCTCTAGAATCAGGGAATCAGAATTACAGAACCAGAGATTCATTTCAGCTGGAAAAGACCTCTCAGGTCATCAAGTCCAACCATTATCTAACACTGCAACCGCCTTAAATGCAATCATGTCCAGCCTCCCTCTCCCAGCCTGCACTGTAAACACCAATTTAGCCCCAGACAGTTAGCTGCTGGCCCTTGCAGGCTATTGCATCATTGCCAAATGACTTTATGGCTTCCTAAATTGCAAAGGTGATCATCCCCCGAAGATTTACATTCTGCAGAGTCTGTGCTGCATCACCTTTGGAGGCTCCCTGGGCTGAAGGTCGTCATCAATGGCTGTTTAATCAGCCAAGTCAGGCAGGCAGGCAAAGGTTAACTGAGAGTGGGATCATCCCCCTGCCTGTGTCAGAGCCAGACAATTTGTAGCCTAATAAAGCTGCTCTGATTGCCTTTAACACCTGCTCTAACACCCAGCCTCATTAATATTGTGCTAATGAAGCAGAAATCACCCAGCAAGGGCAGAGGCAAAGGCAAGAAGGCTTTGCCTTCCATCAGATCACAGAGCCACAGAAACACTCAGGTTGGGAAAGCCCCTCAGGATCACCAAGTCCAACTCAGAGCCCTGCTCTACAAGGCTCACCCCTAAACCATAGCCCCAAGCACCACAGCCAAAACACCTTCAAACACAGCCAGGCTTGGGGACTCCACCACCTCCCTGGGCAGCACATTTCCAATCCCTGACCACTCTTGCCATGAGAAAATGTTTCCTGCTGTCCAGTCTAAACCTACCCAGTGGCAGCTTGAGGCCATTCCCTCTTGTTCTATCCCATCTTGTTCTACCTGTGAGAAGAGACCAGCAGCAGCCTCTCCACAACCTCCTTTCAGGTAGTTGTAGACAGCCAGGAGGTCTCCCCTCAGCCTCCTCCTTTCCACACTAACCATCCCCAGCTCCTTCAGTCACTCTTCATCAGATTTCTTCTCCAGGCCCTTCCCAGCTTCCTTGCCCTCCTCTGCCCTGGCTGCAGCACCTCCACATCTCTCCTGCACTGAGATGCCCAAAGCTGGACACAATACTGCAGGTGTGGCCTGCCCAGAGCTGAGTGCCAGGGGACAATCCCCTCCCTGCTCCTGCTGGACACAGCCTTGCTGATCCCAGCCAGGAGGCCTTTGGCTTCCTTGGCCACCTGGGCACACTGCTGGCTCCTGTTCAGCTGCTTGTCCCTTAGAGCCCCCAGGTCCCTTTCAGCCATCAGCTTTCCAGCCACACTGCCCCAAGCCTGGAGCACTGCTTGGGGTTGTTGTGCCCCAAGTGCAGGACCTGGCCCTTGGCCTTGTTGAAGCTCATCCTGTTAACCTTGGCCATGGATCCAATCTATCCAAGTCCTCTGTAGAGCCTCCCTACCCTCATGAAGATCAATACTGCCACCCAGCTTGGTGTCACCTGCAAACCTACTGCTGGCACACTCTGTGTCTTCATCAAGGTCACCAAAAAAGGTGTTAAACAGAAGTGGCCCCAACACTGAGCCCTGAGGCACACCCCTTGTGACTGGCCACCAGCTGACCTCAGTGGCATTGCCCCCCCTCCCCCAGTCAGATGTTTGAGAAGCTTTTCCAAAGAGAAGAGTTGGGAATTATTGCCCCCAGATGGCTTCATTCCATTGAATTGTGCAAGCAAAGGAGCAAACAGCTCATGCTCACCTGGGATGGTGGAGGGGGTTGGTGGCATCTGATGTGTTTGCCATAGAATCATTTAAGGTTGGAAAAGACCTCCAAGAGCAACCTCCCCAACCTTCTACCCAACACAGGAAGATGTTGAGATGCTGGAATGTGACCAGAGAAGGGCAATGAAGCTGGGGAGGGGTCTGGAGCACAGCCCTGTGAGGAGAGGCTGAGGGAGCTGGGGTTGCTTAGCCTGGAGAAGAGGAGGCTCAGGGGAGACCTTCTTGCTCTCTCCAACTCCCTGAAGGGAGGTTGTAGCCAGGTGGGGGTTGGTCTCTTCTCCCAGGCAAGCAGCACCAGAAGAAGAGGACACAGTCTCAAGCTGTGCCAGGGGAAGTTTAGGCTGGAGGTGAGGAAGAAGTTCCACAGAATAGAACCATAGAAATGTCAGGGTTGGAAGGGACCTCAAGGATCAGCCAGTTCCAACCCCCCTGCCATGGCCAGGGACACCTCACACTACAGCAGGTTGCTCACAGCCACATCCAGCCTGGCCTTCAAAACCTCCAGGGATGAGGCTTCCACCACCTCCCTGGGCAACCTGTGCCAGTCTCTCATGGGGAAGAACTTCATCCTCACAGCCAATCTCAATCTACCCATTGCTAGTTTTGTTCCATTCCCCCCACTCCTGTCACCATCTGACACTTCAAAGTCCCTCACCCATCCCTTTTTCCCCTCAAACCCAGAGCACCTGGGCTCTCTTGGAGTCTCCTCCCACCCCACCTGTGGCCACTTTGCCCTCCCCTCCCACTCCCCTATTTAATCCCAGCCAGGCAGGGCAGCAGCCCTAAGCTGAGCCCATCTGGGCTGAGGATCCTCCTCTCCTCACTGGTGAGTGCCCATGGAGCACACTGGGTGATGGTGGTGGTGACTGCAAAGGCCGGGGGGCCTGGTGGCCCCCCGGTTGTTAGGGCCAACATTGATTGCTGCTCCAATATTGATTGCTGCTCCACTCTCACCCATGGGTGCTGGCTGGGGCTGAGTCTCTCTGGGTGGTGTCTTGGCTGGCTGAGAGTCTCACCCCTGGCTCTGGGATGGGTGCAAAAGTGGCCTAGAGGCAGCAGGAGCTGTTTAGTCTTTTGATGTTATGCTGCTGACACTATTTTTACCTGGAGGCTCCTGGAGTCTGCTCTCATCAGTCAACAAATGGACTCCATGATCTTGAAGGTAAGGTCTGGTCTACTCTACTCTTGAAACAAATGACCTTTCCCTTTCAAAAGGCTGCCTCAGGATACTTCTGCAGAAGGAGAGAGTTCTCAGCCTTTCTTTGGTGAGTGTATATTTTGGGTGCTCTTGAGTGAGAGTTATTCCCTGTATGAGTGAGGGCACACACATCATGGTGCATAATTCTTCCCAGCAAGAGAGGCTGGCCATGGGAATGTGCTGCCCAGGGAGGTGGTGGAGTCACCATCCCTGGAGGTGTTTAGGAAGAGACCCTTCCCACCTCCACCATTATACAGAATGAACCAGCTAGGAAAAGTCCTCTGAGATCATCAAGTCCAACCTATTACCCAACACCACCTAATCAACTAAACCATGCAGCCAAGCACCCTATCAAGTCTCCTCCTGAACACCTCCAGGGATGGGGACTCCACCACCTCCCTGGGCAGCACATTCCAATGGGCAATCTCTCTTTCTATGAAGAACTTCTTCCTAACATCCAGCACAAACCCCATCCCAAGGGACCACACAGCACAAACTAGAGCCATAGAATCTTGGGGTCTTTTTTGGTTGGAAAAGACCTTTGTGTTCATCAATCCAAGGGCAACAAAGCTGGGGAGGGGTCTGGAGCACAGCCCTGTGAGGAGAGGCTGAGGGAGCTGGGGTTGCTTAGCCTGGAGAAGAGGAGGCTCAGGGGAGACCTTCTTGCTGTCTGCAACTGCCTGAAGGGAGGCTGTAGCCGGGTGGGGGTTGGTCTCTTCTCCCAGGCAAGCAGCACCAGAACAAGAGGACACAGTCTCAAGCTGTGCCAGGGGAGGTTTAGGCTGGATGTTAGGAAGAAGTTCTTCCCAGCAAGAGAGATTGGCCATTGGAATGTGCTGCCCAGGGAGGTGGTGGAGTCACCATCCCTGGAGGTGTTTAGGAAGAGCCTGGATGGGTTGCTTGGTGCCATGGTTTAGTTGATGAGATGGTGCTGGGTGATAGGTTGGACTTGATCTCTTTTCCAACCTGGTTATTTCTATTCTGTTCTGCAGAACCTCCAAGCAGTGGGATCCCAGGGAAGCACAACCCCAGTGTGGCTCACATCACCTCTGGGTCCCACCAAAACCTGTTTCACTTTGAGCAAGAAGAGAGCCAAGAGCTGTTTTGTCTTCTCCCCACCCTGGCTGTGGATGATTTGTCTTCATTCCTTATTTCCCTTCTGCCTTAACTCTACTAATCCCCTCACAGAGATGGAGATTGAAGCCATCTTGGCAAGGAGGCTTCAACATAAACCAGAGAGGCAGGTGAGCAATGCCAGACCTTGAGAAAATCCTCCCCACTTCAGACTTTGCAAACTAGACTAGACAAAAAACATTGGTGGAAACATTACAGGGGGGAATCCTGCACTATCTCAGGGCTAAGGACTCCCAGGTGATCCCTTAGGTCTCGAGTCTCCCTCCTTGGAGGGGGGAAAAACCCCTCCCTTTCTCCTCCTCTTTTTAAACTCTCTCCTTCCAGCAAAGGATGTGACCATCTTGCATCCAGAGCCATCCCAATCCAAGATTCCAGGTGGGGGTTGGTCTCTTCTCCCAGGCAACCAGCACCTGAACAAGAAGACACAATCTCAAGCTATGCCGGGGAGGCCCAAGGCTGGATGTTAGGAAGAAGCTCTTCCCAGCAAGAGAGGATTGGCCATTGGAATGTGCTGCCCAGGGAGGTGGTGGAGTCACCATCACTGGAGGTGCTCAAGAAAGGCTTGGATGTGGCACTTGGAGCCATGGTTTAGTTGTCATGAGGTGTAAGGTATTAGGTAATAGGTTGGACTTGATGATCTCTGAAGTGCTTTTCCAACCTGGTTGATTCTATGATCCTTGAGGTCCCTTCCAACCCCAACCATTCTCTGATTCTGCATGCACAGGGTGGCAGGAGCTGTGTGTGACTCACCAGGGACTTTGGCTGTCTTCATGGAAAAAATCAGCCTTGACCCCAGCTGAATCCCCTCCTTTCCACTGGGCTGTCTCTGTGGCCACCCTGGGGACAGCCCAGGGTGTGCCTTGCTGGGACCAAGGGAGCAAAACCAGTCTTGAACCTGCAGGGAATCTTCTGGGGTGCTGGAGATGAAGTTATTGAAACCCTTAGAGGGTGTTTGTGGGGAGGAGAACCCAAAACATTGAGATGTGAAATGACATGGACCTACTGGAGAAGGTCCTGAGGACACACAATGGCTTGACAAGGATCTTCTTGAAAGAGAAGGGCCACGAGGACGAGCAGAGGGCTGGAGCTGCTCTGCTGTGAGGACAGACTGAGGGAGTTGGGGCTGTGCAGTTTGGAGAAGAGAAGGCTCCAAGAAGACCTAATTGTGGCCTTCCAGAATCTGAAGGGAGCTACAAGAAAGCTGGGGAGGGACTTTTTAGGGAGTGATAGGAGTGGGGGGAATGGAACAAAACTAGAAATGGGTAGATTGAGATTAGGAAGAAATTCTTCCCCATGAGGGTGGTGAGAGCCTGGCACAGGTTGCCCAAGGGGATGAAGCCTCATCCCTGGTGGTTTTTAAGGCCAGGTTGGATGTGACTGTGAGCAACCTGCTGTAGTGTGAGGTGTCCCTGGGCATGGCAGTGGGGTTGGACCTGGCTGATCCTTGAGGTCCCTTCCAACCCTGCCACAGTACTCCAGGTGGGGTCTCAGCAGAGTGGAGCAGAGGGGCAGAATCACCTCCCTCACCCTGCTGGCTCTGCTTCTCTTGCTGCAGCCCAGGCTCTGGTTGGCTTTCTGGGCTGCAAGTGCTCACTGCTGGCTCCTGTTGAGCTTCTCATCCACCAGCACCCCCAAGTCCTTTTCTTCAGGGCTGCTCTCAAGCCAGTCCCTGCCCAGCCTGTATCAGTGCTTGGGATTGCCCTGAGCCAGCTGCAGGACCTTGCACTTGGTCAGAGGATCAGCACAGAGGATGAGCAGATGCAAAGTGGGGCTGATCCTCTGGCAGCTCATGAAATGGGCTGGTGGGAGGCAGTTTGCTTCATGCCAGGAGGGGTTCCTCACTCTTTGGGCAGACAGCCTGCTCTGAGGTGTCACGGACTGCCTTCATCCCCTCAGCTTACCCCAAAAGCGACCTGGAGTGTTTGATCTGTGACTCATGGGTGACTCAGACCTTGAGAGGTGGAATGTGTTTTTTTCACAGCTCTCTCACGAGGCAAAGAGAGAAGAAGGACTTTGAATGTTTAATGAGAGCTGTCAGACAGCTGAGTGTCTGAGCTGAGCTCCCTTAAAAGGTATTTATGCAAAGTGCATCAAGCACTCTGCATCTGCAGCAACCTCTGGGAGGAGGTTGAGGTGAAGCACCTCAGGGTATCAGAGGGTTTAGATGACTTTTCTCTAAGCCTGGAATCTGTTTCTTCAGGTCTTCTTCTTGCTTTTCAGTAAGACTTAGAAAAATAAACCATCTTTGAGGAGAATGAAGCATTTGGCTATGTTTTATTTTCCACCACAAAGTGACCCAAAAGCTTCTGCTGAAATTTTCAAGGGTAACTCAGCCCCCAAAATCCCAGCATGGGGGTTGGAAGGGACCTCTGCACATCATCCAGTCTGCCCCACTGCTAGAGCAGGGGCACCCACAGCAGCTTGCCCAGCATCATAATGGCCAGGTGGGGTTGGAAGCTCTCCAGAGGAGGAGGCTCCACAACCTCTCTGGGCAGCCTGCTCCAGGCCCCCAGCACCCTCACACCAAACAACTTTCTCCCCACCTTCTTATGGAACCTCCTGGCTTCCAGTTTGTGCCCACTGCCCCTTGTCCTGCCCCTGGTCACTACTGACAAGAGTCTGGCCCCAGCCTCTTGCCCCCCACAGGTCCTTTATTTCTTGCTCAGCTCCCCTCTGGGGCTGCTCTTCTCCAGGCTCCACAGCCCCAGGGCTCTCAGCCTTTCCTCCTCACAGGGATGCTCCAAAAGGGGATGCTGGAAATCCCTCCTCCCAAGCCATGCAGAGCTAGGAGCTTTCCTTTGCAGAGCCCTGGGATTCTGTGGGTGGTTTGGGCAGTGGCCCTTTGGTGCCCCTCAGCTGGCCTCACCACTTACTTCTTCCCAGGAACACACCATGGGATTACAGAATTGTTTCAGCTGGAAAGGACCTCTAAATTCATCAAGTCCAACTGCCAACCCAGCACCACCATGGCCACTAAACCATGGCCCCAAAGTGCCATGGCCACAGGTTTCTTGACCACCTCCAGGGCTGGGGACTCCACCACCTCCCTGGGCAGCCTGCTCCAGTGCCTCTACAAGAAGTTTTACTGGTGGAGAATCCCAGGATGTTATTGAGGCACATTATCCCTGCAGGCAGGCTGGAATTATGTTTCTCAGATTGTTTCAACCTCTTCATTACCTTTTAGTGACTGTTCAGGGCTGTTTATGCTGCTGCTGAGCAGAGCTGTGGCAGCTCTTGGTTCCTCCACCCAAGAACACTATGGGAAGCAATAAAAGCAATTGCAAGCTGCTGCTGCTGCTTTTGTTAACCAGGGGTCTGTTATTTCTGTGAAATGCCTCTGTTTTCACCTTCAGATGGAAATGTTTGTTTGCCATGTGATATTTCCCTCCCACATCATTTCAGCTTGTTCTGATGTTTGAGGCATGGAGGCCTGGCGCTGCTGAGATCTCTGCCCTCAGCAAGGTCTTTGCTGGACTTCCCCTTTCCCCACACTCTAGGTGATCCTGCTCTGTCAGGGGGGTTGGGCTTGATGATCTATTGAGGTAACATGATCAGGGGTTGGAAGGGACCCAAAGAGGTCATTGAGTCCAACCCCCCTGCCAGAGCAGGGCCATAGAATCCAGCACAGGTCACACAGGAGCACATCCAGATGGGGCTGGAAAGTCTCCACAGAAGAAGACTCCACAACCTCTCTGGGCAGCCTGCTCCAGTGCTCTGTCACCCTCACAGTGAAGAAGTTCCCCCTTGTGTTGAGGTGGAACCTTCTGTGCTGCAGCTGACATCCATTGCCCCTTGTCCTATCCCAGGGTGCAAGTGAGCAGAGCCTGTCCTCTCCCCTCCTGACCCCCAGCCCTCAGCTATTGATAAACATTGATTAAATCCCCTCTAAGTCTTCTCTTTCCCAGACTAAAAAGCCCCAGGTCCCTCAGCCTCTTCTCACCAGGCAGTGCTCCAGTCCCCTGATCATCCTCCTAGCCCTCTGCTGGACTCTCTCCAGCAGATCCCTGTCCCTCTTGAACCGGGGAGCCCAAAACTGAACATACTTCTCAAGATGAGGTCTCACTAGGGCAGAGTGGAGGGGGAGGAGAACCTCCCTGGATCTGCTGGACACACTCTTAATGCACCCCAGGATCAGAGCCCCAAGTCTCCCAGACCACTGCAGGATCCAACTTTCAGAGCCCCAAGTCTTCCAGAACTGGATGCAATATTCCAGGTGTGGCCTCCCCAGGGCAGAGCGGAAGGGGAGGAGAACCTCCCTGGCTCTGCTGGACACACTCCTCTTGATACACCCCAGGATCCCATTGGCCTTGGCCACCAGGGCCTATTGCTGACCCAGGGAGACCTTCTTATCCCCCAGCACTCCCAGGTCCTTCTCCACAGGGCTGCTCTCCAGCAGATCATCTCCTAACCTGTACTGGGGCAGTTTATTCTTCCTCCCCAGGAATATACCTTCCAACTCCTATCATTCTGTGATTCAGTGACAAATCACTGCAAATCAGAGTCTCCACAGTATTTGGTTGGACAACAGAGCCAAGAGTTTATTCCAAAGCCTTCCCAAAGATTCATAGAATAGTCCAGGCTGGAAGGGACTTCCAAAGGGCAACTAGTCGGACCCCCCCACCCCCAGTCAGCAGGGACTAGATCCCCAACTAGATCAGGTTGCTCAGGGCCTTGTTGAGTCTTAACTTGAATATCTCTAGGGAAGAGGATCCAGCCACTTCCCTGGGCAACTTGTTCCAGTGTTCCACCACCCTCATGGTGCAGAACTTGGTCCTAACATCCAATCTCAGTCTGCTCTGCTCTAGTTTGAAGTCATTGCCCCACTGAAGCCTATCACCCCAGGCCTTTGTAAACAGTTTCTCTCCATCCTTCTTGTAGTCCCCCTCAGGTACTGGCAGGCTGCTATTAGGTCTCCTCAGAGCCTTCTCTTCTCCAAGCTGAACACCCCCAGCTCCCTCAGCTTGTCCTCATAGCAGAGGAGCTCCAACCCCCTGATCATTCTCATGGCCATCCTCTGGACCTGCTCCATCAGCTCCATGTCCTTCCTATACTGAGGGCTCCAGACCTGCACACAGCACTCCAGGTGAGGTCTCAGCAGAGCAGAGCAAAGGGGCAGAATCACCTCTCTGGATCTGCTGCAGAAGGAAGGATTATTTCAGTTTCTCAGCAGATCCTCTGCTCTACACATGACCTCCAGCTCAAGAAACCACATCTCCAGAGATGCCTCATTCTGAGGCATGGGTTTGTTAGGCTGAAGAATGCCAACATGTTCTTCAGCTAGCAGAGGAGAATATGCAGATGTTGATGCTAACCAGGTCATGAAGGCCTGAGTGAAGAGCTGTGTTTTCACTTCATACAATCATAGAATGGTTTGGGCTGGAAAAGACCTCCAAGATTATTGAGCCCAACCATCAACCCAACACCACCATGACCATTAAACCATGTCCCCAAGTGCCATGACCACAGGTTTCTGGAACACCTCCAGGCATGGTGACTCCACCACCTCCCTAGGTAGCCTGTTCCAGTGCCTGAGCACTCTTGCAGCAGATTAATTGTTTCTCATCTCCCCCTTAAACCTCCCCTGGCACAATTTCAGGCCATTTCCTCTCATTCTATCATCTGATATTAGGGAGAAGAGACCAACTCTACCTGGCTCCAACCTCCTTTCAGGGAGCTGTGGAGAGCAGTGAGTTCTCCCTCAGCCTCCTTTTCTCCAGGCTGAACACCCCCAGTTCCCTCAGCTGCTCCTCAGCAGCCCTGCTCTCCAGACCCTTCACCAGCTTGGCTGGCTTGCAGTTCACACAACCCCTATCCATCCTCTCAAGGAAGGTCTTTAAATGCAAACAAAGGACTGTCTTTGTCTTCCTGCTGAAAACCAGTTGTGACAGGAAAACAGGGAAAGAAAGGAAGGAAAGAAGAAAAGGAGAAAGAAAGGAAGGAGGGGGAAAAGAGAACAAAGGGGAAAAGGGGGAAAAAAAAGGGGGAGGGGAAGAGAAAAAAGGAAAAAGAAAAAAGGGGGGAAAGAGAAAAAGATAAAAAGAAAAAAGAGAAAAGAGAAGGGGTGAAAAGAGAAAAGAGAGGGAAAAAGGGGAAAAAAAAGGAAAATGAAAAAGAGAAAAGGAAAAGGGAGAAAAAAAGATAAATTGGGAAAAAAAAAGAGAGAAAGGGGGGGAAGAGAAAAGGAAAAGGGAGAAAAAAGAGAAAGGAGAAAAAAAAGAGAAAAAGGGGAAAAAGAGAAAGGGGGAAACAAAGAAAAAGGGGGAAAAGAGAAAAGGAAAAGGGAGAAAAAAGAGAAAGGAGAAAAAAAGAGAAAAAGGGGAAAAAGAGAAAGGGGGAAACAGAGAAAAAGGGGGGAAAAGAGAAAAGGAAAAGGGAGAAAAAAGAGAAAGGGGAAAAAAGAGAAAAAGGGAAAAAAGAGAAAAGGGGGAAAAGAGAAAGGGGAAAACAGAGAAAAAGGGGGAAGAAGAGAAAAGGAAAAGGGAGAGAAAAGAGAAAGGGGAAAAAAGAGAAAAAGGGAAAAAAGGGAAAAGGAAAAGGGAGAAAAAAGATAAAAGAGAAAAAAGGAGAAAAAGTGGGAAAAGAGAAAGGGGAAAACAAAAAGGGGGGAAAAGAGAAAAGGAAAAGGGAGAAAAAAGAGAAAGGGGGGAAAAAGGGACAAGGAAAAGGGGGAAAAAAGAGAAAAAAGGAAAAAAAGAGAAAAGTAAAAGGAAGAAAAAAGAGAAAAGATAAAAAGAGAAAAGGGGGGGAAAGAGAAGGAAAACAGAGAAAAGGAAAAAAGAGAAAAAGAAAAGGGAGAAAAAAGAGAAAGGGGAAAAAAGGGAAAGGGGAAAAAAGAGAAAAGGGAAAGGGAGAAAAGAGAGAAAAAGATAAAAAAAGGGAGAGAAAAGAGAAAAGGGGGAAAAAGATAAAAGGAGAAAAGATAAAAAGGGGGAAAAGGGAAAAAGAAATAAGAAAAAAATTGAGAAAAAAGAGAGAAAAGGGAAAATGAAAAAATAAAAGAAGGAAAATGGGGGAAAAGAGGAAAAAGGGAAAAAGAAAAAAGGTGGAAAAAAAGGACCGAAAAGGGAAAAAAAAGAGAAAATAAGGAAAAAAGAAAACAAGAGGAGAAGAAAAAAAGACAAATAAAAAAGAAAAAAGGGGGGAAAAGGGAAAAAAGAGAGGGAGGAAAGGAAATAAAAAGGGAAGAAAAGGTAAAAAAAGAAGAGATTTTAAGGTTGAAGCTTAGGGACGATCCAGGTCGTGAATGAGCTGCTTGATGCCACCTCGTGCCACCCAAGGCCCCCCAGCAGCATCTCCCTTTATCAGCTGGCCATGAATAGCTGAATCTTCCCCACCAAATCCAGCATGAAAAGAGCCTTGGAGCTGGTTGTGAGTTCAAGGAGCTGTCTGAATGTACTCGCACAGAGAAGACATTTGAAAGGAGCACTTTCTTGGATGGGTTCCTTGAGGCCCCCTGAATCGAAGCCTTTGTGCTGCTGCTGCTGCTGATGAGCAAGCCCTCAGCAGCTCACATTCATGTGGGCTTTGGAAAGCTCAGCTGGACCTTCAGCAAAGCAAACAAGAGCTGCTGGAGGGCTGACACAAGGCTCGTGCCTGAAGGGTGACACAGGCAGCTCCATTTGCTATTGAGTGGGATTAGAAAGGGGACCTGAGGGTGCTGGTTGATAGTAGGCTGAACAGGAGCCAGCAGTGTGCCCAGGTGGCCAAGAAGGCATCCAATGCATCAGGAACAGTGTGGCCAGCAGGAGCAGGGAAGTCATTCTGCCCTGTGCTCAGCACTGGTTAAGCCACACCTTGAGTCCTGTGTCCAGTTCTGGGTTCCCCAGTTCAAGAAAGATGTTGAGATGCTGGAAGGTGTTCAGAGAAGGGCAACGAACCTGGGGAGGGGTCTGGAGCACAGATAATTCTTTCCCTCTGTTCCACAAATGCATCTTTAGTATTGCAGCTCATCTTTATCCCATGGATGGCTCTCAGGGCTGCTCTTGCTTAGTTCTCCTCAGGTCCCCTTTGGTGGGGAGAAGGGCTCACAGATCCCACCCCCCAGTAAAGAAGATTTCAGAGTGCAGCAGAGGTGAGTGGACTCCTGATGGAGCTCAAGTTTGAGCCTGTCCCAAGAAGCTGTCATGGTAGGACCTCCCATGGTGCCAGAGGCTTCACGGCTTCCTCGTGATGTCTCCAGCCACCCTGCTCCAGACATCCCTCCTGAGTGCAGCTGGGGCAAAGAGGCAATAAAAGACCTAACAGCTCATCAGCCCCTGATGCATTAGAGTGGGATAAGGACTTTGAAAGGATGTGGAAACTACTCTGAACTTCCTCCAAGCATTAGGACAAAAAATTGCTGCTTGCTCCTGGTGAGTTGGAAATGTGAGTGTGAGCAACAGGGGGGTCACGAGTCCCAGCCAGCATTTCACTCCATACATCATTTATTTTCTGTTGCCTGAAGAAACCATCTCAGCTGTCCCAAGATGAATGAGAAAGGGTCTCTGTGACAGCCCCCACCTACAGCAAGCTCAGTCCAGAGAAGGGCAACAAAGCTGGGGAGGGGTCTGGAGCACAGCCCTGTGAGGAGAGGCTGAGGGAGCTGGGGTTGCTTAGCCTGGAGAGGAGGAGGCTCAGGGGAGACCTTCTTGCTCTCTACAACTCCCTGAAGGGAGGTTGTAGCCAGGAGGGGGTTGGTCTCTTCTCCCAGGCACCCAGCAGCAGAACAAGAGGACACAGTCTCAAGCTGTGCCAGGGGAGGTTTAGACTGGATGTTAGGAAGAAATTCTTCCCAGCAAGAGACAGATTTGCCATTGGAATGTGCTGCCCAGGGAGGTGGTGGAGTCACTATCACTGGAGGTGTTCAAAAAAGGCTTGGATGTGGCACTTGGTGCCATGGTTTAGTTGATTAGATGGTGTTGGGTGATAGGTTGGACTTGATGATCTCTGAGGTCTTCTCCAAACTGGTCTGGTCTATTCCACTCCACTCCACTCCACTCCACTCCACTCCATTCCATTCCATTCCACTCCACTCCACTCCATTCCATTCCATTCCATTCCACTCCATTCCACTCCATTCCATTCCATTCCATTCCATTCCATTCCATTCCATTCCATTCCATTCCATTCCATTCCATTCCATTCCTTCTTTGGAGACTTTCCAGCCCCATCTGGATGTGTTCCTGTGTGACCTGTGCTGGATTCTCTGCTCCTGCTCTGGCAGGGGGGTTGGACTTGATGACCTCCTGAGGTCCTTCCCAACCCCTGACACCCTGTGATACTCTGATCCTTCCATGGTCCTCCCCCAGCAAAGGCTTTTCTGGAGGCTCAGTGGCCAGCACATAAAAATCAATACAGGCTTTAGCAGGGCTGTGGCAGGGAAGTGGTGACCTTTGCTGTCCTGCCATCTCACCTCCTCATTCTACAAACCCCAGGGTCAAAGTGAGGCTTTTAAGAAAGCCTGAAAGAAAGGGGGGGAAAAAAACCCCAACCCCAAAGCTTCGAGCCCCAGGATGGGTAAATTGGAATGTGTTGGGGTCGTTGGGAGACAAATGTGTGTAAATGAGAGCAGGAGAAAGGGCCAGGAGAGATTAAAGCCCTGTTTGTCATGTAGAGAAGCTCTTATCAGCCCTCCCCAGCTGAGCCCAGCTCTGATTAAAAACGATCTGAGAGAAGAGGAGCTGACTGCAACCCCGGGTCTTCCCTTCCAGCCTAATTAGAAAGTGCATATTAAACACCAGGCCCAGACTGCTGGAGCAGCTGCAGAGGGCTTTATCTCTATTAAGAGACTGTCCACCTACATAATAGGGATGTGAAGAAAGGAAACTGGAAGAGGAAATGGCACATAATGGCACATTAGATGTTTCCCTAATCCCACACCTCTCTTCTTGGGGGGATGTTGGCAGGCTCCCCAGGGCTGCAGCCCTACTTACCTGCTGCTTCCAGCAGACCTGAACAGGAGCCAGCAGTGTGCCCAGGTGGCCAAGAAGGCCAATGGCATCCTGGCCTGAATCAGGAACAGTGTGGCCAGCAGGAGCAGGGAAGGCATTCTGCCCCTGTGCTCAGCACACTTTGAGTCCTATGTCCAGTTCTGGGCTCCTCAATTTAAGAAGGACATTGAGAAGCTGGAAGGTGTCCAGAGAAGGGCAACAAAGCTGGGGAGAGGTCTGGAGCACAGCCCTGGGAGGAGAGGATGAGCAAGCTGGGGTTGCTTAGTCTGGAGAAGAGGAGGCTCAGGGGAGACCTTCTTGCTCACTACAATTACCTGAAGGGAGGTTGTAGCCAGGTGGGGGTTGGTCTCTTCTCCCAGACAACCAGCATCACAACAAGAGGACACAGTCCCAAGCTGTGCCAGGGGAGGTTTAGGCTGGATGTTAGGAAGAGGTTCTTCCCATCAAGAGAGATTGGCCATTAGAATGTGCTGCCCAGGGAGGTGGTGGAGTCACCATCACTGGAGGTGTTTAGGAAGAGCCTGGCTGAGGCACTTGGTGCCATGGTTTAGTTGATAGATGCTGTTGGGTGATAGGTTGGACTTGATGATCTCAAAGGTCTCTTCCAACCTGGTCTGCTCTAGCCTATTCTATCCTATCCTATCCTATCCTATCCTATCCTATCCTATCCTATCCTATCCTATCCTATCCTATCCTATCCTATCCTATTCTGTTCATTTCTGTTCTGTCCTGTCCTGTTCTATGAGCCTGCTGGCACATTCTGTGAGTGGGATGGCATTGGCATAGCAGCTTTGTGCCATGCTGTGGGGTGGTATTGCCTTTGTCAGCACTGGAGAAAAGAATCCCAGACTGGTTTGGCTTGGAAAGGATCTCTAAAGGTCATCCAGACCAAGCCCCCCTGCAGAGCTGTGTCCTGTTTGCTGCCTTCCTCCCACCAGTGCCTGAAAAACAACAAACTGGTGGTGAGATTCCAGAGCAGGTTGCCCAGGGAGGTTGTGGGTGCCTCCTCCCTGGAGGTGGTCAAGGCTAGGATGGAAGAGGACTTAACCTCCTGTAGTGGAGAGTGTCCCTGCCCAGGGCAGGGGGGTTGGAACTAGAGCATAGAATGGTTTGGGTTGGAAGGGGCCTTAAAGCTCATCGAAGACAACCTCTCTTCCAACCCAACCCACTCTGTGGTTCTCTGAACTCCTGGCAGAACACGTCTAAAAGTCAGGTTCCAGGAGCAAACAGCAACCACCACCCAGATCTGACACTCACATCACCAAGAGGAAACTGCCTTGGGGTTCCAAAAGCTGCCAGAGAGGGAAGTGGCCAAAACCTCCAATATTTATCCAGCCTTGTTCCTCTCCCCTCTGCTGAAAGCAACTCAGCCCCCAGGGGGGATGCTCTTGGCAGACCCTCTCTTGCAACTGGCAGATTTATATGGCCTGGAGTGAAGCAATCCCAGGCTATCAGAGCCTGCAGAGGATCTCCAGCCTGAACTGAAAACAAAGAGTTGATTGTCCCTGTTTATCTACAGTGATTTATAAAAGAGTTCTTCTCCTCTAGCAGCTTGGGAGGGGGGGGATGAAAAAATATTTGGGCTCTTATCTGAGAACTTTGGGTTTTTTTTAGGTTTTTAAAGAGGGAGGAGAAAAAAAAATCCCTCTGCCTGGTTGAATTGAGGATCAAGGTAGTGCTGGGTGGAATCCCCTCCCTGCCTCCCCATGCCCACAGGCAGGGCTGTGGTGGGGGAACCCTCAGCCCCATCTTCATCCAGATCATGTGCAACAAACTCTGATCCAGGATGTGCTGCAGTTCCTGGAATCATGGAGTTGTTTAGGGTGGAGGAGAGCTTTAAGGCCATGGAGTCCCAGCCCTTAACCCAGCACCAGCAGGTCAGCACTAACCCATGGCCCTCAGCACCATATCTACACAGCTTTCTGATCCCTCCAGTGGTGGGGACTCCACTGCTGCCCTGGGCAGCTTGGTTCAGGCCTTGGCAACTCTTTTAGGGGAGAAATGATTCCTCATGTCCAACCTAAACCTCCCATGGGGCATCTTGAAGCCTTTTTCTCTTGTCTTGTCACTTGTTCCTTGGGAGAAGAGACAAAGAGCACAGCCCTGTGAGGAGAGGCTGAGGGAGCTGGGGTTGCTTAGCCTGCAGAAGAGGAGGCTCAGGGGAGACCTTCTTGCTGTCTACAACTCCCTGAAGGGAGGTTGTAGCCAGGTGGGGGTTGGTCTCTTCTCCCAGGCAACCAGCACCAGAACAAGAGGACACAGTCTCAAGCTGTGCCAGGGGAGGTTTAGGCTGGAGGTGAGGAAGAAATTCTTCCCAGCAAGAGAGATTGGCCCTTGGGATGTGCTGCCCATCCCTGGAGGTGTTTAGGAGGAGGCTTGATGGGGTGCTTGGTGCCATGGCTTAGTTGATGAGATGGTGTTGGATGATAGGTTGGACTTGATGGTCTCTAAGGTCTCTTCCAACCTGGTTTATTCTATTCTATTCTAAAGCCCACCTGGTTCCAGCCTCCTTCCAGGGAGCTGTAGAGAGCCAGAAGTTCCACCCTCAGCCTTCTCTTCTCCAGGCTCAACACCTCCAGTTCCCTCAGCTGCTCCTCATCAGCCCTGTTCTCCAGACCCTTTGCCAGCTTGGTTGCCCTTCCTTGGACATGCTCCAGCCCCTCAGTGTCCTTCTTTGTAGTGAGAATTAATGAGAAGTTTCTTAATGAGCTCATTATGCCCTGGTGCCTCTAAGCAGCGAGGAGGAGAGGGTTTTGCCTGAGTGGTGTGGATGGACTTGTCAAAATGGAGATGTCTTCTGCTTTCCCTCCCCCCAAGACAAGGAATGAGATGTGATGGTGATCCCACCACAGTCCCACTGCCAGGCTGAGGATGGCTTCAGGGTCTCAGCCCTGGCAGCTGCTCTGCTGTGGCTTTGGGTGTGTGTGTGTGTGTGTGTGTGTGATTCTCAGCACACCTGGGTGGCTTTGGTGGACAATAGTGTGGGGGCCAAGAGCTGGAAACCCTGTCAGGGAAGGAAATGACAACATTCCCACCAAGCAGGGTTACAATAACTCCCTAACAGCAAACATCCTGGCATGTGGAACAACACCTCATTGTCTTGCAGAGGAATTGTTCTCAGGCTGGTGAGAAATGGAGCTGATGCCCACAATGGGCTCACCTGGCCAGGCTCCACCAGTGGGACAGTGTGGCTGGACAGCTGCTGGCAGAAAGGGACCTGGGGGCTCCAATGGACAAGCAGCTGAATAGAACAGAATAGAATTAACCAGGTTGGAAAAGACCTCAGAGATCATCAAGTCCAACCTATCACCCAACACCATCTCATCAGCTAAACCATGGCACCAAGTGCCTCAGCCAGGCTCTTCCTAAACACCTCCAGGGATGGTGACTCCACCACCTCCCTGGGCAGCACATTCCAATGGCCAATCTCTCTTGCTGAGAAGAACTTCTTCCTAACATCCAGCCTAAACCTCCCCTGGCACAGCTTGAGGCTGTGTCCTCTTGTTCTGGTGCTGGTTGCCTGCCAGCAGTGTGCCCAGATGGCCAAGAAAGCCAAAGGCCTCCTGGCTGGGATCAGCAAGGCTGTGTCCAGCAGGAGCAGGGAGGGGATTGTCCCCTGGCACTCAGCTCTGGGCAGGCCACACCTGCAGTATTGTGTCCAGCTTTGGGCAGCTCAGCACAGGAGAGATGTGGAGGTGCTGGAGCCAGGGCAGAGGAGGGCAAGGAAGCTGGGAAGGGCCTGGAGAAGAAATCTGATGAGGAGTGACTGAAGGAGCTGGGGATGGTTAGTGTGGAAAGGAGGAGGCTGAGGGGAGACCTCCTGGCTGTCTACAACTACCTGAAAGGAGGTTGTGGAGAGGCTGCTGCTGGTCTCTTCTCACAGGTAATTAGGGACAGCTCAAGAGGGAATGGCCTCAAGCTGTGACTGGGTAGGTTTAGACTGGACAGCAGGAAGAAGTTTTTCCCAGCAAGAGTGGTCAGGGATTGGAAATGTGCTGCCCAGGGAGGTGGTGGAGTCCCCAAGCCTGGCTGTGTTTGAAGGTGGTTTGGCTGTGGTGCTTGGGGCTATGGTTTAGGGGTGACCCTTGCAGAGTAGGGTTCTGGATTGGACTTGGTGATCCTGAGGGGCTTTTCCAACCTGAGTGTTTCTGAGGCTCTGTGATTCCAGGAGGAGCTGGCAAGAGCTGGAGGTCAATCATTAACCCAGAGCTGATCCTGTTTGTCCTCAGCTGGGAATGCTGCTGGCTGCACAGGTCACTGGCAATATTTACTCATGGGTTTATTTATGGCACAGAAACCTTAGTCCTGTAAACACAGCTGATGGGCAGCAGGCAGCCCCAGCAGGGTCACTGCAGAATGGCTGAGCCTGCAGATCTGCTTCCCTCATGGACTGCCCTCTTTAGCCCTGCACCCTCTTTCCACCACTGCTTTGCACCTAGGAAAGCTGCCCTGGTGAGACCACATCTGGAGCACTCCCCCCCCAGTTCAGGAGGGACAGGGATCTGCTGGAGAGAGTTCAATAGAGGCTACAAGGATGATGAAGGGACTGGAACATCTCTGTGATGAGGAAAGGCTGAGAGCCCTGAGTTCTTTAACCTGGAGAAGAGCAGCCTGAGAAGAGATCATAGAATCACAGAACCAATAAGGTTGGAAAAGACCTCAGAGATCATCCAGTCCAACCTGCCACCCAACACCTCATGACTAACTAAACCATGGCTCCAAGTGCCACATCCAATCCCCTCTTGAACACCTCCAGGGATGGGGACTCCACCACCTCCCTGGGCAGCACATTCCAATGGCCAATCTCTCTTGCTGGGAAGAACTTTCTCCTCACCTCCAGCCTAAACCTCCCCTGGCACAGCTTGAGACTGTGTCCTCTTGTTCTGGTGCTGCTTGCCTGGGAGAAGAGACCAACCCCCACCTGGCTACAACCTCCCTTCAGGGAGTTGTAGAGAGCAAGAAGGTCTCCCCTGAGCCTCCTCTTCTCCAGGCTAAGCAACCCCAGCTCCCTCAGCCTCTCCTCACAGGGCTGTGCTCCAGACCCCTCCCCAGCCTCATTGCCATTCTCTGGACACAACTCCCTCAGTCTGTCCTCACAGCAGAGCAGCTCCAGCCCTCTGCTCATCCTCATGGCCCTTCTCTGGACACCTTCCAGCACCTCCAGATCCTTCCTGTGCTAAGGGCTCCAGAACTGGACCCAGTGCTCCAGGTGGGGTCTCAGCAGAGTGGAGCAGAGGGGGAGAATCACCTCCCTCGCCCTGCTGGCTCTGCTTCTCTTGATGCAGCCCAGGCTCTGGTTGGCTTTCTGGGCTGCAAGTGCTCACTGCTGGCTCCTCTTGAGCTTCTCATCCCCCAGCACCTACAAGTCCTTTTCTTCAGGGCTGCTCTTCTGGCTCTCAACTATTCCTTGAAAGGAGGTTAGAACCTCATAGGGGTTTGTCTCTTCTCCCAAGAAACAAGGGAGAGAACAAGAGGAAAGAGCTTCAAACTGCACCAGGGGAGATCCAAGCAGAACCTGACATCTCCCTGTACAAAACTCTTAGACCATGTTTCTAAGCCCTACAGGCAGACATCTTCCAACCACCTCCAGGGATGGGGACTCCACTCATGGAGAGTGGCTTGGCCACTCCATCAGCCCATTCCCTTGGGACTCAGGGGTGCATCTGATCAGGACTTGTGTATGCTCAGCTTAGGAGGGAACTCTCATGGGTAGGCTAAAGCTACTCCCAACACCTGCCCACCACCATTTAGGGCAGAAAACCAAAGCAAAGCAAACCCAAACCAAAACAAAGCAAATCCAAACCAAAACAAAGCAAATCCAAAGCAAAACTAAACCAAAGCAAACCAAAACAAAGCATAGCAAAGCAAAACAAACAAAACTAAAGCAAGCCAAAGCAAAACAAAGCAAAACCAAAGCAAAACCAAAGCAAACCAAAACAAAAAAAAAGCAAACCAAAGCAAAGCAAAGAAAAACCAAACCAAACCAAAGCAAATCCAAAGCAAAATCAAACCAAACCAAACCCAAACCCAAAGCAAAACCAAAACAAAGCAAAACCAAACCAAACCCAAACCCAAAGCAAAAGCAAGACAAAGGAAAACCAAACCAAACCCAAACCCAAAGCAAAACCAAACCAAACCAAATCCAAAGCAAAACCAAACCCAAAGCAAAACCAAACCAAACCCAAAGCAAAAGCAAAACCAAACCAAACCAAACCCAAAGCAAAAGCAAACCCAAAGCAAAACCAAAGCAAAAGCAAACCCAAAGCAAAACCAAACCAAACCCAAACCCAAAGCAAAAGCAAACCAAAGCAAAACCAAACCCTAAGCAAAAGCAAAACCAAACCAAACCAAATCCAAAGCAAAACCAAACCCAAAGCAAAACCAAACCAAACCCAAACCAAAAGCAAAGCAAAACCAAACCCAAAGCAAAACCAAAGCAAAAGCAAACCCAAAGCAAAAGCAAACCAAACCCAAACCCAAAGCAAAACCGAAACAAATCCAAAGCAAAACCAAACCAAACCAAATCCAAAGCAAAACCAAACCCAAAGCAAAACCAAACCAAACCCAAACCCAAAGCAAAAGCAAACCAAAGCAAAACCAAACCAAACCCAAAGCAAAACCAAAGCAAAACCAAACCAAACCCAAACCCAAAGCAAAACCAAAACAAACTAAAACAAAGCAAAGCAAAGAAAAACCAAACCAAACTAAAACCAAACCAAACTAAAACCAAACCAAACCTAAAACAAAGCAAAACCAAACCAAACTAAAACCAAACCAAAACCAAATCGAAGCAAAACCAAACCAAATGAAACCAAAGCCAAACCAAACCAAACCAAAGCAAACCCAAACCCAACCCAAACCAAAGCACAGCATAGCAAAGCAAAACAATAAAACCCCAAAGCCCAAGAACACCAGAGGAGAAAAATGTCAGGAATGGTTCAAATAAACCCATGGGGTTGTTAAAAGCCACATTTTCTTGCAGCCTGGATTCACTCATCATAAAAACGCTTGTTTCTGAAGTGGGCTAGAATGTTAATGAAAAGCAGCCAGAATTCCAAGGCCCTGGAAATGTGGGAAGCACAGGGTGGTTCAGGGCAGCAGGAGGGGAAGGAGCAAAGCCCCCTTGCTGGGGAGCTTTGGCTTGTAAGGAGGGTAAAACCTACCACATGTTTCAAACCCAAATGAGCAGGTGCACAGAGCAGCAGGAATCTCAACACCCCTGGGCAAAGCTTTGCTCACCCTTAGAATCATAGAATGACAGAATTGTCAGGGTGGGAAGGGACCTCAAGGAGCAGCCAGTTCCAACCCCCCTGCCATGGCCAGGGACACCTCACACTACAGCAGGTTGCTTACAGCCACATCCAGCCTGGCTGCAAACACCTCCAGGCAGGAGGCTTCCATCACCTCCCTGGGCAACCTGTGCCAGTCTCTCACCACCCTCATGGGGAACAACTTCTTCCTCACATCCAATCTCAATCTACCCATTTCTATCTTTTTCCAGACTGGATGTTAGGAAGAAGATCTTCCCCATGAGGGCAGGGAGGCTCAGAGGCCTCCCCAGAGATTTGACACAGTCCTGTTTCACAGCAAGTAGAATTCTTTTGGTCCAAAGAGACCCTGAAGATCACAGAATCACAGAATCAACCAGGTTGGAAAAGACCTCAGAGATCATCAAGTCCAACCTATCACCTAATACCTAACACCTCCTGACAACTAAACCATGGCTCCAAGTGCCACATCCAATCCCTTTTTGGACACCTCCAGGGATGGTGACTCCACCACCTCCCTGGGCAGCACATTCCAACGGCTAATCTCTCTTGCTGGGAAGAACTTTCTCCTCACCTCCAGTCTAAATCTCCCCTGCACAGCTTGAGACTGTGTCCTCTTGTTCTGGTGCTGCTTGCCTGGGAGAAGAGACCAACCCCCACCTTGTCCACAGTCAGGTTAGTTATGTAAGCTATGCTCAGCCACCTGGAGAGAGGTTTTTGCAGGGTATCCTCTGGATATCAGTGCTGGGGAATTAGTCCAAAGCTGCCTTCTAAATGGGTTGCTGAAATCAGCTGTTACAATTAATTAGCTGTGTTGCTTAATCCTGCTTGAAGTCCCTAATGATTCAGAGCTTCATTGGAAATCTGCTAATGTCTCCTATTGCTGCTCAGCCTCGACTGCAGAGCAGATGAAAGCGAGGAAGACGTCATGCAAGAGCAGCCCGGCCCAAGGATCGGCCCAGGGGGAGTCTCTGCTTCCCAGATCCCCATCAAACAGGAGAGAGAGCTCTGTGCCAGAGAGCAGAGCATGCCTGGCCCTCAGGAGCTGCTGGGGTGCCTCACTGCTGGCTTCTCAGCAGAGGTTTCAGCTAATCCTTGCAAGGCAGGAGGATGAAGATCATAGAATGGTTTGAGTGGGAAGAGATCTCTCAAGGTCATCCAATCCAACCCCCCTGCACTCAGCAGGGACATCAGCAGCTAGGACAGGTTGCTCAGAGCCCAAACAACCTGACCTGCAATGGTTCCAGGGATGGAGACCTCTCCCACCTCTCTGGGTAGCCTAGGACAGGTTCTCACCACCCTGTGTTAAAGATTTCTTCCTTCTCTCCAGCCTGAATCTCCTTCTTTCAGTTCAAACCATCCCCTCATTGTCCTGTCACAACAGATCCTGCTCAGAAGTCAGTCCCCAGCTTTCTGATCAGCCCTTTGAGAACTACAAGGCCACCAGAAGGTCTTCCTGCAGCCTTGTCCTCTCCAGGCTGAGCAACCCCAACTCTTTCAGCCTTTCTGAATTGATTTCCCAAGCCAGGGAAAAACTCCTTTCCCAACATTTCTGGTTTACAGGTACTGGTTTATGAAGCTATATTTCACCTTAACTTCTCTTCTTCTTTTCTTCACCCACCTCTTGTCTTGTTTTATGGCCAGGTTATTTCCTCAGTGAATTAAATTCTTGCTGGCTGCCCAGGGCCTTACTCATGAAGCGTTTCTGTTGCCTACCATAGCTCTGCCCTGAGGAAGGCTTTGCTGTATGATGGATTTACAAGGTCTCAGCTGGGTGATCACACCTGAATTTGTCATCTCCTGATATTTAAGCTCATGCAGCCCTTGCTTTTGCTTCTCAGGTGAGTCCTGGAAGAGCCATTCCCAGCTCTGCACACTCAGAAAGCCTCACTCCCTGAGAAGCCCTTAATCAGTAATCCTTTATTTAACAGCATCAATCTTATCAGTATTTATCATGTTTATTGCACTGCAATTATGGTTTAAAGAGGATGGAGCCACCCAGCAGCCCCAAGGGTGGAAAACCCTCTCACCTCCCTGGGAGGCAGCCCAAGGTGGCATGAACCCCACAGACCTTGCTGGGAAGTGGATAATTCAATACATCTGGTTCATGGTATTGAAGCTTTGAGAACCTTCCTTTCCTTAATAGGAATGAAGACCTCCCCCTCCTCAAAAGTATGTCCCAAGAGCAGTGATTGTAGGAGAAGATGGACCAGGATGCTCCTGTGAAGCCAGGCTGGGCAGCTTGAGGTTTGGGTGTCCCAAGAGCAGTGATTGTAGGAGAAGATGGATCAGGATGCTCCTGTGAAGCCAGGCTGGGCAGCTTGAGGTTTGGGTGTCCCAAGAGCAGTGATTGTAGGAGAAGATGGACCAGGATGCTCCTGTGAAGCCAGGCTGGGCAGCTTGAGGTTTGGGTGTCCCAGGAGCAGTGATTGTAGGAGAAGATGGACCAGGATGCTCCTGTGAAGCCAGGCTGGGCAGCTTGAGGTTTGGGTGTCCCAAGAGCAGTGATTGTAGGAGAAGATGGATCAGGATGCTCCTGTGAAGCCAGGCTGGGCAGCTTGAGGTTTGGGTGTCCCAAGAGCAGTGATTGTAGGAGAAGATGGATGAGGATGCTCCTGTGAAGCCAGGCTGAGCAGCTTGAGGTTTGGGTGTCCCAAGAGCAGTGATTGTAGGAGAAGATGGACCAGGATGCTCCTGTGAAGCCAGGCTGAGCAGCTTGAGGTTTGGGTGTCCCATCAAGAAGGAGTATGCAGGCAAATCAGAGAAATGATTATAGAATAAAAGGAGATGGTTGGAAGAGGCCTTCAAGATCACTGAGTATCCTGGGGTGCATCAAGAAGAGTGTGGCCAGCAGGGCCAGGGAGGTTTTCCTCCCCCTCTACTCTGCCCTGCTGAGACCACACCTGCAGTACTGTGTCCACTTTGGGGGTCCCCAGTTCAAGAGAGACAGAGACCTGCTGGAGAGAAAGCAACAGAGAGCCACGAGGGTGATTAGGTGACTTGAGCATCTCCCCTGTGAAGAGAGACTGAGAGCCCTGGGGCTGTTTAGTCTTGAGAAGGCTGAGAGGGGATGTGATCAATGTGTATCAATATCTGAGGGGTGGGTGTGTCAAGTGGAGGGGGCCAAGCTCTTTTTGGTGGTGTGCAGTAATAAGACAAGAAACAACAGGTTCAAGCTTGAACACAGAAGGTTTCACCTCAACATGAGGAGAAACTTCTTTACAGTGAGGATGCCAGAGCCCTGGAGCAGGCTGCCCAGAGAGGTTGTGGAGTCTCCTTCTCTGGAGCCTTTCCAACCCCAGCTGGATGCATTCCTGTGCCTGCCCTGGGTGATCCTGCTCTGGCAGGGGCTTGGACTGGATGATCTCTGCAGATCCCTTCCAAGCTCTAATGTACAGTTCCCTTCCAACCCCTGAAATTCTGTGATGATCCTGTGCTAACTGTTAACCCAGCACTGCCAGCATCTTTGTAGCCTCTGCTGGACACTCTCCAGCAGCTCCTTGCCCTTCTTGAACTGAAGAGCCCAGACCTGGAACCAATACTCACCAGGGCAAAGCAGAGGGGAAATAACTGAGGTTCTACCCAAGCTCAGCCACACCAACAGGGCAACAAAGCTGGGGAGGGGTCTGGAGCACAGCCCTGTGAGGAGAGGCTGAGGGAGCTGGGGTTGCTTAGCCTGGAGAAGAGGAGGCTCAGAGGAGACCTTCTTGCTCTCTCCAACTCCCTGAAGGGAGGTTGTAGCCAGGTGGGGGTTGGTCTCTTCTCCCAGGCAAGCAGCATCAGAACAAGAGGACACAGTCTGAAGCTGTGCCAGGGGAGGTTTAGGCTGGATGGTAGGAAGAAATTCTTCCCAGCAAGAGAGATTGGCCACTGGAATGTGCTGCCCAGGGAGGTGGTGGAGTCCCCATCCCTGGAGGTGCTTAGGAAGAGCCTGGATGAGGCACTTGGTGCCATGGTTTAGTTGATGAGATGGTGTTGGGTGATAGGTTGGACTTGATGATCTCAAAGGTCTTTTCCAACCTGGTTCATTCTATTCTATTCTGCCTGGGCTGGTGGCAGCTTGGCTTCACATTTAAGCAGATCAAACAGCAAATAAAGGCCAAATCTCCTTTCTTCTCCTGTAGCCACAGGCCAGCCAGACTTTGTGACCCATCCCTGGAGGTGGTCAAGAAAGGATTGGATGTGGCACTTGGAGCTATGGTTTAGTTGTCAGGAGGTGTTGGGTGATAGGTTGGACTTGATGATCTCTGAGGTCTTTTCCAACCTTGTTGATTCTGTGATCTCCACATTAAAATCCTGCTGAGTGTGATCTGACATTCAGATGACATAATTAACATGCTGCATATGGTGCTGTTTCATCTTTGCTTAGCCCAGGGTTGAGGCTCAGTGCAGCTTGCTAACATCCAAGCTCCCACCTGCTGGTGAGGCTAAGCCTGGAAGATGCTGAGCAGGTCTGTAGCAGTGTCCTGGAGGAGGGGTTTGGGGTTTTGGTGGGGTTTCTGTGAGCATTTAATCAGCCCCCTACTGAAGATGTTCCAGCACTGCAAACACCAGCAGGGATGGGCTGCAGAGTGAGAGAGGTACTTGATGCTCTGGCTCCAGAAATGGTGTGCAGGGAGGAGAATGTCCTGGGGACAGCCAGTTTGGGGGATATAAACTCCAGACTGAGAGGGGATTTAATCAATGTTTATCAATAGCTGAGGGCTGGGGGTCAGGAGGGAGGGGACAGGCTCTGCTCACTTGCACCCTGGGGTAGTACAAGGGGCAATGGATGTAAGCTGTAGCACAGGAGGTTCCACCTCAACATGAGGAGGAACTTCTTCACTGTGAGGGTCACAGAGCACTGGAGCAGGCTGCCCAGAGGGGTTGTGGAGTCTCCTTCTCTGGAGCCTTTCCAGCCCCATCTGGATGTGTTCCTGTGTGACCTGAGCTGGATTCTATGGTTCTGCTCTGCCAGAGGGGTTGGACTTGATGAACTCCAGAGGTCCCTTCCAACCCCTAACATCCTGTGATCCTATGACATCATCTCTGTGATGCTCTGGCTTCAGAAATCATGTGCAGGGAGGAGAATGTCTTGGGGACAATCAGTTTGTGGGATAGAAACTCCAGCACAGGACGTTCCACCTCAACATGAGAAGGAACTTCTTCACTGTGAGGGTCACAGAGCACTGGAACAGGCTGCCCAGAGGGGTTGTGGAGTCTCCTTCTCTGGAGGCTTTCCAGCCCCATCTGGATGTGCTCCTGTGTGACCTGTGCTGGATTCTATGGTTCTGCTCTGCCAGGGGGTAGGATTGGATGATCTTTGAAGGTCCCTTCCAACCCCTAACATCCTGTGATCCTATGACATCATCTCTGTGATGGTCTGGCTTCAGAAATGATGTGCTGGGAGGAGAATGTCCTGGGGAGAACCAGTCTGGGGGACATCATCTCTGTTTCAAAAATGCTGATTTTAGCCTGGAGGTGAGGGCAGGTTTAAGTGATGTTTTCCATGTGGAATTACCAGCCCCCTCTTCAGACCCCAAAATGCAATTGTCATCACCCTGTACTGGGCACTGGTGAGGCCACAGCTCGAATCCCGGGTTCAGTTTTGGATCCCTCACTCCAAGGAGGACATTGAGGGGCTGGAGGATGTCCAGAGAAAGGCAACACAGCTGGGGAAGGGGCTGGGGAACAGGGCTGGTGAGGAGCAGCTGAGGGAACTGGGGGTGATGAGCCTGGAGAAGAGGAGGCTGAGGGGAGACCTCATTGCACTCTTCAACTCCCTGAAAGGAGGCTGGAGTGAGGTGGGGGTTGGTCTCCTTTCCGAAGGAACAAGCAATGGGACAGGAAGAAACAGCCTCAGGTTGCACCAGGAGAGGTTTAGTTTGGACATGAGGAACAGTTTCTTCCCCAGAAAGAGTTGTGAAGTCCTGCCACAGGCTGCCCAGGGCAGTGGTGGAGTCCCCACCCCTGGAGGGCTTTCAAAGCTGTATAGATGTGGTGCTGAGGGCCATGATTCAGTGGTGACCTGGCAGTGCTGGGGTAATGGTTGGACTCCAGGAGCTTAAAGTTCTCTTCCAACCAAAACAAATAGAATAGAATAGGAATAGAATAGAATAGAATAGAATAGAATAGAATAGAATAGAATAGAATAGAATAGAATAGAATAGAATAGAATTAACCTAGGTGGAAAAGACCTCAGAGATCATCAAGTCCAACCTATCACCCAACACCATCTCATCAACTAAACCATGGCCCCAAGTGCCTCATCCAGGCTCTTCCTAAACACCTCCCCTCTCAGTTTTCTCTTCACACTGCCATCAGTGTTTCTTTTATTTGCACATCTGGAAGCAGGCAAAGTGCACAGCTGGGAAGAGCTGTTGGCTGTTCCTGACTCATAGCTTTCCTCTGGAGAGCTCAGCAAATTACCCTCACTAAGGAGCAATTAAGCAGCAGAGTTAATAAAAGTCATCCCAAAGATAAAATGAGTCCTGTGGCACCACCAGCCCAAAGCATGTGGGAAAGGGTTTGGAGCATGTTGGGATTTCAACAGTTCAGCCTCTTGTGGAGAGCATTCTGAGGAGAGAAAGTTGTGGTAGGATGGAGGTGGAGGCACAAAAACCCCAGGGCTGAGGCACAGAGTTGTAGAATCAGTGTGGCCAGCAGGAGCAGGGAAGTCATTGTGCCCTGTGCTCAGCACTGCTTAGGCCACACCTTGAGTCCTGTGTCCCGTTCTGGGCTCCTCAGTTTAGGAAAGATGTTGAGATGCTGGAAGGTGTCCAGAGAAGGGCAACAAAGCTGGGGAGGGTTCTGGAGCACAGCCCTGGGAGGAGAGGCTGAGGGAGCTGGGGTTGCTTAGCCTGGAGAAGAGGAGGCTCAGGGCAGACCTTCTTGCTCTCTCCAACTCCCTGAAGGGAGGTTGTAGCCAGGTGGGGGTTGGGCTCTTCTGCCAGGCAACCAGCACCAGAACAAGAGGACACAGTCTCAAGCTGTGCCAGGGGAGGTTTAGGCTGGATGTTAGGAAGAAATTCTTCATAGAGAGAGTGATTTGCCATTGGAATGTGCTGCCCAGGGAGGTGGTGGAGTCACCATCACTGGAGGTGTTTAGGAAGAGCCTGGATGAGGCACTTGGTGCCATGGTTTAGTTGATTAGATGGTGTTGGGTGATAGGTTGGGCTTGATGATCTCAAAGGTCTTTTCCAACCCGGTTCATTCAATGCAAAGCTATTCTATTCTATTCTATTCTATTCTATTCTATTCTATTCTATTCTATTCTATTCTATTCTATTCTATTCTATTCTATTCTATTCTATTCTATTCCATTCCATTCCATTCCATTCCATTCCATTCCACTCCACTCCACTCCACTCCACTCCACTCTATTCCATCTCCAGAGGTCACTTCCAGCCCTCAGCATTCTCTGTATTTCTGAAAGCCTCTGGAAGCTGTAGTGGGGAGTTCAAATACTGAGATTTCAAGGAGGAGGCATCCTTCTCCTGGCCATGATTCCTAGGCTCGTGATGATCACAAGCATCATAGATTCATGTAGTGGCTTGGGTAGGAAGGGACCTTGAAGATCATCAGGTTCCACCCTGCTGCCATGGGCAGGGGCACCTTCCCCTAGACCAGGTAGCTCAAGGCCCTGTCCAACCTGGTCTTGAAAGAATAGGCATAGGAGCAGGAAGGCTCATGGGGAGCCCCAGCCAGCAAGATGGGAGGCAGCAGTCACTAGTGGAGGCAGCTCCAGTGCTGCTGGAGGGTGCTTCCCTGTAGTGATGCTTTCAAATGGGATACTCTCCAAGGAGGAAAGATTGGCACTGCCTGCAGCCAAAGGAAGAAGGAAGCCCAGTGGTTCAAAGTGCTCCAGCCAGCAGCACATGATCCCACTGTTGCCATGGTTATCTCTCCCAAATCCTTGGTGAGCTGGCCAATTAGGCTGCCCCAACACACCTCCTTGCTTGTCCATTTCCCAGTGGCCTCTCCCTGCTTTTCCACTGGGGATTTCCCTTGGCACTGCCCTTTCCTTCCATCCTTCCCCACCAGCAGCTTTTCACAGCCCCCTCCCCATGAGGAGCCTCCTGGGACAAATTGCTTGACTCCAGGTGACAGCTGCTGCAATAAACCTGCTCCTAATTACCTTTTTATCAGAACCTGCTCATTCATAAAATGTTGCCATTACCAGCAGGACAAAGGAGCTGCCTTTAATCACAGTGGATTATGGCATGGGCTGGCAGCCAGCTTTCCCCAGCCACACACTGGGGCAGCACATCATCATGGGATCGCAGAATGGGTTAGGCTGGAAAAGACCTCCAAGATCATTGAGTCCAACAATCCACCCAACCCCACCATGGCCACCAAACCCTGTCCCAAAGTGCCATGGCCACAGGGGTCTTGAACACCTCCTGGGATGGTGACTCCACCACCTCCCTGGGCAGCCTATTCCAGTGCCTGACCACTCCTGCAGCAAAGAAATTGTTCCTCATCTCCAACCTAAACCTCCCCTGGCACAAGTTCAGGCCTTTTGCTCTTGTTCTATCATCTGATACAAGGGAGAAGAGACTAGCTCTCACATGGCTACAACTTCCTTTCAGGCAGCTGTAGAGAGCAATGAAGTCTCCCCTCAGCCTCCTCATCTCCAGGCTGGTTGCCTGGGAGAAGAGACCAACATCCACCTGGCTACAACCTCCCTTCAGGGAGCTGTAGAGAGCAAGAAGGTCTCCTCTGAGCCTCCTCTTCTGCAGGCTAAGCAACCCCAGCTCCCTCAGCCTCTCCTCACAGGGCTGTGCTCCAGACCCCTCCCCAGCTTTGTTGCCCTGCGTGAAGGACAAAGCACTGAAAACTCCTGCAGACCCCAGGATGAGGGCTGGAGGTGACACCTTCCCACCTGCCAAGAATTGTATCCCCAGTGCTGAAAGCAGCTCAAAGCAGCACTCCCGAGCTGGCTGCTGGGTACCCACAGGGTTAACCCAGCTTGAACAAGTGACAGTAAGAAGGGATTTGAAGTGGAGCAAGGGGAGGATGTCAGAAGAGTTGGAGCTTCCACCGCTTCACATCGTGCCAGAGAGAGAGACTGAGAAAAGAAGATCCCTCTTAAAGCCTCATTTCATTGTGATTTTAATGAGCATTTGAGGTCCATTCTCATTGCTGCCTTTGAGCTGCCTCTCTGGCTCCTACAGTTGTTAGGGGTGGGGGGCACAAAATATTCAAGTCAGCTCATTTGAAGTGGAGTTTTCAGGATTGGAGTTGGTTTGGGGAGGGTGTTTTTATTATTATTATTATTACTATTACTATTATTATTTAACCATATTTCTTTACAGATGACTTTCATGCTCAGAGTTTAACAGCCATTTCAAACAGCTGCCACTTCTGTGACTCCTGCCTGTGTTTTCCTGCTGGCTCAAGAGCTCCAGATTTCACCTCCCTGGTACATTCAAAAGCAGCTCTCGTGACACTGCATGGAATGCAAGGCATTGTCAGGGAAAGCAGCACCTGTCCAGGTCATAAATGTATTCAAAACAACATAATTCCCCCAAATTTTAACACTAACATGCCCAGCCTGCTCCAAAGCTTCCATGCAGCAACCTCCTCTCTCGCATCTCCCTCATCTAGAGGGTGGGAGAACCCAGAGAAACATAGAATCATAGAGAAGAGAAGAGAAGAGAAGAGAAGAGAAGAGAAGAGAAGAGAAGAGAAGAGAAGAGAAGAGAAGAGAAGAGAAGAGAAGAGAAGAGAAGAGAAGAGAAGAGAAGAGAAGGAGAAGAGAAGGAGAAGAGAAGGAGAAGAGAAGGAGAAGAGAAGGAGAAGAGAAGGAGAAGA
Organism: Melanerpes formicivorus; assembly: GCF_026170545.1. NCBI lineage: Eukaryota > Metazoa > Chordata > Aves > Piciformes > Picidae > Melanerpes > Melanerpes formicivorus. Next base: position 310,033 of record NW_027142393.1, read on the forward strand.
GAAGGAGAAGAGAAGGAGAAGAGAAGGAGAAGAGAAGGAGAAGAGAAGGAGAAGAGAAGGAGAAGAGAAGGAGAAGAGAAGGAGAAGAGAAGGAGAAGAGAAGGAGAAGAGAAGGAGAAGAGAAGGAGAAGAGAAGGAGAAGAGAAGGAGAAGAGAAGGAGAAGAGAAGGAGAAGAGAAGGAGAAGAGAAGGAGAAGAGAAGGAGAAGAGAAGGAGAAGAGAAGGAAGGAGAAGAGAAGGAGAAGAGAAGGAGAAGAGAAGGAAGGAGAAGAGAAGGAGAAGAGAAGGAGAAGAGAAGGAAGGAGAAGAGAAGGAGAAGAGAAGGAAGGAGAAGAGAAGGAGAAGAGAAGGAGAAGAGAAGGAGAAGAGAAGAAGAGAAGAAGAGAAGGAGAAGAGAAGGAGAAGAGAAGGAGAAGAGAAGAAGAGAAGGAGAAGAGAAGGAGAAGAGAAGGAGAAGAGAAGGAGAAGAGAAAGAGAACAGAAAAGAATGGAATGAACCAGGTTGGAAAAGACCTTTGAGATCATCAGGTCCAACCTATTATCCAACACTATGTAATCAACTAAACCATGGCACCAAGTGCCTCAGCCAGGCTCTTCCTAAACACCTCCAGGGATGGGGACTCCACCACCTCCCTGGGCAGCACATTCTAACAGCTAACAACTCTCTCTGTGAAGAACTTTCTCCTCACCTCCAGCCTAAACTTCCCCTGGCACAGCTTGAGACTGTGTCCTCTTGTTCTGGTGCTGGTTGCCTGGGAGAAGAGGCCAACCCCCTCCTGGCTGCAACCTCCCTTCAGTGAGTTGTACAGAGCAAGAAGATCTCCCCGGAGCCTCCTCTTCTCCAGGCTAAGCAACCCCAGCTCCCTCAGCCTCTCCTCACAGGGCTGTGCTCCAAACCCCTCCCCAGCTTTGTTTCCCTTTTCTGAACACCTTCCAGCACCTTCAGATCCTTCCTGTAATAGAGGCTCCAGAACTGGACACAATGCTCCAGGTGGGGTCTCACCAGAGCAGAATAGAGAGGGAGAATCATTTCCCTTGACCTGGAGGTTTCACCTGATAGTTGCTCCAATAAATGGTGAACAGGGATGCAGCCAGAAACTGGGATGGTTTGAGGGAAGGCTTCACTTGGTAATTCCTTGAGCAAAAGGTGAGTAGGGATGCAGCCAGGTGCTCAGATTCTCTGAATGGACCAGGAAAAGCAAGAGCAGTGCTGCCCTGTGGAGGAATTCATGGGTGGCCAGGTTCGATGGGGCTGCTGATTGCTTGCACCATGGGCAAGCCCTTCCCTGCCCAACCATGGCCGCTCTGGCTGCATTTTGGCCCCAGGTTTCTCTCTTTGAGGCCTTCCCCTGCTTCATTTGCTCCCATCCCCATGGATTCACACATGCCAAAGAACAAAATCTCTGGGATGCAAGTGGAAAGCCAGGCACCAGTGACCCATTTCTCCTGGCTGTTGGTTTGGTGGTGCCAATCTCCCCTGTGAGCAGGCAGGATAATGAGGGACTTGGCCGTGCTCCTCATCAGGGCTGCCACCAATTAAGAGCTGTCTCCTTAATACTGTGACAGTTCTTGTTGCTCCTGTTGGAGCATTTTCATGCCTCCTTCATCAGCCCACGTCAAGGAGAAGGAATTTGGGACACACACACAACAAAAAATAGGGTGAGCTGGGAATGGAGAAATAGCTCCAGATCCCTGTGGCCAGTTCCACCTGACTGCTTCGTGTGGGCTCTGGTGTGCCACAGCATGGTGGGGCTTGGACCTCTGGAGACCACCTAGTCCAACCCACTTGCTAAAGCAGGGCTGAGGGAACTGAGGTTGTCTAGTCTGAAGGAGAGGAGGCTGAGGGGAGACCTCATTGCTCTCTGCAGCTCCCTGAAAGGAGGTTGGAGCCAGGGGGATTTGGTCTGTTGGTGATAGAAGGAGAGGAAATGGCCTGAGCTTGTGCCAGGGGAGGTTTAGGTTGGAGATGAGGAACAATTTCTTTGCTGCAGGAGTGGTCAGGCACTGGAACAGGCTGCCCAGGGTCTATGGCTATGACTCAATGTCTCTATGATTCTATGTCTCTATGGTTCTATCACTCTATGATTCTATGTCTCTATGGTTCTATCACTCTACGATTCTATGGCTCTATGATTCTATGACTCTATCACTCACCTAGAACAGCTTGCCCAGGATCACAATGTCTCAGCAGGAGGTCTACACAATCTCTAGAGCTCCTTCCCAACCCCTACCACGCTGTGATTCTGAGGGTGGTGAGACCCTGGCACATATTGCCCAGGGAGGTGGTGGAAGCCTCATCCCTGGAGGTTTTGAAGGCCAGGCTGGATGTGGCTCTGGGCAACCTGCTGTAGTGTGATGTTGGTCTCTTCTCCCAGGCAACCAGCACCAGAACAAGAGGACACAGTCTCAAGATGTGCCAGGGGAGGTTTAGGCTCAGGGTGAGGAGAAAGTTCTTCACTGAGAGAGTCGTTAGCCTTTGGAATGTGCTGCCCAGGGAGGTGGTGGAGTCCCCATCCCTGGAGGTGTTCAAGATGAGGTTGTACATGTCACTTGGTGCCATAGTTTAGTAGTCATGAGGTCTTGGGGGACAGGTTGGACTTGATGATCCTTGAGGTCTCTTCCAACCTCGGTGATTCTGTGTCCCTGCCCATGGCAGGGGGGGTGGAACTGGCTGAATCTTGAGGTCCCTTCCAACCCTAACAATTCTGTGATTCTACGACTCTGTGATCTGTGCTCCCTGCAGAACCACCATGGATGGAGGACAGACGCACATCTGGATGCTCCTGTGGGGTGCCACATCCTCCAGCCACCCCCATGGTGATCGGTTTGGGGGGGGGGGTGGGGTATAAATCACCCAGCAGGTGCCTTTGACTGCTGTGGGTGAGCAGAGACACTTCAGGGTGTTCCCTACCACCTTGGGGTGGGCTTTTTGTGCCCAATTAGGAGGGATTTGAAAAGGATCTGGCTTCCCAAATGGAAAAACCTGCTTCTAATTAGAGGTAAAAAGTGTATCCTGGTAACGCTGAATTTTAAGCACCCCCCTCCTCACCTCCCCCATCCCCCCCCCCCACTTTTTTCAGCTGTTTATTGATTAATCATTCTGATGGCAAAACACGAGCTCCCCTCCATCTAAATCTTTTGACAGGAGCTGCCCATCAAAAATAATGATCCTTTTAAAGCTTCATGAATAAATAATCATGCAAATCTCGCTGACACCAAATACATCCTGCTGCCCCCCCCCCCCCAGCCCCCGGAATGAGATGGAGTTATTTAAAGTAATGACTCCATAATGAGCTATTAGGGCCTGGAACACCAATGACATTTGCCTGGCTGGCCGCTGGGGGACGGCTTGCCCCAATTAAAAGATTGCATTCCTGGGGGGGGTTCTCCTGGCCTGAAATGGCATTAGCCTTATTTTATCTTAGTGTAGCTTATTTTAGTGTAGTTTATTTTATTTCATGTTATTTTATTTTACATTTTATTTTACATTTTATTTTATTTTATTTTATTTTATTTTATTTTATTTTACTTTATTTTATTTTATTTTATTTTACATTTTATATTATTTTATTTCATTTCATTTTATTTCATTTTATTTTAATTCATTTTATTTTAATTCATTTTTTAATTTCTCTTTTACTTCATTTTTTATTTCATTCTATTCTTTTCATTTTATTTTCTTCTATTTCATTTTATTAAATTTTATCATATTTTATTTTAGATTTTATTTTATTTTATTTTATTTTATTTTATTTTACATTTTATATTATTTTATTTCATTTCATTTAATTTCATTTTATTTTATTTCATTTTATTTTATTTTATTTCATTTCATTTCATTTTATTTCATTTTATTTTAATTCATTTTATTTTAATTCATTTTATTTTATTTTATTTTAATTTATTTTTTAATTTCTCTTTTACTTTTTTTATTTCATTCTATTCTTTTCATTTTATTTTCTTCTATTTCATTTTATTAAATTTTATTTTATTTTATTTTATATTTTATTTTACTTTATTTTATTTTATTTTACATTTTATATTATTTTATTTCATTTCATTTTATTTCATTTCATTTCATTTCATTTCATTTTATTTTATTTCATTTCATTTTATTTCATTTTGTTTTAATTCATTTTATTTTATTTTATTTTTTAATTTCTCTTTTATTTAATTTTTTATTTCATTTTAGTCTTTTCATTTCATTTTCTTCTGTAATTTTATTAAATTTTATTTTATTTTGCTTTATTATATTTTGCTTTTTAAATTTCATTTTATTTCGCTTCATTTTATTTCACTTAATTTTATTTTCATTTATTTAATTTTATTTTTCTCACTGTATTGATTTTATTTAATT
>NW_027142393.1:314489-316989 GCF_026170545.1 Melanerpes formicivorus
CACCACCCTCATGGGGAACAACTTCTTCCTCACAGCCAGTCTGACTTGGTGGCCATCACACTGGGATGATTTACCAAGGAGAAAAGGGACCTGGATTTAAAGCTCAGGTGATGGTTCGACACTGAAAGAGAGAGATTTAGACTAGAGAGAAGGAAGAAATGTTTCATGCTGAGGGTGGTGAGAGCCAGGTTACCCAGAGAGGTGGGAGATGTCCCATCCCTGGAATCATTGCAGGTCAGGTTGTCTGGGGCTCTGAACAACCTGCTCTAGTTGTAGATGCTGGTAGAACTGGGATTGTTTAGTCAGGAATAGGGAAGTGGTGCCATGGGTTAGCTGTTTGGGTGGGTTGGATTGGTTGATGGGTTGGACACGATGATCTTGAAGGTCTCTTCCAACCTGGTTTGGTTTATTCTAATAAAGGTTTATTCTCTCTGTACTGGGCACTGCTGAGGCTGCACCTCAAATCCAGGGTTCAGTTTTGGGCCACTCCTGCCAAGAAATACATTGAGGGTCTGGATCAGGACCAGAGAAGGACAACAGAACAGGTGAAGGGTCTGGAGAATAGGGCTGGGGAGGAGCACCTGAGGGAACTGGGGGTGTTCAGTCTGGAGGAGAAGAGGCTGAGGGGAGACCTCATTGCTCTCTGTAACTCCCTGAAAGGAGGTTGGAACCAGGTGGGGGTTGGTCTCTGCTCCTTAATATCAGGTGATAAAATGAGATGAAGTGGCCTGAACCTATGCCAGGGGAGGTCTAGGTTGGAGATGAGGAACAATTTCTTTGCTGCAGGAGTGGTCAGACACTGGAACAGGCTGCCCAGGGAGGTGGTGGAGTCACCATCCCTGGAGGTGTTCCAGAAACCTGTGGCCATGGCACATTGGAACATGGTTTGATGGCCATGGTGTGCTGAAGGTCTCTTCCAACCTGGTCTGGTCTGGTCTATTCTGTTCTATTCTATTCCTATTCCTATTCCTATTCCTATCCTATCCTATCCTATCCTATCCTATCCTATCCTATCCTATCCTATCCTATCCTATCCTATCCTATCCTATCCTATCCTATCCTATCCTATCCCTATTGTTGGACTCAGTGATCTTGGAGATCTTTTCCACCCTGACCAGTTCTGTGCTTCCATGATGATGTGCTGCCCCAGTCTGTGGCAGGTAAAAGCTGGCTGACAGCTGGACTCAATGATCCTAGAGGTCTTTTCTAGCCCAAACAATTCTCTGATTCTACTTAATGAACTGGTAGCAGGTTCCCTATCTGGAAGGCAAATTTCCCCAACAGCAAGCTCCCATGGGGTCATAAATATGAGATCCCCATCTGTGGGTGGGAGATCCACGTGCAGGGATGGGGAAAGGGAAATGATCTTCATAAAGAGAAGGGCTCAAGATGTATTCCTCACTTATTTTCAGCTGGGGGGATAGAGAATGGAAAATGGGTCCTTGGCTGCTCCTACAGCTCTGAAATTAAAGATAATGTCCTCAGATTTCCCTTCCACCAGCAGAGTCATTTGGACTAATCTGACAGATCCTTTCAGAGATGACTGTGAGCATCTACAATGCTTCTCCTGGCTTTCAAGTGAGCAGTAAGTGTGCCTAATGTCAGGCAAGGAAATCACATCTGAAGCAGCAGCAGCAGCAGTGAGGCCATTTGGAAAATAGCTCAGGAGAACAATTTGCGGTGATGATTCTTTTTCTACTTCCCCCTCCCATCCCCACCTCCCTCTCCCCCCCCCAGATTTGTCCGTAGGAGCCCACTCTAAAGTGTTATTACATGGAATTCAAACACAGGCTTCAGCCAGAAGAAATTCTCCCAGTGGAAATGTAGGAAGGATGTAAGCAAGAAATTCTCTGCAGGTTGGGAAGAAGGCAGAGCAGGCTTATAATATTTCTCATTCCCATAGAATCACAGAATTGTCAGGGTTGGAAGGGACCTCAAGCATCAGCCAGTCCCAACCCCCCTGCCATGGCAGGGACACCTCACACTACAGCAGGTTGCTCACAGCCACATCCAGCCTGGCCTTCAACACCTCCAGACATGAGGCTTCCACCACCTCCCTGGGCAACCTGTGCCAGTCTCTCACCACCCTCATGGGAACAACTTCTTCCTAACAGCCAATCTCAATCTAGTTTTTTTCCATTCCCCCCAGTCCTATCACTGCCTGACACCCTCAGAAGTCCCTCCACACCTTTCTTGGAGCCCCCTTCAGATCCTGGAATGCCACAATGAGCTCTCCTTGGAGCCTTCTCTTCTCCAGACTGACCAGCCCCAACTCCCTCAGTCTGTCCTCAGAGCAGAGCAGCTCCAGCCCTCTGCTCATCCTCATGGCCTTCTCTGGACACCTTCCAGCACCTCCAGATCTTTCCTGTGCTAGGGGCTCCAGAACTGGACAGAGTGCTCCAGGTAGGGTCTCAGCAGAGGGAGCAGAGGGGGAGAATCACCTCCCTCGCCCTGCTGGCTCTGCCTCTCTTGCTGCAGCCCAGGTTCTGGTTGGCTTTCT